>NW_004955474.1:134409-158656 GCF_000276665.1 Chinchilla lanigera | reverse complement strand
GATGTAAGAATGAAAGATTGCTCAAACCATTAAAGAGAATAAGAAAATAATTCTTCTATAAAACATTAGATAATACAGAGTTTCACTAGACAAGATGGTAGGAGTTCACCATTGTAATTCCATTGCCTATTGTTACCTTCAAATCAGTTGCTCAGATTACCAGACACAAGCATGCAAAGTCGATCAGGACATAAAAAATGGTGAGCATCAACTGTTCATTTCAATACACCATCAGACATCAGCAGTACAGTCATTGCAGCTATTCATGTATATATTTATGTTTTGCCTTCCTTCTTTCTTTTCTCTTCTTTCCCTCACCCCAGTCATTCCTTCCTTTGAACAATTTCTTTCTCTTTCCTATCATCAAGTGTACGTTTTGAGTTATACCTTGTCTTTCAGGTTTCTACACCAAGGAGACAATATGATGTTCACACATGTGCATCTGATTTATTTCACTTATGAGTATGGTCTCTAGTTGCATCCAATTACCTATGAAAGCCTCGAGTTTATCTTTTTTAATAGCTGAGTAATACTCCATTGTATAAAAATACCACGACTTTTTTTATCCATTCCTCAGTGGATGGGCATCTGGGTTGTTTCCAAGATTTAGCTATAACAAATTGTGCTGTTATTTTTCCAATTTTTTATAATTTTCTTTTTGCACTTTATAAATGCAATTGTAGAAATTTTTCTTTAATTTTTTAGAACACTTTTGACACACATAATGGTTACATTCATTGTAGAGAATTTGCACCTGTACATAATATATCTTAATTCTTTTTCCCCACTCCCCTCCCTTCTCTTTAATCCTGCTTCCCTTGCCCCTTTAAAAAAATTTGTTTTTCTTCCATTCTTTTTTCATTCCTGCCCTTCCATTCCCCTCCCCCCCCCTTGTTCCCCTTCTCATTTGAATATTTTCTTCCTACTTCCTGATATCTGCCATCCATTTTGGTCCATATTTTAGATGGATGCACCTTGAGAATGTAACTTCAAGTAAAATAAATCGGATACACACGCGTAAATATCGCCCTGTTTCTCTTGCATGAGAAGCCCAAAGGGGAAATTTTTTTAAACACCGTGGATAAGTGCCGCACTCTCTGCAGGGCTGGTGCTTGGTTTTCTTTGAGTGTGCACTTTAAATTCCACATAATAAACCCCATTATCCCTCTTACTGATGCATCCTGAAGATTCTTCTTGTGTGATAGAAGAAAAGCGGCCCTTTCAGTTTTTCTGCCTCATTCCACCAGATCTTTGCCCTCTGACGCTCATACCCTCAATCTGAAAAGCCTTCAGGTTTTTCCTTTTTGGCATCCCCGGGTTCCTAAGCCCCTAGAAAATGAGTGTTCACATATGAAAGCACGACAGTTGCCCAGAAATGGGAAGAGGTCTCAGGAGGTAAATTATGGGACAGTGAACTGGCACATTAGCTACTTCTTAGGCCAGTATACTGGCTTATGGGTCACATGGAGTTAATACTTGCTCACCAGGAAGACACAGGAAAAGATAAACCATCCACCCCGTGCAGAACACCTAGTCCTGAGACACCGTGGAGAGCGCAGCCTTGGGATGACACCTCGGGGAACTGCCCCCACGGGTCACCTGCATGGTTGTGTCCTCAGCACTTCACACCAGTGCAGACCACTGGCTGCTCTTGGAGTCTTCTTTCTTCTCTCTCCCTCACCTGTCTCACTCCTACCAACCAAAGGGCATTAACTTGGCTGGCTTAATGTCGCAGCTCCCTTTGGGGAGGTAGAAACACATCCTAAACTGTGCTGGGTGACAGCTGATTGCTGAGGCTCTCCTTGGACCTGGGAGTGTTACACAAATCCAGAAGGGGCCCACTAGCTCTCCTTTTCTTGCTCTCTCTCTTCCCCCACAAAACGAGTTCCTTTTCTTTGTCCTTTCTCCCACTCTGAGGCTTTCATCTGTCAAGAACCGCAAGTCCTTTAACTATTTGTGATACTAATTGGCAGAGAGACCTAGGGAGCTGCGGGGGAGGAGCTGAAAGGAGGTGTAAGTGTTCTCACAGCCGCAGAGGCAGCTCCTACTCTTTGCCTTTGAGAGGGAGGTGCTCACCCTCTGTGTGCTGCCTGTCATTGGTGCGTTTGGAGAAGACACGTAGATGTGCTGGGCCACTAGCTGGACAAAGGCACAGATCCTGCTGGTCTCCTCTGCTACCTAACCAGCAGCTCTGTGCTGGGCTGGGGGTGGGGGCAGATACTCCCTTTCACCGAGCTGCACTCTGGCGATGTGTGTTCTCAGGGTTTTTCCACAGGTTGCCATGCAGATTGTCTCCATGTTTGCCCACTGTGGATATCCACAGCACATCCACCGTGACCTCACGGGCAATCAGCCATCTGTCCAAGCTCTATTTACAGTTTGATTGTTTTTGTGTAGTTAGCCTGTTTATCTCCTATCTAAATCCTTATGTGCGTCGTTGTTTCTAAGTGGCATCTCTAGCTTTTTAAAAACCCCGCCATGATCATGGTATCTGCCCTACCAGGTGTTTTTGTTATTTTGGGTTATTTTTTAAATGAAAAACAAAATTTATATGTATATATAAGGATAGCTGGACAAGGTGTACTGCTAATGTCTGTAGTTTATTGAAAGGAACAGTCAATGCTTACAATTTTCTTTTTCCTTGACCAACTTTGCATGCTTGAATTTGGTAATCAGAATGAGGGATCTGAAAACAGCAATATGCAGTATAAGAAACATTGTTGAACTCCTACCATCTTGCATGGTGAAGGTCTGCATCATTTCCAATGTTTCCCTTTTATTACTTGTTACTGTCTTCGATTGTTTGATCACTCTTACATTCCTTTGGTGGACTGAGCAACTTCGTTGAAGATAACAGTGTGTCATGTAGCAACCACTGTTAATTCCTATCATTTTATTTTGAGGTCATATATCGTTTTTGTTGTTTTCGTGTTGTTTTGATTTTGTCTTCATTGTTGTTTTGATAGGTTTTTCTTAATTAAAAAAAAAAGAAAACTGTAAGAATTGTTAAAAAAAAAAACCCTCCATGAATTCTTTACATATGTTACAAGACCCTAGACAGAAAGATCTTAGGGATAATCTTTTTAAAGTAAAACCCAATCCTTGTGCCTGACTTTCCTAATTTCTTGTGGAAAATGCAAACAAGTTTTTGCATATTTTGCAGGCTCAGTGCCTGGAAGTACCTGTATGCCAGGGGCGAGGAGGCTTGTTTTATCTGGTTATAACAGCAATGAGACTGTCTGGTTTTGGTCCTGATACCAGGACACGTTTTTGTGCGACTGGCAGGGCCGTTGGGAAAGTTAGGGGAGCTGCACCAGCACTCTACTCAGAAAAATTGGGGTAAGGTATTCTCTCAACTCCTATCATATATCTATTTATTTACTTAGCAGTTACTGACCTCTGGTTCTGTTGGGGCTTTCCACCAAAAAATAATTATAGAGATATTCAAAGGTTATCAAATTTACTCAAAACATTAGAAGATAAAAACTGCTAGGGTCAAGTTTACATAAAACTTGCAAATAAAAACCTTAAAATTTGGTCACATAAAGATTATGTATCATTTAGCTTAATATATATGTTTCTGCCTGTTACCTTTTGGGTACATATATCTATATGTTATCCTCCAAAAGTTCTGCTTAAACTGGTTTATACCTAAGTGGATACTCTTGTAATCAGCTCAAATACGTTCTGTTCAATGGCTTAACAGTGAGATAATTTAAATTGGCTGGCAAAAAGTAAAGCTGCCCTTAAAGAAGTTAGTAACATGTTTTGCCTAGGTTATTGACCAATTGAGATGATATTTATCTTTGTCAAAGAATTTTCAAATGCAATTCAATGTCCACTGTTTTCTATGTATAATTTCAAAGGCTTTTTTGTTAAAAATCATCATAAATATCATATATATCTTAAAAAGTTAACTATGCTGTACTGTACTTTGGTTCTTCTAAATAACCTAAGGTAATTGTTAAAATGAGTAAATATAAATGGAATCTGTACTTATAAATATTCATAACACATCTGAGTCACCAGTTGTTAGATACAAATTCAACTATTCTTGGCTGGTTAAAGTTTGTAAAAAGAGAACAAATTTTGGTCTATTGAATGTGTTTTCATAAATTATATATATATATAATACATATAATAATGGTTTTGCATCTTATCAAGATAATTTCTCCTGGTTTTTTGCTGTTAGGCTTTTAATTACTTAAGAAACTGAGGTGTTTTTGCTTTTGCTTTTTGTTTTTGTTTTGTTTTGGGACAGGGTCTCACGATATAGTTCAGGTTGGACTTGAGCTCACTTATGTAGCCAGGCTGGCTTCAATCTCATGGCAATCCTCCTGCCTCTGCCTCCCAAGTGCTGGGATTACAGGTGTG
This sequence comes from Chinchilla lanigera, assembly GCF_000276665.1. NCBI lineage: Eukaryota > Metazoa > Chordata > Mammalia > Rodentia > Chinchillidae > Chinchilla > Chinchilla lanigera. Next base: position 154,282 of record NW_004955474.1, on the reverse strand, counting down.
TGCCATCATGCCTGGCAGAGTTTTTCAAATTTATTTTTTCTATTAGTATGTGTTTGTAGCACATAGTAATTCCATTCACTGTGGGGAAAAATCTTAATTCTTTCTACTTCCCCTTTAGCTCCACCCCTTTTCCTCCCTTGCCATTCACTAGAGATCTTATCTCCCTATTTTCTATTGCATATCATTTCTCTTGCTCTTTAAATTATTTATACTTTGAGTTTTTCATATAAGTTTATGATATTTAATCTTATGTGTCTGATTTCTATTTCACTTCACATTATGATCTCAAAATGCATCCATTTTCCTATATGTGACTCAAATTCATCCTTCTTTGTGGCCAAGTTGTACTCCATTCCATACAAATGCCACATTTTTATTTATTTATCTGTTGACAGATATATAGACTGCTTCCCATTCCTATTCTGATCAGTGCTACTGTAAACATAGGTGTGCATGTATCATTGTAATAGATGTCTTTAAGTCCCCTGGGAAGATACCCAGGAGGGAAATAGCTGGGTCAAATGGAATTTCTAGTTCTAGTTTCTTGAGAAATCTCCATACTGATTTTCATGTTTGTAATAGTTTAAATTCCCAACAATGGCGAAAGGTGCCTTTAGTCCTGCAGCTTCACCAGCACTTGCTATTGTTTGATTTCTTGAAGGCAGTTGTTCTTTCTGGAGTAAGATGGAAACTTGGGGCATTTTAATTTGCATTTCTCTAATGGCCAATGATGTCGAACATATTTTATTAGCCATTCCTACTTTCATTTCTGATAAGTGTCTATTCATTTAAATTGTCTATTTCTTGACTGGGTCTTTTATTTTGGAGAGGTCTGACTTTTTAATTGTTTTTATGTATTTTAGGTTTTGGTCTTAAGTCAGAGGAGGAGCTGGTAAAATTTTTGTTTTTCCAATTTTCAGGGTTTCTCTTCACTCTGTTGGTTGTTTCCTTGGGTGTATAGAAGATTTTTAATTTGACATAATCCCGTTAGTTGACTCTTTATGCTATTTCTTGTGCAATTGAGGATCTGTTCAGAGAATCCTTATCCTTGTCTATGTCTTCAAGGGTTTTGCCTATTCTATCTTCAGCAGATTGAGTGCTTCCATTTTACTATCTAGGTCTTTGATTCATTTTGATTTTATTTTGATGCATGCATGGTGGTAGGTATGGGTCTACAATCTCCAGCATATTTATAAGCAGCTTTGCCAGCACCATCTGTTAAAGAGACTATTTTTCCAGCATATCCTTTGTCCAAGATCAGATGACCTTAAGTGCCTGGGGCTGCCTCCGCATTTCCTGTTCTTTTCCATTGACCTGTGTGTCTTTTTTGTACCACTACCATGCTGTTTTTATTACTGTAACTTTGTAGTGTAACTTAACATCTGAGTTATGATATCTCTTGCTTTGTTTTTCTTGGCCAACACTGTTTTACTATTCTTGGACTCTACTAGTTCCATACACATTTTAGGATTTTTTTTTTCCTTAGTTCTCTAAGAAATACTGCTAGTACTTTGACTGAGATTTTATCAAATCCATATATCATTTTTGGTCTACAGCCATACCACCCTAAATGTGCCAAAACTCTTCTATATATCACTTTGGATAATATGACCATTTTGTCAATACTGGTTCTGCATATCTAGGAACAGGAGAGATCTTTCAGTTTTCTAACATCCTCTTTCATCTCTTTTTTCGGGGTACTGTAGTTTTGCCTAGAGATCTTCCACTTCCTTTATCAGATTAATTCATCAATTTTATTTTTTTTAAGGCTGTTGCCAATAGCATTATTCTTCCAGTTTATTTCTTGGTGAATTCATTACTGATGTACAGAAACACATTGGATTTTTGTGTGTTGATTTTATATCCTGCTACATTGCCTAATTTGTGTATTAGTTCTAGCAATCTTTTAGTGCAGCTTTTCAGGTCCTTAATGGATGGTGTCATCTCAAATAGTGATAGTTTGACTTCTTTCCTTGCTATATATATATCCCTTTTATTTCTTTCTCTTACCAGACTGCCTTGGCTAATGTATCAAATACTATGATGAACAGGAATGGTGATATTGGAATCCTTGTTTTGTTCCTAATTTTAGAAGGAAAGTCTTCAATTTTTTCTAAAGGCATTATATGGGTTTTTCTGCCCTTCTTTTAATAAAGTTAACTAAGGGTTTGTCTATTATATTTATTCTCTGATGTATTTTTTTTCTCAATTTCATTAATTTCTGCTCTGATCTTTTTCATTTCTTTCCTTGTACTAAGTTTGGATTTTGACTGTTGTTTTTCTAGAAACTCGAGGTACATGATTAAGTTGTTCATTTGGGCTTGTTATGTATTTCTAATGTGGGTATTCACAGCAATAATTGTTTTCTGTCTTAGGACTGCTTTCCTTGTTCCCACAGGGTCTGGTATAATATACTGGCACTGTTGTTTGCTTATAGAATTGTGTATTTCCATCTCTGATTTTTTTCTGTTACCAATTTGGTAGTATGTTATTTAATATCTACATGTTTGTAAAATTTCTGCAGTTTCTTTTGTCACTGATTACTAGTTTCAGTGCTTTAAGATCTGATAGCACATATGGGTTAATTTGATTTGTTTGCATTTATTTAAGCAAGCTTTATGGGCTAGCATCTGGTCCTTTTTGGTAAGAGTTCCATGTGCTCCTGAAAAGATTGTGCATTCTGTCATAGTAGGGTGGAACACTCCACAGATACCTATTAAGTCTATTTGTTTGATGGTTAGCTTCAGCTCTTATATTTTATTGTTTTTTATCTAGTTGATCTGTCTATATGTGAAAGTGGGTTGTTAATCTACCACTATGAAGGGCTGGGGATTTAGCTCAGTGGCACAGTGCCTGCCTGGCAAGTACAAGGTTGTGAGTTCAATTCCTGGTCCCAGAAAAAAAACAAAAACAAAAAAATCTACCACTATGATTGTGTTGGTGTTTATTTGATCTTTTTTGTCTAGCTGAGTTTCTTTTATGAAATTGTGTTCATTGTTATTCAATGTATATATATTTATAACTGTTACCTCATCCTATAAATTATTCCCTTAACTAAAATGTAGTAACCTTCTTTACTTCTAATCAGTTTAAACTTAAAGTCCATATTGTCTGAGAATAAAATTACTGCCTCTGTTTTCTTTTGGGGTCCTGATGCATGAACTATTGTTCCCCATCCTTCAATTTTTTTTCTATAAATTAGATGTGTGTCTTGTGTGTAGCAAACTGTTAGATTTTGGGTTTGGATCAGGTTTGATAATTTGTGTATTTTAATTGGGGAATTGAAGACATTTATATTGATAGCTATTACTGAGAGATACTGACTTATTCCTGTCAATTTTTTGTGTGTTTGATTCCTCTATTATTTCTGTTATGTTTAACTGCTCACCTATTGATGGATTAATTCCATCAGACTTTTTGGCATTTTTGGCTTGATTATGTCTGTCTGGGGTATCCTGAGAGATTTTTAGTGCCAATTTGAAGACTTTATTTCTCCATCCATTTTGAGAGATAGTTTTGCAAGATATATTAGTCTGGGTTGAAAATTACTGTAGGGGTTGAAATGCTTTACTACAACCTCTCCTGGCTTTTAAAAGTTTTTATGTAGAAGCTTGCTGTAATTCTAATTGATTTATCTTTATAAGTGATTTGTCACTTTTCTCTGTAAGTTTTTCAGATTCTGTTCTGGACATCTGGGATTTTGAATATTATGTCATGTGGAGTATCTTCTCTCATCATAATTATTTGAGGATCTGTATGCCTCACTTACCTGTATGGTGAGTTCTTTCCTTTTACTGGAAAATTTTCTGCTCTGATTTCTGTAAAGTTTTTTTTTTTTTTTATTCCAGGAATGTTCTTTTTTTATTTTTTTCTAACTCTAGTTTCTCTTAGATTCATCTTCTTTGTGTCATCTAGCAATGGTTGGATCAATTTTCCTTGATCGCTTATAGTTTTTAAGGTATTTCTGAGTATATGTTCTTGTGTGTCCTTTTTATCTTCCAGATCAGACATTCTTGCCTTACATTTGTCACTTCTGCTACTCAAAAATCAATTGAATTTTTTATCTCTAGTTTCTATTTGGTACCTCTTTATGAACTCTGTTTCCTTGGTAAATTCATCATTTATATTAAGAATGCCTTTGGTTAGTTCTTCTAATTTTTTTACCTATCTCTTCTTTAAATGTATTGATAAGTTTGCTTGTTAATTTCAGTATCTGTTTCATTATATCATCTTCAGGTGAGACAAGTTCCTTTCCTTCCTCTTTGATAATTTTGTGCCATTCAGCCAGTAGGTGCTTAGTTTTCTCTCTGACAGTGCCCCTTGGATCTGTTTCAGAGGATTTGGAGTTTTTGGAAGCATTTTGCTTTCTTATTCTTTCATGATTCTGTTTCCGTGTGTATGTGTGTGTACTCACATGTCACGGGTGTGTGCATTCATGCATGCATGCATGTATGTGCACTGATGATTAAGGTAAAATAGAGTGAAGAGACTTTATGGTTTGTATGAAGATCTCTTTACTTAGCTTCTTTTATACAGTGATGTGATCTTGGCTTTATTTGTCTACTATTTCAACATTATTCTGTTTCATTGGTTTGACCCAGTCACTGTGTGATAAAAAGAACTTCTACTGGTTATAACATCATCAGCAGATCCAACCATGCACCAATAATGAACATTAAAGCTTGCTTTGATAATTTCACCCTTTTATCAATACCCCTCACAGACCATAATATATTGCTGTTTGCAGTTAGTGTGGGATGTGGAGGGTGGGGTGAAGAAAGAGGATGCGGAAAAAGAAGAGAATAAATCAATAAGAGAAGGGGTAAGAAAATATCAATAAGTGAAAAGTAGGCAGTTGTATCCTGCTGAAATTATTTTTATAACTTGACTAAAGGGCTGATGTTGAGGGGGGTTTTAAAGAATATTTATGGAGGTGACAGGAAGGATGCAGAGGGAGGGGAGTGTTATTAAAGACTGAGGGAGGCTATGAGATTGTCGGGACCTGCTAATATACTTGTAGTTAGTTTGTTTGGATTCTCTAAGCACAAGTTTGTGAAGGGTTACCCTCAGAGGCTCTTGGATTTTTCTTATTCTTTTGTATATAGATTCCACCAAAAAATGTATACATCAGGAAAAGAAAGGCTTGTATAAACATTTTAATACTAAACGTATTGAGAAATCATGAGATTAATACAAGTTATATAAGTTACCTTTGGCCTCTATAATTAGAAGAGGTGTGCGAATTGGTGGCCTTTAGCCTCCAGACATTTATTAATATGGTGAACCGCTGAAGTGTGCATGCATTTTTGGCTAGCTCCCTCTCTTTCTCTCTGTCTCTTTCTCTCTGTCTCTGTCTCTTTCTCTCTCTGTTTCTTTCTCTCTCTCTCTATGTGTGTGTGTATATATATATATATGTACTTACTTATATGCCATATGAAAGATGGAGAGGAAGAAAGGGAAGGTAATGCAGCTGGAAAATGAAGAGAAGAGAAGAACAAAAAGAATAAAGAGAAAAAAAGTAAAAAATATCAAGGGAAGAAAGACAGAGAGAGAGAGAGAGATCAGGGCAAAAGAGAAAACCTTAAACAATAAAATAAGGTAAAATTAAAAACAATACAAATAAAGAAGCAAAACTCAGAAAAAAATCTAAAAAACCCCAAACAAACAAACAGTAAAGGAAACAAAGAAGCCCTGGCATGACGGGCACAGCACTGACCCAGTGTCCACACAGCTCCCTAACTCGGGAGGAACCTTCACTGTGAGGAACCGGCCAGCTCCCCCGCTGTGCCCCACTCAGTTGCCTGCCTGAGGCAGTGAGAGCTGAGATCCCTCTGGCCCCACCTTCTGGCCTCAAGCTGCGCCCCAGGCATGGCCTCTGTCACCGTTCCATGATCTGATTGCCTTAAATGATTTGAGAAGAATCCAAAGTGCTATAGTTTGAATGACACACTATTCTCTGTAGGCTTCTACCAGGGAAATCCCTCCCCTACTGGACAAATCCTGAGGTCACGCCTGTGCCTTCCTTCTGCAGGCTTTCCTTGCCTGGTCCCTCGCCAGAAGCCAGCTGTTCCAGGCATTGCTGTCTGTCCTGCTGCTGCAATCCTCTCTCTGCCTCTGTGTCAAGAGCTCCGTGCTCTCCAACTCACCAGCAGCGCTGAGCTTGGTGCAGCGCCCATGCTTGCCAAAGACCTCCTTAGCCAGCATGGGGTGGTGGGTGGTGGGCAAGACCCCAGAACATCTTGGGTCTGTCTGGCATTTGACTCAGCAGGGGGAGAGCACCTGCTCAGGTCTGTCTCCTCCTTGTCTCTTCAGGGGTGCGATTTACGGCTCTTGTCTCTGCCAAAGGCCCTGCCCTCCTCAGGGCTCACAGTGCGAGCTGCTCTCTGCTTGGTGTGAGTGGGATGAGTGCCCAGGTTTCCACTAGCCTTTTGCCCACTGCAGCAGCAGAAGCCCTCGGACCTGGGTGCTGGTCCCTCTCCCTTCTCTCTCAACGTCCCCCACTCGCTGTCCTGAGAGCTTCACTTTCTGATCCAAGTATTTGGCACAGTCTTGGGTCTCCCTGCACTCTACAGTCCCCAGCAAGAGCGGTCCTGGGAGGTGGGAGTCTGCCAGGAGGCATGGTAGTGGCCTGCATGTTTCAGAAACACAGCACTCCCCTTGTATGTGGGAGAATGAAAAAGGGACAATTAAAATATATGAACCCTATTGACATACAAAAATATTCATGAAGTAAAATGAAAAAAGTACAGAATTCTCTCAGCTAGTTCTACAAAGATAGGAACTTTGAATTTATACCTAAATGAAGCTGGGGCTAGATGACGGTGAAAAAAGAGGAGGCCTCGTTCCTGGGATCAGGCGCGTAGGTATCCTAAGAAGGAAGCTCTAACAGCAGGTCCAGGGGAGTCAGCTGTGTGAAGTATGGTCAGCACTTGGGAGGCTGAGGCAGGAGGATCACTGTGAATCAAGGTCAGCTGGACTACATAGTGAGTTCAAGGCCAACCTGCACCACATAGTGAGACCTTGCCTCAAAACACAAAACAAAACAAAATAAAACAGAAGGTCTTCCCCAGCCACATCTGGGCCCAGGCTATGGACACTCCTCTGTGCCAACATGCTCCCAACTCACCAGCACTGAGTCTTGGTGTGTGCTGCACTGTCCCTCAGCGGGGTACATGAGAGCCACTGACCAGCTACTTGTCAGTCTCCTGCATGAGCGCTAGAAAGACCATGATCAGAAACCAGACCAGAATATAGCAGGACACTGCCAGAAAGTTTGCACTGTTTCCGTTCTGTGTGACTAACGCTTAGGTTTAAGCTCATCTCTGTATATGTGCAGACCTGTTCCCTGGCCTGAGGCAAGATGGCTGCTCCAGGGCTCATGGGGTAGATGGATACATATGCAGAAGCCCCACCTGACTGCACACACACACACACACACACACGATTGAGAGGGTACAGTCTTCCCTCGCTATATCGCGGTTCACTTACTGCAGCTTCACTGTATCGTGGGCTTTTAAAGAAATAGCTAATTGTGTATCACAGAGTTTTCACTATAGGGCAGTATTTTGTGGTATACAGGTATTTGTGTAATATTTATGATTTTAATTTTTTTGCCTAAAAAATTTAAAACAATATAAAAATATTAAAAAGGTAACTCAAACATATCAAAAGAATATTAAATAGAAATAAAATACTGTAGAGTATGTATTTCATCGGCGGATGAGTACCGAACACTGAACTGTACACAGTGGAAATGCAGTACGCCACTACCGCCAGCCTAAGCCTGGCAGAGCCATCTGGCCACAAGCGGGCCTGCACCAGGCCTGCGCTGCTTATAGGTGGGCGCTGCTTATAGGCGGGCGCTGCTTATAGGCTAGGAGAGTGCACAGCACCGCCCCCGTCCCCACGTACACTAGGAGGCAGCCTGGGCAGGGTCAGCTGTGCAGCTGGTTGCTGGGTCCCTGCGCCCCACTTCCCGGCCCGCTCCGACATCCATCCCTACCTGCCCCTTGTCCCCTCCTGCCCTAGGGGCTGAGACGCTGCTTCACCCAGGTGTCCCCAGGTGCTGTCTCAGCTGGAAGCCAAGGCTTTGGGAGGAAGAGTCTCCCGGGGAAGGCACACAGGAGTGTGAGAAGGGTTTATAGGAGTGTGGGAAGGGTTTCTAAAGCCTTAATATATATATAAGTAATAAATATAATGCCGCTACTTCATGGATTTTCATCTATTGCAGGGCTCTCTGGGACACAACTCCCGCGATAAGTGAGGGATCACTTATACGACTGCCCAAATTGGATCCAAGGGGCTGTCTAGGTCTGATGGCCTGGCCTGTATGCCCAGTGCCTTGTGTACTCCCTCCCGAATGGCCAGATGTGTGAGGCACGAGGTCTGACAGAATAAGTGCAGTCAGAAACAATTCCCATTTAATGGTTTCCTGAATCCAAGACTTTGTGCAATATAGCCAGAGATGACAAAGCTTGACTGTCTTGAGGAATTCTGTAAACTGGGTGGGTGCTGTCTCCACAATGTGGTGCCTGGTTACCAGGATTCCAATTTTTGTAGAAGTTTACAGTGCAGGAAGAGGGGTCAGTTACAGGCGTCTTGTTCCTTGGGATTTCCCCCAAGAGAACACCTTCTCAAGGACCCATGAGAGTCTGAATCTTCATTCTCCACGCTCACGTCACACTTGTATCTCACCCCACCTGCCCAGGGAAATTCATGCAGCCAGGCCCCAGCTTTGAAAACAGTGTTGGCTTCAGACTGATCTCTCTTTTCCCAGTTCTTTGACCTTCAAAACTCCAGTGTGCTTCTCTGGGTGTTTGCATTCTCTCTATCTATTCAGTGAGAATCATTGTAGCACCTTAACACGTGTAACACCTTCAAAGCCCATAGGCCAGTAGCACCTGTAGCTAACACAAGCTTAGACAGGAACAGTCTTGGAAGTGCTAGGACACAGTACTGAATAAAATTCGAAATTAAACCTTAGTTCCAGCTGTGATCTTGGGGAGATCACCTCGATTCTTGGTGTTGCAGCACAGCCTGTGTCATGGGAGGGCTGAAACTTTTACTTTCCTACCTTTATGCCTTTGACTGATAGATGACACAAAACCAGACAGCCTCTGATGGAATCAAGTCTTGGGATGTCTTTCTCTTACATTTAGAACCAGATTCTAGTGCTTATTGTTAGTCTCTGTATGGGGCAGCCCACAAGGTCCCAGTAACCCCCGCTTCCTGGCATACAAGTTGTCATGCGATCCCCTCCCCTTAAAAGTAGGTTGAACTTAGTGGCTGTTTTCTAACCAGTGGAACATGTTACAAGTAATACTCAAGACTGGGATATGAACTGACTGTATAGGCTCTGTTCAACAGACAGAAAGGAAAGGAGATCCACGATACAAACTGAGTCCTGTCAATAACACATAGATGAGATTAGAAGTAGAATCTCTATCAGCCAAACCTCTATTGAGACCGTGGCTCTGGCAGAGAAACCCCATTGGGCCGTATCTGGATCCTGGTGCCCAGAAACTGTGGGATAACCAATGTTTGCTCTTATCAGGTGCTGAGATTGGGTTGTCTCATAGCGAAAGATGCCAGAGCAGGCTTCTAGGCCCCAAGTCCTGGCCCTGCCCTCAGGCGCCTCCCTTCCTCTGCTCCCGAGTTAGCTCTACTGTAGCTTCTGTTCTGAACGAATTTCCCTCGGTCTTTGTACCTGCACCACTGCTTCTTCCCTGGGTGCACAGTCCCTCCAGACTTCTACAGGGCTGGCTTTCTGGTCGCACATCAAATGTCACCTCCTCGGAGCCTCTCAGATGCGCACACCCAGTGGACCCCAGCTCTCCCGTATAGCACGCTCCTTCGCCGTCCTCTCTGCTGTTCTCCGTCTCCCCTGAGACTGAGCTTGTGGGGGTAAGGGGCCAGCTGCAACTAGGGCTACCATGGTCCCTACACAATTTCAGTGCCTTACTGAATGAACGGATGAGGGCACCTCAAAGTCCCAAGTTCATTGCTCTTGGCGCTCATAACTTGCAGCGGGTTGTCCATAACACCATGTGCAAGCTGAACCGGAGTCGGGGAGTCCGCCCAAGTGACCTCTAGGTGGTTCATCCAGTTTCCTGTTGTCTAAGAAAAGTGGGCACCGTCTGCCCTCTAGTGGTCAGATCCTGTGTTGCGGACCCAGGTTTAAAAAAAAAAAAAAAAGACAAAGCCAGCGCCTCTGTTTGGGTGTCCTCAGTCAGTGGCTGACCTGTGTCCCAGGAGGCAAATGATCAGGACCCACAGGCATGAGGGAACACAGAGGCAACCTGAATGCTCCTCTGCCCACCCGGGAGTCTCCCTGCAGAATCTGCAGTCCTTGGGTGTCCGGTCCGTTCGTGGGGCCTCCTCGCCATCCTCGGAGCTGATTTCAATCCCAGGCGGACCCTGGGGTTGAAACCGGTGTCATGTCGTCCCAGGAACCGGAACGAAGTCTCACGTTCTTCCCTAGCCTCATTTCCACACGTCCTCCGCTCCCCAAGACCACAAGTCCTAGTGCAGGTTTTGGTTTCGTTTTTTGCGGTACTGGGGGTTGAATCCAGAGCCTTTGGATCAAGCTACACTCCCACTCTGTCCTTAATTTTTAACTAAGGGTCTCGCTAAGTCACTAAATTTCCAAGACTAGGCTTGAATTTATGATCCTCCTGCCTCGGCCTCCCAGAGTGCTTGGATTATAGGCTTGCACGTCCTTGCCTGGCTTGTGTGACTCTAGCGGGCCTGCTGCTTTTCCTTTAGTTCAAGAGTACAGGCTCAGGCATTAGTGCATTTCCACCCGTTGGATGTAGATTATGGGAGGTTCCGACCCTTGGGGATCCTCTGGCTTCACCTCCCCTGCTACAGACACCTGGTCCTTGCAATAATGTTACCAGCTTTTCGTGTTGAAGAGGTGCTTTGCAGGTACCTGGTGTCCTGAACAAAGAACTGGACAAGCCCTGTGGGAAAGGTAGTGAAGCTCTACATTTACTGAAGGTGAAAAATGAGTTCGCTCTGCCCGGTGAGAGTGGGCCTGTGAGTAGACTAGCAGCCCCAGGAGATTCACAGTGAGGCTCTTTCCTCCCTGCTGTTCCAAGATTGCTTGTTTCTCCCTCGATGGCTTGACCTAACATCAGATCTGAACTGTTCTATCAGAAGCCTGCTTTGATTCATGGCAGATGTAAATGGGGCCTTGGAGGCAGCGCTTTCTGATGGGCCCAGTCCTGAGCTCCAGAACCCTCCTGGAGTCTGTGCCCGTGTCCCAGGTCTCTGTGGCAAACCGTTCATGACCATTTGCTCAGCCAGTTTGCCTGCGCCAACCTCCTGCCTCGCTTATCCCTGAGAGGCAAAATCCCCACAAACCTTTGTGGGGTGCTGAGGGCGTGGAGGTCTCTGTCTTCACTAGCTGCTTACTGCTGAAGCGGGCTGTGGGCGCTACCTACTGGGGTTTAAGTGCTCTCAGGGCGGCGGGGCTCACCAGCTGGGCTGCAAACTCTCAGAAGACAATAAGAAAAGAGTTAGTGCCTCTATGTCAAGAGCAAAAAGAAAAGAAAAGAAATTTCTGAAGGAAAAAATAAATGTTATTACTGAATAAAAATCCAAATACTGCTAGTTAAAACGTAATTTCAAAGAAGAGAGTGTTTCTGTGATTCCTCAGAGATTTCTAGGTGGAAACATCTAACGTGCAGTCATTTCTGGAGATGCAGAGTTAAACATACACACCACTGATTTAAATAAAAAAGGAAATTCCATAGAACGATAAAATCATGGCAGAGGTGGCATTTGAAACTTGACTTTTGAATGCAGGAATAAGAAATGCTCAATACTTCACCCTCTGTGCCACGCTGTGTTGAAGGTCTGGACCTGCACCTAAACCAAGGAAGATAAACAAGGTGAAGAGGGAAGCAGATGTCAGTGTTATCAGGAGATATGTCTTCCATGTCTTTACATACAGAGACCCAGAAAGTCTACAAAGTGATTATTCGAATTATGAAATAATCTAAAGTACCAATATGGAAACAATATGTACTATACAAAATAGTGCAAAAGTATTATGAAAGTGTGTCTCAATATACTCAGATACCAGGCTGAAATGAATAACATCTTGCTGGGCATGGTAGTGCACACCTGTAATCCCAGCACTCAGGAGGCTGAGGCAGGAGGATTGCTGCAAATTCAAGACCAGCCTGGGCTACATAGCAAGACCCCGTCTAAAGAAAACCCCAAATAAACGTATACCATGTTACTCAAAACTAATGTAAGAACTAAACCAATTAAATATAACGATTAATTTTAAATTAATTGAATAACGGTAATATTTTTTTCTCTAAAAAAACCCAATTGTTGGTATATAGGAGACCCCTAGGTTCAAACTCCAGTACCCCCTCCCACACAAAAAGATATCAATTAGAAAGAGATTCTTGTGAAATATCAAGTAACTCTTGCAAATGGGATAGTCTTTTTAGGCTATGCTCGAGCTCATACCATTAAGTTAAAAACTGGAAGAGAGAGAGGTGAAGAATTAGTAGAACATTTCTTCTTGAATCTAAATGGTAAGTCTTCCATTTTCCACCTCATATTTTAACCCCAGACAATTTTATTTTATTTTCACCCCAGATAATTTTATTTTTTCTCAAGTGTTGTGGTAACTCACATTATATGCTATAGCACTAAAACAAGCTTGTGTCTAGGTCTCCTGTCTGAATTTCTCATATGCTAAATACCCGTATAAGTTTCCTGCAGGATTTTTGCCAAGCTTCTTAAACAATACGTTAAAAATCAAACTCAGACTTTTTCATCAAAAAGCTCTCATTCTGCCGTTTTCTTTCCCCCAAATTAGCAACACCAGTGGCTCAAAAGAGAAGCCTAGAATCAACTTGATATCACCAACTCCAACTCACCTTGCACAGCTACTACCCACTCTTATCCCTTCTGCGGCAGAATGCACTGTGCACTTTGTCTTTGCACTCTGTCTTTTACTTTGATGTGGAAGTATCCAAACATGCTTGCCAGCCTTCCTGACTGCTGCATCCTATCCTATCTTATGCTATGCTGTCCTGTCCCATACTGTCCCATCCTATCCTATCTGATCCATTTTCCACGTACCCACTAGCAACAACTGCAAAGCATCAGTCTCCTGCTTGAAACCCTTCAATCACTATACCGAATTTAAAGTAATATCCCAATTCTGTGGCACGCCTTCTGAGCTTTGATTATAAGTGTGCCTCCTGTTACGTACACTCAACCACCCCAGTCTCCTTTCTGTACTTTTAAGGTCTCGAGCTATTTAAGAGTTAGGGCCTTTGATTATTACATGTTCTTTCTCTTCATGTGAGTAACTTTCTTCACTTTTACTTTAAAAAATAAACTGAGGTGAATTAGTATTTGCGATACTGCAATCTGCTAAATGAATCATTCAGTCTGAGAAAGAACTTCATTACAGGTATGACACATAAGTCCCTATAAATAACCCAAGATACTTAAACATTTAAGTCAAATTATATATTTAAAAAACATTAGAACTTAATTGCCATTTGACAATGCCCAAGTATGTTTTTTGAAATAGGAAACTGAAGCATTACTGTCACAAGGCAAAAAATAACTGTTTTCCTGTGGTAATTGTACTAGTTAGCTCAGGTTACCGCAAGTAGATATCATACACCAAATGGCTTAATCGACAGAAATTAACTTTCTTGCAGTTTTAGAGGTAGAGAGGTCGAAGCCAGGGTGCTGGTGTGGTCAGCGCTGACAGAATTCTCCTCCTGCCTGGCACACAGCTGCTTCCTTGCTATGCTTGCTTGAACAAGGAGTGGGGGATTTCTTATTATCACAGCACAAATCCTACTTTAATGCAGTTAAATGACCTCATGTAACTTTCATTGCCTTAAAGGCCCTATTTCTAGATACAGTTACATTGGAAATTGGGTTTCAACCTAGAATTTTTGAGGGGACACAATTCAGTCCCTAGGAGGGGTCAGGAGAATCTGGTATGCAATAGAAGTGTTTTATGAATGCTTCCAATTTTGTCACAAAGAAAACCAAAAGGATTGTTATAAAGGGTATATACTTAATAACATTAATAATTTTTACTGATAATTAGGGTCATTGTAATGTGAAGCTGACTTTCTTTTTCATTCCGAGAATGGTGAAGAATGGAATTACTAGCAATAAGGTTCTAGGAATTCTTTCTGCCATTGTATTTACACTACCAGTAATAAATTCCACCACAGAATATTATGCTAATAAGTCAATCTTGCATCTCCCCTGGAAGAGTCTGGAAATACAGGGGTCTATACAAATCCCCCTCTGAGAGCCAATACATTAAAGAATTCAAAACAAATACAACTTAAAAAATAATGAATACATGATAAAATTAAACAGGAGAGATTGCAGAGAATTTGCTTGTGAAATCTGAAACAATTTTGACATCAAAGTCTGCAACTGTAGTTACAGATTATAATCTATTGAAGAAAATACAAATTTATTAATCCATATCAATTTCAGTTAAGTGAAAAAAGAAAAACTGCTTTTCTATGGAAATAAAAATAATAAATACTGAACAAACAACTAAGTTGATCTTTTACTTTTTGTAGGCTGGAGATTAAACTCAGGGGAAGTGGGGATCTTTTGCTTTTTGTAGGCTGGAGATTAAACTCAGGCTCTTAAATATATTAGGTAAATGCTCTACCATTGAGTTATAGCCTCAATCCCATGAATTAAAAAATCACCAGTGGTCAAAAACAGTTTTGGTAGCTGGAATCTATGATGGGATCTAATTATTCAAAATCCTGGTATTCACACCCTCCTGTTCCCCATTCTCCTGTGGAATAGGGGTTGCCTGTGGAACTCACAGGTTATAGCAGAAATGATTACATATCATTTCTCTGTCTGGGACACGGAATCCACTGAGACTCCTACTTTATTCTCTCGTGTATCGCTCGTTTACAAACAAGTCACTTGCTATGTCAGGAGGTTAGAGAAATCCCCGTATGAAGAAGGCCAAATGCTGATGAAATGGGGGCACATGTCATCCTTGAGGAGCTGCGGCCTCCTGCAAATGGCCACATTCCTTGGCCTTCTTGATGGCAAATCCTTCCGCTCCTTCGAATCTTCAAACAACTGTTCATGTGTCTCCAGATGACCTTTCACTGGCACATCATTAAACACTGGGTCAGAACAACCTTTAAAGCCTCTTCTGAATTCCTGACCCCCAGAAACTGCAAAATAGTAGAAGTGTATTGCTTTCATATGCTACATCTAGGGGAAATCCTCCCCATAGTAATAACACAATTTACTCCTGAAATGGATGCTAGCACTACAGATAAACTGTGAAGAGTAACAGGGTATTCACATGGTTACAATGTGTCTCCCACAGACTGTGTGTTAATTTTAAAGAGGAGAAAATATTAATTTTATAAGAGACAGAGGGGAGAGAGAAAGAAGGGGAGAGGAAGAAACAAGGATAAGAAATGGGGGGAACAAGGGTTTTGTAATTTTCCACAAGACTGGAATAACATCAAAATTTAAAACTTAGAAAAAAGAAATCTGTGTATGTACATTACGATACCATATACCCAAAAGTGGGTATTTCATAAAAATGATTCATTGATAGTTAAGAAAGTAAAGTGGGTTCTATTCTATAAAATATAGTTTTGTGGATGGTTAAGAAAATCAACCATAAGTCGAATAAAATTTTGTTTAAACAAAATGTTTGCTGGAAAAAGATACTGTTTTACCTAATAAATATGAAATTCTATAATATGATGATTACCATTACAAAAATAACTAGGAGAAAATACCCAAGCATGGATATTTCAGAAAAGAGGGCTACAGATATAAGTATATCAACTTTGGAAAACAAATACTTGAGGTGAAATTGCAGCGCTTTCATTCTAACTAATCGCTTGAGAGCATATTTACGCTTTCTCTGATACCAAAATGGGGGTAGTCGCAATAGTTCCTTTTAGTCTTACTAGGAAGATGAAATGATTTGATACTATATAAGTAAAATGCGTAGACTAATTCTTGTACGTTATTACTGATGTAGATCTAGGTAGTAGCTTTCTAAATAAACAGGAATTTTAGATCAAATGTAGGCAAATGAGAATAAAAGTCTTGTCTCAAGAACTCACAAAAGTTTTTCTGAGTTCCTGGCCAGGGATACTTAGCATAATGCCAGGCAATGCCCCCAAATCCACTTTCCTCATCTAAGGAGAAGGATTCAAGCAGGTTTAAATAACCCCAGCCCAGCATCCCAACCCCTCCTGAACAACTCACATTACAAATGTGTGGAACACATATTAATGGTTCTACTTTGGTGTAAATATAAACACACGGTCATAAATTCTACACAAATACTTAAAATCTAGTTGGATGCTGTAAAATAATTCCAAATATTTTGAAAATCATTATATTCATCTTACAGAAATTAGGTGAATATTGAAGTCTTATTTAAGGAAACTAGCTTCATTCATTTTGAGTAAACAGTAGTCTAAATGCGCTACATTAACAAGATTCCTTATATTGTTTATTTTTAAATTTCTATTTTTAGTTTTAATTTTCCAAGGAATTCTTGACTGTATGTATTTTTTTACATGGTTACTTTTTATACTTTCCCCTTTATTTTCTGCAAAGAAATAAAATTTTGTCTGACAAAATTTCTCAGAGTAGCACTTTTTAACCAGTAATCCTGGGTCTGCTCAAAATGAACAAAGCAGATATTCTCACTGAGCCTGAGTTTCCCCCAGGATCAAGGTTTCTAAGCTGATCCACGGAAGTCCCAGGCAGTATTTTCAGGCTTAGCAGTGAGCTGTGGACCTTCCACTCCGCCTCCACTAGGGGGCGCGCATCTCCGCAAATCCGTCATCCCTAGAGCTTTCCTTTCAAACGATGCGCTGTTCTGCTAAGGCATAACAAAATTTCAAAGCTCCTGTACCACATATCACCAAGATCTCTTCAAAATTTAAAAGATTACAAAATTGTATAGAAATTTTTTTAGAACTCCATTTTCCCCAGTTGTTTCAATTTCATAAACTTTTGGAAAGGCTCTTTATTCTCAAACCCATCCTACTCCTACTGATATACCAAATGTTTCACCAATTTTTTTGTGCATTTAAAGCATATGGGGCCAGGGATATAGCTCAGCGGCACAAGCGCCTGCCTGGCCAGTGCAAAGGTCCTGAGTTCGATTCCCAGTACCAAAAAAAAAAAAAAAAGAGTAAAGCATAAGCGTATAGGAGGTCTGGGTGTACAGGTTAGTGGAAGAACATGGTAGAAGATATACTTATGTGTGAGACCCTGGGTTTAATCCTAAACACACAAACTAATGCGCGTGCACACGCACGCGCACACACACACACACACACACAGCATAGAGCCTTTACTCAGCTCTATGTGTTCATTTTTGTACTAGACATTGCGGAGGATGTGATATTCTTTTTCTTTTGTTTGTTTGTTTTTTTGGTTTTGGTTTTTCTCCGGTACCGGGAACCGAACTCACGAGCTTGCGCTTGCCAGGCAGGCGCTTTGCTGCTGAGCTAAATCCCCAGCCCCGGATGTGATATTCTTTAAAGAAGCTGACAGCTGTTAGAAATAAGATACGGCCACAAATAAATGTGATAACAGTGGGCAGCATTTATAAGAGTCAATTGCCTCACAGAAGCGTCTGAAGGAGGTCAGCGCAGCGGAGATTTTATAACAACCTCAGCCTTCTGTGGTCGCATATAATGTGGTCTCACACTTCGATGTCTTAATTATTTTTTCAAGGATGACTGAAAGTCCGTATTTTTATTTATCTGTTAAAATTAATTTGATTGGTCCATTTCAGGTATAAGTAATGATCACATTCACCATAGGGAGTTGGTACCCGTACGAGATACAGCTTGATTCTTCTGTTTTTCCCAATCCCCTCCTCTCCTCAATGCACACCCCTCCTCCTCTCCTTATTTACAAAAGCTTTGTTTCCATTTTTCATTCTATTCTCTTTTCCCGTTTTTCCTTCCTTCCTTCCTTTCTCCTTCTCCCCTCGCTGGTTCCCCTTCCCATTTGAACATTTTTTTCCTATTTTATGATACCTATTATTCATTTTTAAAATGTTGTCAACTTACTTAAAAGCATTTAAAAATTTTTTGTGGAACAAACCAAAATTGTCAGCCGTTGTTTTGTCCAAGATTTCTTGTACGAAAGGTGTGAGTTAGAGATCATCTCTAACGGGTTTTCAGAGTGTTAGGTTATGCTCACTGTCATAGCACATTCTAGTACTAATAAAGCTGATTTAAGGATTTCATTCAAACAAGGTCATGTTGATGTGCAGGGGGAAGAAAGAATTGGAAAGAGGTTTTTCAAAATGAAATAGAATCCAAGGTAAATTTGAGCTGTTTCTTTTCCTTTCCTTGAGAACTCTGACTTACATGCATTTTGCTTTCGGCATTCAAGGTGAAGTGATTGCTCTGAACAGCTGCAAAGTTACAACCTGACTTTACAGCTTCTTGTTGCTCTGAACAGAAATGCTGATCTGGCAGAGATTTTCCCTCATGGACCCCTCAGTGACCACCAACACGTGTTTCAGAATTTAGGGCAAAACCTCTAGTCTATGAAAAGTAAATTCTGTATTAATTTTTATTCCCATGTTCAGCTTTCTAATTCTAAATTGTAGCACACACTATAAGGTAATTCTAGTCACAGGCAAAGAATTGAGTTACATTGCCTACAGTGGATTCTAAATTGTCTTTCTATAGAAGAAAAAACAGCCAGTTTTTCTAGAACCATTTATTAAAGAGGTTATTCTTTATCCTGTACCAAAAAAAATAGTTGTCCACTTTGTCAAAGATAAGGTGACAGTATGTTATGAATTTTCCAGGTGATACTACATTTTCTGTTATTTCTCCTATTACTGATTTCTACCTTTATTGCAAAGTGCTCTGATAATGTACACTGGGTGATGTCAATTATTTTACCTTTGTTTAATTAGGCGTTGCAGACTAGTATGTGATATATTTTGGATAAAGTAGCAGGTAATGCAGGAAAAATGTATGCTCTGTTGTTAGGGTGGAATATTCTGTAAATATCCACATGTCCAAGGATATGGTTCAGCTCTGATGTTTCTTTACTGATATTTTTGTTTAGTTGATCTATATCTTTAGGAAAGCACAATGTTAAAATCCCCACTATGATTGTGTTAGTATTTTTTGATCTTTTATGTTTACCAGTATTTGTTTTATTGAGATAAGTGTTCCAATATTCAATGCACAGGAATTCATAAGTGTTATCAAGTCTTCCTGCTGGATTATTCTCCTAACTAATTCTATGCAGCGACCTTCATTATTTCTTCTAATCAGTTTCAGCTTGGGGTTTAACATGTTTGAGATTAAAATTGCCACCCCTGCTGGTTTTTAGGGTCCTGATCATGAAACTTGTTTTTCATCGATTAATTTTTAGTCTATGGATATCTTTTTGATTAGAGGAGTTTTTGGACTGCAACAGATTGCTGGATTCTGGTTTTTTTGGTTTTTCTCCGGTACCGGGAACCGAACTCACGACCTTGCGCTTGCCAGGCAGGCGCTTTTGCCACTGAGCTAAATCCCCAGCCCCTGGATTCTGGTTTTTGATTCACTCTGCCAATCTGTATATTTTAATTGCAGAACAGAGGCCATGAAGGTTGAGAAATACTACTGAGATGTGTTGAGGATTTACTATCACTGCATTCTTCCTCTGCTGGTGAATCATTTGTTTTTCTTTTCCTGTCATTTTGTTATTGTTTCTTATCTATTGACTTTGGTGTTTTCATTTCATCTGGGTTTTAACCTTTATTGGTTTCATTGTTTCTGTGGAAACATTTTTGAGTATTTTCTGGAGTGTTGGTTCAGCAATCATA
>NW_004955474.1:120629-134059 GCF_000276665.1 Chinchilla lanigera | reverse complement strand
TTTGCTCTTAAGGCTTGAAATACTTTAAGCTCTTCTGGCCTTTAATGTTTGTGTTTAGAAGTTTGCTGTTATTCTAATTGGTTTACCTTTATATGTAATTTTTTGTTTTTTCTTTGATTGTTTAAAAAATTTTTTAGATCTGACAATTCAAAAAGGCAATTTAAAATTTAATAATTCTGTCATTATATTTGGTGTTCTGGAAGCCTCCCTTTGTTGAATGTTGAAGTCTTTCCTCATGTTTAGGGGATTTTCTGCTATGATTTCTCTAAACATATTAATGATTCCCTCAGTGCTATCTTTCAGCTTTTCTCTTAACTCCAATTAGCCTTAGATCAGCTTTGTTAGTGTGGTCCAGTAGCTGGTGGGTGGTCTCTTCTTTTTCTCTTATATTTTTGTATCAGTGGTTTGAATATTTCACCATAAGTGACGATTTTGTCTTCAGTTTCAGACGTTTCTGTCATTATAATGGTCATTTCTTTAACTTATAAATTCTATATAGCTTTTTATTTGAAGTATTTCTGGCTGACATCTTCTCAAGGATTCTGGATCCTTGTTGCACCTGTCATTCATATTTTGAGCTGTTTCTATCAGTTTGCCCAATGTTTTACTTATTTTCCCTAAATCCACCTTCAGTTTATTGAGTGATAATACCATGAACTTTTGGTTTATTTCATCTTTGAACTTCTTCAATTTGTTCATCTCTTCTATAAATTTTTCATGAAGTTGTACCACCTGGTATTTGAGTTCTTCTCCATTTGTACTGCCTTACTCTGCCTTAGGACAGTTGGGAGACCCTGTGGGTCTTCTACTGCTTTGCTTTCTCGTGATTCTGTATGCACATGTATCCATTTTTTTAGCCTTCCTTTTCTTTAGTACCGTGTGTTGAAGTCTAATAGCTACTGTCATGTTGGAATATTTAAATTGAGTTCCTGTCAGATATTTTCCAGGTTTTGAATATTTTTCCTGGGTTTTGTAATGTGTGCTTATGTATTTCTCTTTCATGTTTTCTCTGTTCACTGGGTTTCTCTTTTGTGCACATTTTCTTCCATTTGCTCTGATTTAGCTGGTGTCTCCCTCTCCTCAACTCCATGTCTAGTCTCTTCACCCAAAGCTCACACAGCAGCACTATTACTGTTTCTTCATTCTTTTTCCCCAGTATGTGAGCTCCTTCTCCCAAGTTTTTAATTTCCCATAGTATACTTTCTCACAGCCATGCCTATCTTCTCCAGCATTAACACTCAAACCTCCCCATCTGAAACCTTTGACTCTCCTGTATCTTACCTAGACTCTTGTCCTCCCCTTGAGAAAGAGAAATGCACATACACACTCACACAGTCACACACACATGCATGCATACATACTCACGCTCACTCATAAAAGACAAAAGGAAAAAAATGGAAGGAAGAAATGGATAGGAGGAGGAAAATGTCAAAAAAAAATGAAGCAATTTCTGTGATTTTCGATGTGTGGCTTTCTTCCAGAACCTAAAGTTATGGGGCAGTGTTCAAGTTGAAACATTTCCCTATGCACACTCCTGGATAAAGGAGGAAGTCTGGCTGCAAAGCTGTGCTGAATGCAGGCATGCTTATACAGTGGACCAAGGATGCCAATGCAGACTTTTAAGTCCCATGTAGCTCAGGGTGAGCCTGGACTCTCTCTGCAGAAACGGGGTCTGTAGTTTTGGCTCCAACCCCATAACAGGATGCTTTCCAACCTGCTGTCTGACTGCTGGCTGTCTCCTGTGGCTGCTCCTCACCTATTTGCTTCAGGAACTTAACACTGGGAATCCTCATGTGGAGCCAAGTGGTTGCTCTGGGACCCAGGCATGAATATCCCGCCATTTCCTGCCATGATGCGTTAGCTCTTACTCTGTGGTTGTAGTTGATTCTTGGATTGAAGTCACTCTTAGCTGTTGTCTATAGAATGTGCTAGGAGTAGCATTTCATGCTTTCCTTGCAGATTTCAACTGCAATGGGCTCTTTTTATTCCCAATGCCTAAGCACTCAAAAAAAAAAAACAAAAAAAAAAACAAAAAAAACAAAAACCACAGAATGTGCTTATCAGTGATATGGTAAATTTAAACATGTTTGGGAGGGATAATGGCTATCTATAGCACACCCCCCCCCAAAAAAATGCATACATCAGAATAAGAAAAACTTGTATAAACATTTTAATATTAAATTTATTAAGACTTTATGAGATTAATACAAGTTACCTTTGGCCTCTACAATTACAGGAGGTGCTCAAGGTGGTGACCATTAGCTTCCAGACATTTATTAATATGGTGAACTGCTGAAGTGTGGACACATATTTTTGGCAGATTCTGTATTATCTGCTAAATTTCTTTCTTTTCCTCCTATTTCTCTTTGATATTCTTATGCATAAAGTTGTGGGAGACCATCAGGCTGTACTCTCTGTAGAAGCACTGTCTTTCCCTATTCAGCCCTATTCACTGAGATGTGCAGAGCTGGCTATACTGAAATGGATGTTCCCTTAATTGGCTAAGAGAATGTTATCAAGTCTGGCCGGCCAAGGCACCAGTGATCTCATTAATAGCAAAGCAGTAACACATGGGCGAGAATAGCCCCCCTGCTGACCATTGGAATGGAGTCTCTAGCAGGAGCCTGTGAGATTCCAGAGCTAAGACATGAGGTAACATCTTCTCTGAGGCCTTGGGCCTCAGAAAGACTTAGACCTTCCTGGCAAGAAAGGTGCCAGCATTGCATACACCAAACTTCCTTATATTGTTAATTGGAAGCCTTTGTGCCTGGTACAAAATTGCTGTTTCTCATCACAGCTGATGCCTGCAAAGTTTCTCTTCCTTAGCACTCTGCCGCAACCCCTACCCACCTCCCTGGTTAATACCAATAAAACCATGAGCTTTTGTACATGAGGCCTTTTGTTCCACAGAGATCATTGGGTCATCCCAGAGCTCCTCATCTAAAGAACTTTCTCTCTTAGTCTTTATTTTGTATCTGTATGCCATATTGCCAGCTGGGTTAGACTGATACGCTCTTCAAGGGTTTCAGTATAAAGTCAAAATCCATTTCTAAGGCAAACCGAAAACATTATTTCCCTATAAAGTAACTCAAAGAAAATAACTTTAGAAGATCAAAAGGTTTATTTTTTAAGGGAATTGCTGTAAATTGTGAAATACTAAGTCATTAGGAATTATTGCAATATCCTAGAAATGCAGAAAATATGGAGGTGTTTCACGGCTTGTGTCTAGATGTCCCTGCAAAGCCTCATGTGGTCATAGGTGGGGCTTTTTCGGGGTTGGTTTGTTTTGGTGTGTGTTGTGTTGTGCTTTGCTTTTTTTGTGGTGGTATGATGAGCGGTAGTATTATTGGTGTTGTTG
This sequence comes from Chinchilla lanigera, assembly GCF_000276665.1. Classification (NCBI taxonomy): domain Eukaryota; kingdom Metazoa; phylum Chordata; class Mammalia; order Rodentia; family Chinchillidae; genus Chinchilla; species Chinchilla lanigera. The sequence continues at coordinate 130,701 of NW_004955474.1, read as the reverse complement.
TTGCTCCCCCCCCGTAGTCTGGATAAGATATAAAGCATAGAAAGAGCTGTGCTTATCCCTTGCTTGCTTGCTTGCTTTTGCTGTCTTCTGCCTGCCATGAACTTTTCTCCTCTGTGATGCCCTTCTGTCAAGCCACCCTGCCTTGGAGCCAGCCAATTATGGCTGAAACCTCTATAAACTGTGAGCTAAATAAACTTTTCCTCCTTAACTTGTGGGGCTGGGTATTTGGTCTCAGCAATGAGAAAAGTAACTAAGACAAGGTGTTTGTGGCTCATCACAACTAACACAACTTTTTGCTCTAGTGAAATTTGAAGTGGAAATGGGAAATCAGCATAAAAATTAAAGTATATCACAATGTTTATGAATTTTTGGAAATATCTGTAAGTGTTCAGAAAATAGCTTTCTGTTATAAAAACTCAGACATAAAATGTACTTTAGTAAAATCTCAAAAGGTTTCTTGGAATTTGGATAAATAATTAAAATACTTTTGGTTAGAGCCGACTCTGGAATAAAAATATATGGATTGGAGAAAAACTCTTTGAGACCAAATTCATTAAAGATTTTGCAAATGCAGAGCATTTGAAGAACAGTAAATAAGCTAGACGAATCTAAAACAACACTGATTTTTCACTAGACTTAATTAAGGAGCAGAATGAGTCCATATTTGTTCCTTTATACTACCAGCTTCTCCAAAACCCTTACAAAACCATACAAAAATTCCATTAATTCATTCCAGAAGCATTTGTGGAATATCTTTTTCCTGCCATGATTATTTTAGATGTTGAATATACAACAGTGAGTTCAACAAAATGCCTGCCTTATTAAATCTCCATTTTAGAAAAACAGAAAAAGGAAGCATGTCAATACAGCATAATACATAATTTAATATTAATGTGAATACTGCTGTACATATGGGCTAAAGATAGATTCCTACGGTCTGAAATAACACTAAAATATGTAAGTAAGAAGAAAAGTCAGGAGTGCAAGGTATATCTAAGTGTGACTTAAGTATTTCCACTTAAATGTTTTTTGAACTCTCTTAAGTAACTGAATATATGTTGCATTCATTTCTTTGTTAATATCTGGGACTTCCTGCTCTTATTTTTAATTGCTGCACATTAAAAATTATATTCTTTGAAATATTAAACTTAGTCAATTTTTCTACTCTGCACAAATTTGAGTAACACACTGCATGTACTGGGTACTACCCCGGCTCAGTTAAATGTGGACTGGGATTCAAAAAGAATGGCAGTGATGAAAAAAGGAGTGGAACAGTGTCGTCGTTCCTTTCAACCTGGGCAGATGTTGCACTGTTGATTTGTAAGACACCCTGGTGCTTAAGGGTAAGCATGACATTTTATTTCTAAGGTAAATGTAAATATTTTTAGGATTAATATCTTTTTTATCTCCCTGTTGAAATTTTAAAAGTTTGGAAATATACTAGCATCCTGGTTATCATTTACTGTGTGATTTTTTTTACAGATGATGAATGAAACAGACACCAGACAAAATCCAATCTGACGCATCTTTATTCAGAATGTATATTACTGCAATGTAGCAGGTACAGCATGGAAAACAAAAGACGCATAATTTATCTTTCCAGAAACTAAGAACACAGGAGGAAAAGCCAGAAGCTGTACAGACAGTAAGGGGCCCTCTCTTCCTTGCTCCCATGGCAGGAGAGTTACTTATCTTTGGGGCATAAATCATCATTAGTGACTCTCAGTGTTAGGTTTATATGCCAGTTCTCTACAGTGTGAATAAAAGAGTAGGCATGAATAAATTCTTTTGCACACTGAAGAGTCTAAGCACATAAATAGCTGACATAAACTAGAATAATCAGGGAATGCTCTGTAGGGAAAAAAACAACCATGAGAAAAGACAGATTAAAGGGCCTTAAAAGAAAAGGGATGATTCAATAACAGATCTAACTGCACAAAATGTGCAAGTGAAAATGAGCAAGGTCCATACACAGATATATAAAAACTGTATTCTGGTGGGAGCAGAGTGTTAGGGAATGTTTAGGTGATGACTGGCTTTGGTGTGTGGCTGGTCTTGCCAGTCACTCTCTGAGGACTCCTGGAAACTGTGGTGACTATGAATGAGGAGCTCAAGGAGCATCTGGTTTCACTACAGTGAACTACATTTACATTTAATTGAAGGAGGAGGCATATTAATTTAAATACAAAGAACTGGCCGGGCAAAATGGCAGGAGCAATGAACATGGATGAATGGAGAAAAAATATGAATTAAATCACAGATTTAGTAAGGAATGGAAACTTGGATAATACAAAAAAGATTACTGTCAGTGTAGAAGACCAAGCACAGCAGAAGCAGAGCCACATGATGAAATAACTGAAAGATCCAGTATTCTACTAACTAATGTAAGAAGTCCACAACCAGAAGTTGACTTGATTTCACTGGCATTGCCTGATTGATAAATGAATGCTGCTAGATGTAGGTTCAGAAAAGATCATACCTTGGCAGAAAAGATCGTACCTTGGCAGACAATCAGATGAACTCCCCTTCGTACAGCCTAAGGAGCTCTAGACAATAGTGGAGTCAGAGAACAGTGAGAGAAAGGAAGCACCTTGCTGTTGCTTTTGAAGTTCAGCATAGTTTGCACTGAGGCAGGAGTCACTTTCAAGTTTTATTTAATGCATACCCCTTAACATCATTATTTCCAGGCATTATACTGGTGTTAAACAAAAGTGACAGAACATAATCTTGATTCTTAAAATTCTCACATTCTTGACACAAAAACAGATGACAGAGAGTGCCACAGCTGGGTATGCACAGCGCACCATGTGACTGCTCTGCTGGAACAACCACCGGGGTCCTAGCAGGACTGTGAACTCTCAGCAGCAGTAAGGAATGAAAGAGGCAGAGTTTAAAATAAAGGAAGATGATTTATTTAGAAAAAGTAAGAAAAAGAGAGGATAGACAGCTACTCTGGAAGAGTAGGGGGCATCAGAAAGGAGTATCCGTGGGGTTTGGCCCTCAGCTCCCTTTTATTTAGGTAGTAATTTCTCCCATCCCATGTGGGCACCGAGAAGTTGTCCCCATCTGATTGGCCCTCTGGCTGTCTTTGATCCTAGCCTGACCACTTCTACATTCTCTCTGACCTTTTGATTACTTCTTGCCCTTTTGTAATGGGTAAGTGTGCAGAGGGGGTGCCTCACAGAAGGGCAGCTTAGAGTTAGAAATTAATTAAAGGGGACATGTGTGTATCTGGTGCCTGGCATAGTGATGCTAAAGTGAGAATGTACATTTAAGTATGTATGTATAGGTGTGTATCTTTTCTATACTAAATAACAGTCCTTAGGTGGTTTTCCTTGTCTCCTTTCTATTTTGTTGGGGGCACTGATTATCCTGGCTTTTCATGCTCCTGTTTTGCCTGTCGACTTTTCCTGCTAAATTCTTATGTTATTTGTATTATCTGGCTCTTCCCCAGGTCTGGTTTCTCTCTCTTTCTTTACCTTTGTCTTCCTAACTGGTGGGGTCTAACTTCAGAGACAAAAGCTGCCTTTAGTAAGATTTCCTATTAATTTTTTAATACAGCTTAATGAGATCCTATTTTAACCTTTTTTTCCTGCCTATGACCCCACGACCCTACAAATGTACTAAGAGTAAACACTTAACATTCAGTAGAAATAACTTTAGATATTGTAAAGAAATAGTGATTTTTTTTCTGTTCTCTAGGGAAGAGAGAAAGGAGTGCATATTATAGCCAGCTAATGTGGATCTTTGCTTTAGTAATAATGAAATTTTAAATGAAAGCCACAGTATGAATTTACAGGCAAAAGTTTTGATGGAAAGTAATAGAGAAAATAAGGAAAGGACTTCAGCTGGAGCAGCTGGAGGGGCCCACACACAGAGGGAGACACTAATTTTACCAGCTAACATGGTGGGCTGAGGCCTGGCCAAGCACTCTCTCAGTCCTGGCTTTCCAGCCACAGAGGAGTCCTCATGGTGTGAGGGTCTGTTCTGTTTGCACGAGCTGACCTTGTGCTTATGGTGCCTCAGTCATGTGAGGCTCTGCTCTTCCTGGGACCCAAATGACCACAGTTTCAGGACAATTACTAGAGACTCTTCAGAATCTTAAGGAGTAAGTGTCTGGAACTGGATGTTATAAAAGGCTGGCAATTGGATGTTGGTCTGAATACTGAAAATTGTTTTATTTTTATTTTGGTGTCCTCTATTTCATAGGTGGCTGAGATAGGCTAGACAAATGTAGGTCTAATAAACATGGTTCTGTCAACTTTTTATAAAGTGAGTAACATATCTATATCTAAGACTTTAAGGTTATAAAGGATATAAAAATGAAGGTCATTTTGTTTTATTTCAGCTATGCATTAAGTATTTATAGGCCCAAACAACGAATCTTGGAGTTTAGCAAAATCTATTTTTAAATCCCTGACTCTTTCAGATGAAAACATAATTATGCTTTTAAGGAGGTCCAGAGTGAGTTTGTCCTTTGTTCCTGTAGAGGTCCTTAACTATATCAGTACAAGCAAGAGCTCCCTCATGAACTAAGGCGTAGAGTTACAAACTAAGACAAACTAAGGAAACGTTATTTACCATGAAAAAACCTCTGCTATAGTCTACATAGCTATTTTAGAACATAGTAACATAACATACAATCCTCATTTATCAACTGTGATGTTTATTTTTAAATTATTTGTAATAAATTTAAAGGAAAACAGAAGATACTGCTTTTTATTACACCTGTTGTAACACTCCAATTTTTAAAAATTATCTGGCTGTTTAATACATTGTCAGTAGTCTTACTTGGAAACTGAAGAACAAAATGTTGTTCAGAAAAGGTTTGGGTCCTTTTCTCATCACTAAAGAGTGTATATCCTCCATCAATATATATCCTCCATCAACATCTTGTATGGAGATAAAGAACAAATGCTAATATCACAAAAGTGGTTAGTCTGAGTTTTTTTCCTTTGGTGGGAAACTCCTGATACTTACTTGTAACTGTTATTTATTTAGGACCCTTAGAATATCTTCTCATCTCATATACATTAAAGCAAAACATTCACTCATATTATTAGTATCACTCATATATCTTATACTTCTTGATTACTATTTTAACAATTTTAATGCTCATGGTTTTTAAGTAAAGAAGGTCATAATAGTCCTTTAAAAAACATATAAATAAAAATCTGGTAACTTTTTAGCTGACAGAATTAGTTTTTGTACCATCTTGGAAGCAAGTGAATTTTCTCAGCCTACAAAGGCTGAACACTAGTTACTTTGCTTCTTTCAGCTTTATTGCATCCCATAAACCTGCCATTCCACGGCTCAAAGCTCAATAACAGCTAACTTGAATACAATACATAAACACCATACAGGGAACAGAAAAAATACAATTACTGAGAGATTTATGGGCATGTTTAATGTGACAGAGTTAGTCTTTGCAGACAGAACAAAACAGTACTCTGAAGCAGACATTACAGTTTCAACATCAAAAACCATTTCTATAGAAGTTAAGGAGATATGAACAAAGCAGAAGTTGGGCCAGCATTGGTAATACAGATGCAGATGTCTTCTAGGGTTCTTCTCTTTTCTGTGAGAGACTAATACATTATCAGTTTGCCTTAAGATATTAGAAGACATAAAATGTGTCATAGTATATTTTGGTTTATGATAAATGAAAAACTGAACACTTGAAATGTAGAAGTTCTTAGAGAAAGATTCATCTTGTTAAAATCTGTTCAAAGGTTCAGCTTTAGGCAGAAGTTTCTTTCAATTATGGTTCATAGGATATAGTCAGTTTTCAAGTAAATTACTAGCTAGCATTTTTATTAGTAAGTATTTTCATTACTGAGACACAGTATCTGACCTCCAGTTTAGTCCGGCTCACTGTTTCAGAGATTCAGTCCATCACTGGCTGGCCCCAACCACAAGCATTGTTGGGAGCCCCTGAAGCTGGACAGTAAATTACGTGTGCTGGACAAAGCCAGCCCGAGAACAGGGGAGCTCCTCCAAGCATGTAAACAGGTCATTGTAGCTTGTTAATTGATTGCTGGGCAGAGGGGCTGAAATTAATCAACCTCTTGAGTGTGTAAATTAAATGCTCTACTGTTCCTGGGCAGCTCCCTTTCTCCACTCAGGAAAGAGAAGACCTCCACCTGATGCCAGCTTTTTGTCTACTGTCTATTTTTTCCTCATTCTTGCCACAGTTCCTTCCCAGGGTACAGCAAGAAACCAATGGATCCTTACAATTGGTGACCACGAAGGAATCCCTGGTAGGAATACATGGGTAACAAGAATGCTTCCCAAGAGCATCGAACAGAAGGGGGAGAAGTGTATTTGTGAGAGTAGTATTCAACACTGGACTGCGTGGTACTGGCACATCTGGTGTAAAGCTTAGGGATACATGTTCTCTAGGGCCAGAAAATATACAGGTTTCAAAGAAGCCAAAAGACAAAGGGGTGAGGAAGAACAGGTAGAGGCTGAAGACTCCGGGGGGCATGTGTCTGTAGACATGTTTGTTGCATGTTTAACTCCTGTACTTGATTTTCTGGGTGTTGATTTGTAGGGGTTTTGTAACCATAAAGGATTTGGCTCAGACTGTTCTGTAAAAATCAAGTCCTGAGCCTAAGCAGGGTGTACAGGTGGAGCAATGGCACTTTCGATACAGCCTGAACCCTCTAGCCTGGTCCAGTTTAAGAAGGAAAGAGTGGTGGAGGACAAAAGGGACTTCTCTTCACCAGAGAGGTGTTTCCCTGTGAACTCTGTCTCACAACACCCGATGAACTTGAGTGAGTCCCTGGTAGCTATCGCAGCCCTTTTAGCTAGGAGAAATTTGACTAAAACACAGGTGCCTTCGCCTCTCAAGGAGTAGAGCCGTTTTCTCTGTCCCCTTGCAATTATTACTAAAGAAGCTACAGGGGCGGGGCAGACCATGGAGGGTTTTCAGCATATCTATCCTGTTCTTGAAGTTGAACGCCCTGAAAATCTGGGACAAGTTATATGTCGTTATGAAGCTGTACCTTTTAAAACCCTAAAAGAGTTCAAACAAGCTGTTGCTACTTATGGCCCTACTGCTTCCTTTACTTTGAGTTTAGCAGAAATTCTAGGACAACATATTGTGGCCCCAAATGATTGGAAAGCAACAGGTAAAGCATGTTTAAGTCCAGGCGATTATTTGTTGTGGAAAGGAAATTTTTTTGGAATATTGCACAGACCAGGCAATTTGTAATGTTGTTTACAACACAGCTATTACCAAGCATATGCTAGTTGGGGAAGGTGCCTTTGCTACCACAATCAACTGACATTTGAATTGCCAGCATATGAGCAAACCAAGACTGCTGCCATGGGGGCTTGGAGGGAACTTCCTTCCAGGGGTGAGGAATCCCTTAATTTGGCTTCTATTTATCAGAGCCTGGACGAGCCTTTTCAAGATTTTGCTGCATGCTTACTGCAAGCTAGTGAGATCATAAGTAACACAGAAGCTAGCAAACGAGTAGTTCCACACCTGGCCTTTGAAAATGCAAATAAATGGCATAAAGAGACTTTAAGAGCCCACAAAAAAATGGCTACATTGCCAGAGATGATTTGGGTCTGTGCAGAGATTGGTCCCTCATGTGTATGGGGGCTGCCTTAGTGGCAGCTATTACTCAAGCTATTCATCCATAGCCTGGAGTAAGTTAAAAAGCAAGCCATTTGTTTTCATTGCAGGGACAAAGGACATTTTGTCTGGAACTGCTCTGCTGCACCGATAAAGGCAGCTCAGCCGCTGTTGGTCACTTCAACTAAACCTTGCAGTCCTTGTACTAAGTGGCGACGAGGGCATCACTGGAATAATGAGTGTAGATCTTGAACCGTTGGAAAAAGTTGGCCCTTCCTGGGAAACTCTCATTGGAGCTTCCCTTGGCTCTATCAAATAATGGGGGCCTTCCAGATAGCCGCAGTGGAGGATGAGGTGCTGGGTGCATTCAGGTACCTGGTGTGCACTTCCTACTCCTGTCTCTTCTGCTACACACCATACACCGAGGGCACCGATGGCTGGTGGATCCACAGCAGGGAACATCCTCCTGCCTCATTCTCTGCCACACTCCTGTTGCACAAGAGCCTGGGCCTCAGGCCATGCCCATGCAGGCCCAGCTGCCACGATGTAGGGGTGCAGGTGAAACTGTAGTGTGATGCGTCAGTGCAGTGCATGCTTGGGTGGCAGATGCCATTGTGCAGGGCTGGGGACCCAGGAACCTTGACCACCCCCACATTCTTCCTGTGCTCCCTCGCTGTATGCTTGCCCATGTGCTCTTACTGCCTCACTAGCTGCCTGGGGGAGGCTTGGTGAGCATGCAGGGCCCTGTGGCACTGGAGAAGGCTAAGGGGTCAGTGAGGAAGGCATTCCCATGACCAAGGGCTGGGCAGGAGCAGCAGAAGGCTCAAGCTAGTGAGGCAGCCCCACAGCCCACGCTGCAGAGGCCAAAGTGGCCCCTAGCAGTGGGGAGGGCTGGGGAGGGCAGGGATGCAACCACCACTGCTCAGGAGTCACTGCTGGGTGCTGCACCAGGCAAGGAGCGCCTGCATGTCCAGCAGAAATATGGCTATTATCACTGCAAGGACTGCAACATCCGCTGGGAAAGTGTATATGTGTGGTGTGTCCAGGGCATGAACAAGGTTTACTTCAAACAGTTTTGCAGAATGTGTCAGAAATCTTACAATCTTTACCAAGTGAAGGATATCACCTGTCAAAGTTGTAAAAGAACTAAATGTTCCTGCCCAGTAAGACTTCACTGTGTGGACCCCCAACACGCTCATTGTCAAGACCTGTGTAAGAGACACAGGGGAAGGAGCCTGTGCTGTGATGGCACCGGTACTTGGGATTTGGGTAGGAGCAAGGTACCCAGTGGCCACAGCAGGAAAAATGGTAAGCTCACCCAGCCCTGAGGTGATAAAATGAAAGCCACAGCCAGTTACTGCTGGAGTCAGCAGTATCAGCGTCACTCCATCCAAGGCCATGACTAGGGCTGCCGCTGCGTCTATAGCCATGCTCCCCCACCTTGCTGCTCATGGTCTCCCATTCCCCTGTCCACAGAACCGCTTCCCCCAGCTTGCAGCCACTCTGGTCCAGGTGCTGCAGGATACATTGGGGTGCTAGATAGGACAGGGGACAAAGAAGCAAAGGCCCAGAGCAGGGACTCAGGGAGTAGCTGGCAAAAGACTAAAGCTAGATGAGCATGGAGAGGGCAGCAAGGACAGGGATGAGGAGCTACGGGGACATGCAGGGAATCTGGGTCAAGAAGCAAAGGAGGAAAGGGTTGTGGAGGCAGGAAAGGCAGCGCAGGACAGGGTTATGAGGAGTTACAGGCATCCAGGGCTCCTGCTGGTGGTGACTGGCTGGTGCCTGTGCCCTAGGGAGGAACAACAGGGCCACCAACACCAGCCCAGCCATGCCAGGGCTGCAGTAGCTGATGCTGCACCCTGTGGCACTGCAGTGGCAAGGGCAGTGGCAGGGTAAGAAGGGTGACACAGGGGCTGAGTGGCTGGTGACCAAGGCCCAGGTGACCCAAAAGCTGGTGGGACCTGGCAGTGGCAGTGGGGAGCAGGGATCAAGGGATGAGGCTCATGACTTCTATGGTAACTGTCTCCAAGGCAGAGGAGACAGTCACGGTCACCCACCCCCTAGAATGTGCAAGGCCTTTTCCCTGAGCTTCACCACTTCCTGCAGGATTTTTGTACCCCAGATGCTATGCCAGATAATAAAGCAATGAGCTACTGCTTAGTATTGACACTTGCCAAGGAGTGTCCATGTGTGAGTGCTTTTAATCTAACATAACGGCTCTATCCCATAAGTGGGAGAAGATTCCCTCTCACATCAACTTGACCCTGCAATTAGAATCCATCTTATGCAGGGAGCCACGGGTGGGGAGTGCCGGTCTTCCGGCTGGTTAGCTTCCTGCCTTGTAGGCTCCCGGAGGGAGGGCCCCCAGCGCACGGGGAGCCTCAGGTGGGGAGCACTGGTCTTCGGACCAGCGGCTCACTCCCTGCCTCATAGGCCCCTGGAAGGAGGGCTTCCAGCACACAGGGAGCCACAGGCGGGGAGCGC
>NW_004955474.1:96446-119326 GCF_000276665.1 Chinchilla lanigera | reverse complement strand
GATAGATGCACATTTTATGTTTGGGAATTTTAGAGGTAATTAATTTAGTTAGCCAAACTAAAGTTGAATGACCTTTTTCAAGTACATACCAAGAGACTGTGTGGTCTACTCCTACACATTGCACTGATCCTTTTAAGAGGGATCCTAAAAATGTCCTGATAATTAATTTCTTTGAAAGTATATGGAAAGTGAAAATTATGACAAATTATTAGTTTGTGACAGTATTCAGAAATCACAGAAGGCAGCCATATTAGCGTGATGCCTGTAAATGGTATGTCCTATAATCCTAGAAATTGCAAATCAGCTACTGTGCTTAGTCACAAATATAAGGAATCAAATGCATACAGAGATAACATAAAAGTGGATTATTGAAGCTATGAGGTGACCATGAAAGAAATTTTTATGGGAATTAACTGGGAGGATTCTACCTAGTACTCTTAGGTCAGAAACATTTTCTTTCTGATGATAGAAGTAATATTCTTAGTTATAGGACAGGTTATAATGAGAATGGCTTCTTGAAATTTCAAGATTCTGAAAAAATTACCAACATAGAATTTGCAGATGCTTTTGGACAGAGTGGAAATTTTCCCAATCTGTTCTGAGTGACCTATTTGGGTACCAGAGCATACTTTCAGGCTGTATCATGAACTCAAATCTAAAGAAGCTGATTCTATCTTTCAGATAGCTGGTGTATAGTCCTGTGACAGTGATACCTCTACAACCAATAGATAGGAAGAGGCTAAACCTAACCCGGGGCCAACTAAAGAAATTGATACACAAAGCCCAGGAAATAGTAATCAAAATGGAAATTAAATATTTGAATAAGTCATAGAGTATATACAGATAATTGATCTGAAAGTTACCAATAGTAAAACAGAATAAAATACATTTATTGTGGACGTGGAGAAAGCCACAGGAAAGAGAAAAATGTGGCTTCTACCGATTTTTCATGGGGTCCAAAGTTAAATATATATATATACACACACACACACATTCATTATAGATTAAGGATTATATTCCTTCCAAAATTTTCTGATTGGAGATCTTTGCTAATTAATGAATCACAAAATCTGACTAGTCTATTTACAATTATAACTTTCTAAAAATGGTAATAGTTACTATAATTCAATTTCATCTAGAATATATTTGAGCTCACTCTGATTTTGTAAGATGTTTGTGTGTTCTGTGTACTTGTTACGTTTGTCTGTCATTCTTTAAATAGCTGTTCCTCTTTATTTTGAGCTCAACCATTTTCCTTTTATCATTTGTCTATAATACAACTTGGATTATAGATTAAAAGCATGCTTTCTCTTGAGTTACCAGCAGGTTTAAATAATAGCAAAACTGACTTTCTTCCAACTCATCCAAATTAAGATATTTAATTCCTTAGCGTGAAGAGAAACTATTGGGCAGGACTCCAATTGGTGAATAGAGGAGTGCCCAACCTTTATTTATTAATAAGGAGGCCCTAACAATCTCCAGAGTCTCTTGGGGGACACCCCAATAATTTGGTCATGGTTAACAGAAAAGTGTTCCAGAAAAATACAAAATAAGGTGTTCTCATGAAAGATGCTCTTAATATGAAACTAAATTAAGAAACAAAGGTTTTCACATGTGTATGATGTAGTGGATTGATAACTGGTGATTAACTTATAACCCCCAGCTGAACTGAGTAAGCATGGCACTGGGTGTGGGAGGCCAACCTGGGGATTGTTGCCCACAGCATAAGAGGCAAAACTGGAGGAGGAGTGGCTAGGGTGTTGAAAGTGGAAAAAGGCTGTTGGAGCTGGTGGCAGCTGTAAGGGGCTGTTGATTCTGTTGGAGGAGCTCATCATGCTGGCTTTCCTGATAAACTTGCTGTTTTCATCCTTCGAGGAGCTTGGGACCTTGCTGACACTGAGAATAGCTTTGGTTCACTTTGGGGCAGCTCTGGTCCTCACTCTGAGCATCACTTTCTGGCTCTGGAGGGGAAGAAAGTGCACAGCTCAGGCACTGGAAGAAGCTTGCTGTGTTGGCTTCCCTGATGGGAATTCAGCCATTTTGATCATTGGAGGAGCTCGGGACCTCACTGTTGATGAGGATGGCTGTGGTACCTTTTAGGGGAGCTCTGGTTCTTAGTTTGAGCATCATTTCCTGGCTCCAATGTAGATCCCTCAGCCTGCTGGAACAGATCATCCTGGTGGCACAGACATTCTAGATTCCACCACTGATCTTTGGTCCTTCTCAGCACGGATCTGTGAAACTGGCCTGCATGAGATATTGTTATGGACTCTGGGCCTCCAGTTGGATTCATGGGAGGCATTACTAGGAGCTCTAGGTCTTAAGCTGGACTGGTGCAGGACATTACTGTGGGATCCATGCCCTCAGCTGGATTCCTTGGTCTTAGTGTGTGGGCAGATTTCCTGCACTCTTTTGTATATCCTTCTTTGGGTGACTACTATAAATAATCATATACAATATGTGTCCTGTATTATGTTGTTCCCTTTGCAAAAATAAGCTGTAAACCAACACATATGGTAATTCATTACTGTTCACCTCATGGTATATTAAAATGTATTCATTATTCTGGATGTACAAATCTTCCAAGTGTAAAGCAAGGGCTGCTTATTCAGATTTAGGCTTTTGCTTTTAAAATTTTACGTATATTCCATTAAACGATAACAAGTTAGATAAAAGCTTCTTATGCATTAAATAGAGATGATTGGTTAAAAGTGTTACATTAGGTTACAATGTATGTTACAAAATGTCATCACGATTATCATGTGGCAATGTTATATATGGATTTTATTCCTAATTTGAATGTAAAATATGTAACTGTTATCTGTTAAAATTCTATGGGGATCTAAATGATAGGATATCCAAGGTTGTTAGGAAATAAGACTCCTATTTTATGTTCTAAGGTGTTTGATACTCAGATAGGAAGTCATGTTAGGCTTGCTGCCTCTAGTACAGTGTAATGTCATTAAGCTTCTCTTCTGGGTATTTACCTACTGAGATTTGGAGACCAAAGAAGTAGATAAATGGGCTTAAGAGGACAGCCAATATTTTGGCCCTAGCCCTCTGAGGTCAGTATAAACAGAAAACAGAAGATGACCTCTGCTACGGCATCGTATAACCCAGTTGAGTCCCTGATTTTCTGATCATAGAGATTATGGGACCACAGAAGAAAGTGATTAAAAGATGTACAGTGTGCCTAAGGAGAGTCACTTGGAGAGATAAGGTCTCTCAAACTTTCACAGAAAGCAAGTTGGTTAAGCAACAACTGTGACTCATCCAGATGGCTAACACTGACAGTGGATCTAGAGCTACAGTGCATGGTTCCAAAGTAACCCTGAGGAGACTTAACTGATCTTAATAGATAGGAAAAAGTGATTAATATGGGTCTCATCTTAACGTGGTCTTAAACATCCAGCAGAAACACATAACCACAAGATGTATAAATAAGCATTGCCATAGTAAGATATTAATTGTAAAGGGCTCAATTCACCAACAACTTTGGACAGGCTAGCTAGCCTGGTAACTGACCACTGTTATGGATATTTGGACTGTATTCTCCAAGTACAGCTTTTCCAGCTTCAGCTAAACACTCATTATTCACAAAACAGAGAAGAAAGATATGTTGGGAGTGGCTGAAGCTGGAAAGTAATTACACGTACAGGACAAAGCCAGCCTGTGAACACAGAAGCTCCTCCAAGCATGTAAACAAGCCAATGTAGCTTGTTAACTGACTGCTTGGCAGAGGGGCTGAAATTAACCAATCTCTTCAGGGTATAAAGTAAATGTTCTACTGTTCTTGGGCAGTTTCCCTTCTCTGCTCAGGAGAGAGAGGACCTCCACACGATCCCAGCTTTTTATCTTTCGTCTGTTTTTTCCTCATTCTCACTGCAGTTCCTTCCCAGGTACAGCAAAAACCCAATGGATCCTTACAAAATATTGTGGCAGAAAGGTGTGGCAGAGCACGAGCACTTAGTTCCTGGTTGCCTTGAAACAAATCAGGGGAACAGTGCCAGAGAGGGAAAGGGTGAAATACTGGATATAGACCTAAGGCCATGTCTCTACAACCCACTGAGACATACTGTGAAATATGCTCTGAAAATCTCTTTGGGAAGTCTCAAAGCTAAACAATCCCTAACTGCCACTTTCCACCTCTTGTCAATAGACACATCTCCACAATGATACAGGGTAAACACTCCCATTCCAAAAGGGAGGACTAGGGGGAAAGAGAAGAGTCTGACCAAACAAAAGCAAAACTCAGCAGAGTAAACATTAGGTCTGATAAGTGCGTATCCAGCATCCCAGGCACTCAGGGGTAAAATGTGAGTTCTGAAGAGCCTGGGAGTCCCTACTTCTATGGCCTTGCTAGTCACAGCACACACAGCCTCTTTTTTGGGCTTTCTCTACTCATGACCACAGTATACATACATATAGTATACATACATACTTCTTCACAGTATACATACATACCGTATACATACTATTCTCTTTCCAAACATTGAAACACTTTCTTTTTTCCACCATCTCCTGAAGGCAACAGAGTTGTCTCTGCATACTTAACATATTTCTTTCTTTAGTGGACACTAGTATGTCTCCTCATTGACTACATATAACATTAAACCATTAAGCAAAAACAGACTATCATAGAATTAAGAAATAAAATCAAATAATTTGTAAATAAATGATACTATGTTACACTGACAAGGAATAACTGAAATTGCCTTATTTATAAGTATAAAATTTAATCTGCTTAGTTCAACTAACATGCACTGGAACTATTCTATGTTGAGGTATTATTCCCGATTTGGGGAATGACAGTATTATTAATACACACACTCCACCACCAGAATGTTCATGGTTTAAGGAGGGAGAGTTACAATGTAATGTGGTGTGTGTTTATAAACATAAATATCTACACATACATACATGCATACAATATTGTGTCCAAACTGATAAAGCTTTTCACCCAGCAGTAGCTACAGCAACAAGCTTGTAGAAATGTGTCTTCTCACTCAAAATTTTCTTGCAACAAGCTAAGTAGCTTACCCTGCCAAGTTCTCCAATAGACATTAACAAATAAAAAGCATAGCTATGATGATTGGTGCTTTGATAGATGGGAGCAAAGCCAGACCAGGAATTACCTCGGTCCTTCATTTCCTAGGAGCCTCAAGCTTGCTCCCACTTTAACCCAGAGCAAATCAATAGATGCCCAAATATCACAAAACCCCCTAGAAAAACCCCAAGCTCTGAAGTTATTCATCAGATCTGCTACAAGGGGCCAGGTCCAATGGTGTCAGGGCCACCAGTGAAAGTCAAGGCCATTAAAACCAGCCAGATACTTGTGGGGGAGGTTGTTGTCTATCAGGTAGTGCCCAGTGGTACTAGGGCGTACATGCCAATATTTTCTGCACCTGGCTTCAGGGTCATTAGTCTTCAGCTGCCCAGGCAACATCTTGCTAAGTGTTCTTTCCACAGTCCACTCCTGGGTGGGACAGGGCTAGAGAGCAGGCTAGGCTTGGGCACAGTGGTCCTATTCTGCCTCAGGCCCCCAGGCTCACCTCTGATCTACTATATTTTTCAAACAGAGGGGAAGAGACTTCCTCACCCCAATCCAGCAGAACCACACCCCTCCCAGATGCAAGGCTATGGAGCATTGCAGTAGTGTGGGGTGGGAATGCTCACCACCTCCTAAACTCCGTTCACAAGGCTTTAAAATATACCTTGATCCACCATGAGCCCTCACTTTAAAACATACCTTGTCTGATCTGAGCATAGCCTGTGCTACCAGCAGATTGGTCCCCACTTGAGAATGGGAGGCCTAAGGACGGGGTGTGTGGGGACGTACCAGGTGAGGGCTGAGTGCAGGTTCTGACAGGACACGGGAACAAAGACCTCTGGCTCAGGTCCCCGTTCAGATGTGCAACTGTGAGTGAGTGACTTTGCCTCTCCATGCTAGGTATCCTTCCCCACAAAAATGGGCACCAAGGGCTACAGCAACCTTGCAGACTTGCCTGTGAGGACCCAACGGAGGCAAAAAGTGTGCCCAGGTACAGCCTGAGGAAAAAGTGAGAGCTCAGAATGACTGGTGCTGTTAACCCTGTGGCTGTCACTGTGGCCATCACCGGTCCCATGGCAGAGATGTGGGTAAGATGTGAATCTGGGTCAACTAATCACAAGCACTGAACTGCCTCCGATAGCACAGTGAAAAGCTGCTAGGAGAAAAGAAATGGAGCCCAACTCAGACAACTAGTCCCATGTGGCATTAGGATCCACGCTCACCCTCCCACAGCCTGCAAACTCCAAAAGCCCAAGCTGTGGGAAAGGGCCCTCCAGTACGGGCAATAGCCCTAGGTGACAGGGGCCAAGCCTTTCAGGATGACAGCATCTACATCTCCTGCTGACTGCATTCAGGAAACTCATCCCCAGGAAATAAGATGCACACTAGATGATTTATCGCAACCTTGGCTCACCCAGCTGAAAGCTCCCTTCCCATCCATGATGCAGGTTACTCCTCCAAGTGCTGTAAGAGGCATCCCCCTTCCATCTCCTCACACATCTCTAAGGCCAGCAAGCTCCCCCTGTGTGAGCCTGGGCTTCCCAGCCCTGATCTCACAGTTCCTTCCAGTAGTGGGGACCCAAGTTGATTATGTGCACTGGAAATTCCTCACATTCATCCCAAAGGAGGAGGCCATCCTTTGAGAAGAGGTGGGCACGCTGCCTCGGCACCATTCTCCTCTCCAAGGACTAAGCGCCTGCTACTCCACACCAAAGCTTGGCTGGGGACCTCTTGCCCCAGAATAAGCCCTATCTAGGAAGTGGAACCCCAACCTCCAGTGACCCAGCTGAAAGTCCTTTTGAGAGGGTTCCCCTCCAAACTGTCACTCTATGAGCCATGACACAGCACAGCATGCTCTGGTGCTGGCATGTGGTCTGAAGCTAATGACTTCCTTCAGGTACATATGAAACAGTGAAAGCAGCCTCAGAGAGGTGTGTAGCTCTGAATGCCCACGTTAGAAAAATGGAGGGAATGCAAACGACCCAAGAATGCACCTCAAGGGCCTATAAAAACAACTACAACGCAAATCCAAACCTAGTACATGGAAGGAAATAATCAAAATGAGAATAAAAATTAATGAAACCCATTAAAGAAAATACAAAGCACTCATTAAACAGCTGGTTCTTTGAAAGAATAGACACACCCCTAGCCAATCTTACCAAAAAACAACTCAATGCAATTAGAAATTAAAAAGGCAAAATCACAAAGGACTCTGCTGAAATTCAGCTTATCAGTAACTACTTTGAAAACTTGTACTCCAATAAAATGAGAATTCAGAAGAAATAGCTAGAGTCCTAAATACATATAAACTACCAAAACTGAACTAAGGAGACATAAAAGTTCTCAATGGTCCATTCCCAGGCAGTGAGAGTGAAGATACAATTTTTTAAAAAAATCTACCAGTTAAGAGAAACCTAGGTCCCAATGGGTTTACTCCCAAATTCAGTAAGAACCTGAAGGAAGACCTAACTCCAATAGTCTTCAAATTCTTTAAAGAAATGAAAACGGAAGCAGCACTCCCAAAGTAATTTTGGATACTAGCATTACCCTGATTCCAAAACCAGAAAAACACCCAACCAAAAAAGAGAACTATGAGCCAATCATTTAAAAAACACAGACAAAAATCCTCAAGGTACTGGCAAACAGGGTCAGGGATATAGTTCAGCAGCACAGTGCCTGCCTGGCAAGTGCAAGGTCCTGAGTTCAATTTCCAGTACTGGAAAAAAAAAAAAGATACTAGCAAACAGAATACAACAAGTCATCAAAAATATCACACATCTTGACCACGTAGTATTCATTCCATGGACATGGGGATGGTTGAGCAAATGTAAATCAGTTAAGTGTCATATAGCACATAAACAGAAGGGCAAAAAAAAAAAAAAAAATCACATGATCAACTAAATTGATATAGAAAAGCCTTGAAAAAATCCCAAACCTATTCATGATTTTAAAAAACTGAGGGAAATAGGTACCTTATTTCACTCTGATAAATTTTATGAGAAACCTAGGGCCAATACCATATTAAATGGAGTGAAGCTGAAAGCTTTCCCTCTAAAATCAGGTTCAAAACAAAGAGGTCCACTATCAGCAGTACTGTTCAATAGTTCTTAAAATATTAGCCAAAGCCATCAAGCAAGAGAGAAAATAAAAGGGATATGTGTAAGAAAGGAAAAAGTCAAAACATTATTTGAAGAAAACATGATCCTCTACCTAGAACACCCCCAAAATTCCACCAAAATACTCCTCAAATTAATAATGAAATTTAACAGTACAACAGATACAAAGTCAAAACAAAGCAAGCACTAAGTTTTTGTACATCAAGAAAGATGTTAGGAACATGGTACCTTTCACAATATAGACAATGAATATAGCAGTAAAGGCCATACTTCTAAAACTAATTTACACATTAGTAAACCCAATCAAAATATAAATAGGAATCCTGACAGAACTATAGAAAGTAATCCTAAAATTCATATAGAACAGAAAGGGACACAGAACAAAAACAACACGGGGAAACAAGAGCAGAGAAGGAGGAACTGCCATTCCAGACTTCATGTTATAGTACAATGCAATAGTGATAAAAACATGGTGGTGCCTGCAAAAACAAAACAAAACACAGACACATGGATCCATGGAATAGAACAGAGGATGCAAAAGCAATTCCAAGCACATTCAGCTACCTGATCTTACAGAAAGGGGCCAAAAATACATGCTGGAAAAAAAAATAGTCTCTTTAACAAATGTTGCTGGGAAAACTGGCTATGCATATATAGAAGACTGTATCTAGATCCACATCTCTCACCATGTATTAAAATAAAATCAAAATGAATCAAAGATCCAAATATCAGAACTGAAACAATCTGCACGAAGATAAAATAGGTCAAATTCTTGAAGACATACATATAGGCAAGGCCTTTCTGCACAGAACCCAAACTGCACAAGAGATAACATCATGAATCAAATGGGATTATACAAAATTATAAACCTCATGCACAGCAAAGGAAACAACAAAGCAGAGTCAACTTACCAAATGGGAAGAAAGTTCTGTCACCTGTTCCTTGGACAAAGGGCTAATATGTAGAATACGTATATAAGAGAACTCAAGAGGGGCCTTGGACTTGGGAAGCCTCAGTGAGCTGCCTGGGAACCCTGGTTCCTCCAGCCCTGCCCCCTGCTGCCACCTTCTGGAGGGGCCTTGGACATGGGAAGCTTTGGTGAGCTGCATGGGGGCGCAGATCCTTCAGCCCTGATAACTGCTGCCACCATGAGAATGGCCATGCACTTGGGAAGCCTTGATAAGCTGCTGGGGGCCTGGGATCCTCTGGGCCCATGCCCACTACCACTGGGGGAGAGGTCTTGGACTCGGGGAGCCTGGGTGAGCTGTCTGGGTGCCTGGGTTCTCTGGCTTCATCCCCCGCCACTACCTCAGGAACAAACCTGAATCCCAAAAACCTAGGGATACTTGACAATGACAAAAAGAAGCAAAATGCAATCTCAGCCAAACACCCCACCCAGAACAAGTCCAGAAAACATCAACAAGGAAGAACATGGATACACACAACTGAAATCTTTGAAATGATAGCAACTGAAGTAAAGAACCAACTACATTAGGCTGTAGAGGAAATCAGATCAGAAATAATTGCTCAGGTAAAAAAGAAATGACAACCATAATGAATTAATTGCTGGGCATATCAAAAGAAGACATAGACAAAAAACAGAGGAGCACAGAAAAATGATGGAAACCTTGAATGGAAATTAAAAATTCCATTGAAAGCTGAAAGAATTGCTTGAATGAAACGGAAGATAGACCCTCAGACCTTGAAGATCACTGCAGCTAGTGATCATGGAAGAAAAGATCTCCTAAAAAGAACAAAGGAACTGCAAATAACAAATCAACAGTTGCAAGAACATGCAAAGAAAAACAATACAAGGCTGATAGGTGTCAACAAAAGAGCAAGAGAACATGAATGACATAAAAAGACTATTTGCAGTAGTAATAGCAGAAAATTTCCCAAATGTGGGACAAGAACCTTATACACATGTAAGAGGCACATACAACCCCAATTAGGCATAACCAAAATAAATGTACACCCAGACACATAATCAGGATCCCAGAAATTGAGCAAAAGAAAAGGATATTAAAAGCTGTTACAGAAAAGAAACAGATCACCTATGAAGGAAAGCCCATCACAATCATGGCAGACTTCCCAGCACAGACCATCAAGTCAAGAAGAGCTTGAGTGAAGCATTTCAGGTCCTGAAAGAAAACAACTTCCAACCCAGATTGATGTACCCTGCAAAATGATCCTTCAAAATTGATGGAGAAATAAGATACTTCCATGACAAAAATCGACTGAAGAAATTCATGAACGCCAAAACAATCATACAAAGACTACTGAAAGATATTGTACAAAGACGTAAAAGTGACTACAATCTCAAGACCAACAATAAAAAAGAACTACAAGCAAAGTAAGCAGTTAAAAAGAGGGGAAAGCACAAAACCAACAGTGGGAAAATAACACGACAAGGATAAATCAATATATCATTAATAACCATAAATACAAATGGCCTCAATTCACCAGTCAAAAGAAACAGACTGGCAGAGTGGATCAAGAAATAAAATCCAACAATATGCTGAATACAAGAAATGCATTTTAACGCAAAAGGAAATCCACAGACTGAAAGTCAAAGAATGGAAAACAATATTCCATGTGAAAGGAACCCACAAAAATGCATAAGTAGCTATTCTGTTTGCAGAAAATATGAACTTCAAACCAACAATGATCAAAAGAGATAAAGAAGGTCACTATATTTTTGTTAGGGGAAAACTGCAAGAGAAAGAGGTAACAATCATAAATATATATGTACCAAATGTAGAAGCATCCAATTATATAAGATATAGTATCCTATAAATTTTGATCAAGTAAGCCACATTAGGTATTACATGAGTAATAGAAAAATTTAAAAGAATCAGATTTACCATAAGAAGATTCTAAAACAGGAACAGTATCTTGGGAAATGAATTCAGTGTAGGCAAAACAGAAGTTGTTCATGATAAGTGAAAAGAAATTTTTTTAAGTAAAATATGGAACATTTTGAAATTATCTTTGTTTCATACTATTTTAATAGGCAATCACAAAGAACTAATAACTCTACAATTCTCCCATGCCTGGAGATGTAGAAATGTGTATTTTAGTTAAGGTAAATTATTAAAACCAAGGATTCTGTGTGCTTTGTATCTCCAATGGATGACACATAAAGAATAATTTAAGGGCAAAAATTCATAAATGTAATTAAGGATTCATAAATGAAGGGTTTATCATTTACATTTCTATAACCACCAAAAATTGTCAGTTATAACAAAAAAGAATAAAATATGACTTACAGGAGTAATTGTGTACAGATTATTTGAAGTTTAATGACCCTAGGTAAAATATTACTAGAAAAGTTATTGTGCTGTTTACCCAGTAAACATCATCATCTTTTAACAGCAACCTTCAGTAAGAAGGAAGAATTTAATGCCTAGGTTAGAATAATACGCCACTCAGCACTCAATATTTTTAACACATTAGGAATATTTAACTTATTTAAAAACTTCAAGGTTATATATAATCTCTAGCAAATCCAAAATTCATTCTATATTCTCTGAGAAACACTTTCAAAACTGGCAAAAACCTATCTTTTTCTAATACAATATCCTATTTGGAAGATATTCTTTGTCCAGTTTTCAAAAATGAGGCTATGTAGTCAATAGACTTACAATCAACATACTCCTTTAGAGAGGAGTAATCTGTATTATTCTCTGATATGTGTGAATATGTAAGACTATCAATTAATAATACCTAGTATATTCTAAGCAAAAGTTCTTATTTGCCACATTTTCCTATTTGTATGATTTATCCCTAGTAACAAATCTCACATTATGTTTGGAGATCTGAATGAAGGCTAGCCTATACCTTTACATGATTTTTTCCAAAATAAATATTTTGATGTTATGAAGTGCATATTATTATCAGTCTCTCCAGTCAATACATATGTAACATTTTAATAAAATCTGTATCCTCTCATGTTCAATGAAGACTGAAGGTCTACAAAAGACTTTTTCATATGCCTTGCATTTGTCATGTTTTTCTGCAGTATAAATTCTCTCATGTTGATTAAAATGTGAAAAATTGTTTCAGGCTTTGCCAGATTTACCTTTAGAGGATTTTTATCTAACATGAATTTACTGATGCTGTGTGAGATTGGAAATGTGCGTTCTTTGGTGCCGAGAAAGATGAGAAATTTGATTGAAAGTTTTGTCACATTCCGTGCATTTATAGGGTTTTTCTCCAGTATGAATTCTCTGGTGTTTAGTAAGGGTTGAGCTTTGATTAAAGGCTTTACCACATTCTTTACACTTGTAGGGTTTCTCTCCAGTATGAATTCTTTGGTGTCCAATAATGGTTGAACAATACTTAAAAGCTTTGCCACATTCTTTACATTTGTATGGTTTCTCTCCACTATGTATTCTCTCATGGTTACTAAGATTTGACCTTCGATCAAACGCTTTGCCACATTGTTTACATTTGTAGGGTTTCTCTCCTGTATGAATTCTCTGGTGTTGAGTAAGTGTTGAACTTTGATTAAAGGATTTCCCACATTCTTCACATTTGTAGGGTTTCTCTCCAGTATGAATTCTTTGGTGTCGAGTAATGGTTGTACAATATCTAAATGCTTTTCCACATTCTTTACATTTGTAAGGTTTCTCTCCTGTATGTGTTCTCTGGTGGCGAGTAAGATGTGAAGTTTGATTAAAGGTTTTGTCACATTTTGTACATTTGTAGGGCTTCTCTTTAGTATGAATTCTCTGGTGTTGAATAAGTGTTGACCTCTGAATGAAGGCTTTGCCACATTCTTTACACTTGTAGGGTTTTTCTCCAGTATGAATTCTTTGGTGTCGAATAATGGTTGTGCAGTATCTAAAGGCTTTGCCACATTCTTTACAACTGTAAGGTTTCTCTCCAGTATGTATTCTCTGGTGCTGTGTAAGAGGTGAAATTTGGCTAAAAGTTTTGTCACATACTTTACATTTGTAGGATTTCTTTTTAGTATGTATTCTCTGGTGTTCAGTAAGTACTGACTTCTGAACATAGGCTTTTCCAGATTTTCTACATTTATAAGGTTTCTCTATACCTCCAGTATGAAGTGTCTGGTGCTCAGTAAATGTTGAGGTTTGAATTAACATTTTGTCAGAATTTTTACAATTGTAGGATTTCTCTCCAGTGAAATCTAACTGTTGTTCAATAGTGGTTAAGCAATGTTTAAAGGCTTTATTATTATCTTTAGGTTTGCAGGACTTCTCTCCAGTATGAATGCACTGATGTTGATTAAAGGTAAAGTCATCAACAAAAGCTTTGCCACAGTCTTTACAGTTATAAAGCTTTTCTTGAAAATGAGTACTTTGATGGGTAGTAAGTTGTGAGCACTGGTCAAAGACTCTCCCACATGTATCACATTTATAAATATTCTCTGAAAAATGTTGATTACTAGGATTTGAGCCATGGTTAAATTTTTCAATAATTTTATTGCATGGATGTATTTTTTGTTCAATATGAGTATCCTGGTAATTATGCAGAGCACAGCTATCCTTAAAGGCCTTCCCATTTTCATTATGTATGTCATGAGTTTTCCAAATATCTATATATGGACTTTGATTATGCATTAATGGATGGGTAATTATATTTCCATGTTTATTAAAATCGCATCTTTTGGCATGAGAAAAGGCAGGTTTAATAATCTGATGAGAATTACTAAAATGAAGTGGTATAAATGTAGATATTTTCTGTGATGCTACATGTTCTTGATCTCTGTTGGCAGTGAAGTTGCTGTTATTTTCAGTTGTCATACATTGGTGATGTCCATTATGAAATGGATTCTCATCTTCACACTTACTAATTTTCCAGTATCTCATTAAGTGCAAATTGCTAAAGGCACAATTTCCAGATCTTTGATTTACCACTTTTTCAAATGAATGTTTCTTGTCCTTCTCTGATAAAAATCCTTGAATATGATAAGAAGACACAGCTGAAGAAACAAAAATGATAAATTATCCCACTCAGGTAGATATAGCTTACAAATCTAATATATTATACTAATCTGAGGACTTCAGCAGAATAATAGAATACAAAACAAAAGGTCTCCATGTCCCACAGATACATGAACTTAAGAAAATCCTGAGATGATTACCTAGAACTCTCAAAACCATTTAGGAATTCACAGCACTCCAACTGAACGTAACACTATGAAGAGTCATACACTTGAGGGAAGGAAATTTACTAGTAAAAGTTATTTTTGTTAACCCCAACTCATCCTCTACAGGGTAGTGACTACACAATACCCAACCACTTTCTTCTTCAGGAAACACAGGACAATGAAGCACATACTGGTTTTATCAGGGATTGTATAAAAACTGTTTTTGTTTACCCTTACATGGAGAATGGCAGATAAAAGCGATATTTTATGTAAGTGCTTCTGTCATGTGAGGCCAAATCTAAGTAATGAGTACAGTAGCAAAGTGAAGAAACTAACACATATAGTCAACAAAAGTAGGAGAGACTTCAGAGCCTTAAAAAATATGACTAAGCCTTTTCAATTGGAAAAGCACAAATGTAATTCTAAGGAGGACTCATACAAAAACAGGTTTAAGAGGTAACAATATGTCTAGCATAGATGACTGAATAACCACAGACCCTGAGAAATGAATATTTATTATTTTGCAAAAATTCTAGTTGGTATTTATTCATTTAAACTGTGCATATATACTATGCATGTTATGCTGTTTTCAAATTATTTTACATAATGATCATTTCTATTCTTAGAAGATTATCTGCATTCTATTAGCATGTCTAAAGAGTACAATGTGTTAACTATATTTACCATATTGCAATAGAATATCTCTTGAACTTTTAAAGGTTGTACTCTGAAATCTATAATCCTCTATCATCTCAAACCCTTCACCAACAATTCTAGGTCATGGTAACCACCATTTTACTCTCCATGTATCTGAAATGAACTTTTTAAGATCGCATATATAATTCAGATTATATACTAATTGCATCAGGCTCAGTTCAGTTATTATGAAGTCCTGAATGACTACCTACACTGAATCAAATGATGAGATTATCTCTTTTTATGGCTGAATAGTAATCTACCTATATATGAATATACTATCCCACTTATGTATGAATAAGATCATATATAGTATCTGTATAATATATACTGTATGATCTTATCTATTAAAGAGAAATTAGATTGATTCTACTTGCTGATTATTGTGAATAATGTTGCACTGAACTTTGTATTGTAGATATCTCAAATAAGTCAACTTATTTTCCTTTGCCTATAGATTTTGTAGTAGAATTTCTGGATCATATGGTTTTTCCATTTTTATCTCTATTTGTTGCTCTTTTGTATTTCTGGGGGTCAAACCCAGGGACTTGTGAATGCTAAGTATGTGCTCTACAAATAAGCTACACTCTCAACCTTATTTTTAAGTTTTTGAGCAACTTTGATAGTGTTTTCCATAATGACCGTAGTAATATGCAGCAGGATGATTTTTAAGTGTACAAATCTTAACAAAAATTAACACAATTTAACAAAAAAAAAAAAATGGCCTAATCAAAACACAATGAAAGAGTAGAAATTAACCCTGAATGCCATTTATGGATTTTCAAAGAATTCAGAATAATAATTTCAAGCATGCTTAATGAGCTAAATAAGAACAAAGAAAACTGAAGCGACCCAGGACAACAAAAACATTAATGGATAAAACATTTTAGACAGAAACAATCAGAAAGGGTGTAGCTAAGAATTCAATAAGTAGCACTGCCTGACAGAGACATCTACATTTAAGTAGCTCAATTAGCTCCAACTAGGACAGACACAGAGACTCAAAAGGAACATAGTAAAATCAGTTTCAAAGTTCCAGTCAAAGCATCCTGACAGCAGCAAGAAAACAATTTTATGAATTTCTCCTATGTGATTATCAGTGGATTTTTCTGCAGGATCCTTGATAGATATATCAAGATAGGAATTAAAGAATACAGACACAGTTCTGATTTTATAAAAACATGGCATGCAAAAATCTGTCCTTTTACTTAAAAATATTAAAAATTTTCTGAGATAAACAACTGCCCAAATAGTTCACTAGCAGCCCAATGAGGTGGCACATGCCCGTAATCCCAGCACTCAAGAGGCTGAGGCAGGAGGACTGCTGCAAGTTCCAGGCCAGTGTGGGACACATACTGAGTTCCAGGCCAGCCTAGAGCACATCGTGAATCCCTGTCTGAAGAAGAAAAAAAAAGTTCATTATCACTAGACCCTACTCCTGAGAACGGTAAAATCAGTCCTTCTCCTTGAAACATAAAATAATGTTACACAGTAACACCAGTCATAAAATTTTGTGCATCTCAGGGAAATACATAAATATGTACAGAATACCACAGTACTAAAATGAAAGTGCAAAAGACATTCTCAACTTTACTGAGAATTAAAAGAATAAAAGGATAAAAACATCATAAGCAGCTTTCATTATGTGTACAAAAACAATGCTGTGGAAAAATACAGATAAAATTTAATTTTTATGTGAAATTCAAGCTGTTACTTGAAGCTGTAAAATGATTTTGATAATTCCCAATGTAATGACAAAATACCTACATAAAATAAAAAGGCAATATAGGAAAAATAAAAATGTCAACTCTAAAAATCAATGAAACACAAATTAAAGCAGAGTAGGAAAAATAATTACATAAATATTTAATATAACCACAGTATTAATTTCTTCCTCTACAGAAACTTGTTTAAATTTTTTTGTTGTTTTAGAGACAAGGTCTTACTATATAGCTCTTGCTATATAACCTAGGCTGGCCTTGAACTTACAACAATTCTCCTGCCTCAGCCTTCAAGTGTTAGGCTACAGGCATGCACCACCATAACTGGATAACTTGATCAAATTGAACTTAATCTAAAACCTCAATCAAAATAATAAAATGGCCATTTGGAATAAATCTTCAAAAATTTAAATATATGTCTATAAGAGGTTCTTTTTAAATCAAAGCACATAAAAAAAGAAAGTGAAAGGATGGCTATGACATTTCATACAAAGTTGTCAAAAAGAGCAGAAGTGATCATAAATATATGGGATATAATACTCTTAAAATTTGATATACCATTTAAACAATTATTATGGATAAGTATAATTTTCAGCTATGATTATGTGCCTATGAGGAACTGGCTTTTAGTTTCAGTGACATTCATTTTATGGCATAAGAATTTCCAGAGAACAACCATTATAATCACACACAAAGTGATACATTGAGACAACTTGAGTGAATAAGTACGTAAATGATATTAGAGAAACCTCTTTACAATGTGATTAATATACTAAATTGGAATAACACAGATGCCGTCAGAAATTGGCACAGATCTTCTGAGATCAGCAGGGGCAATGGAAGAGCAGTCAGAGCACGCAGACCCTCACAGGTGACACTAAGAACTCTGGCTGTTATTGTGAATCACCTGGGAGATCACTGGAGGGGAAAAAGGAGCCACAAAGGAATCAAGAGTGTAATGAACTTAGGACAACAGAATCCTTTTTTGATACCAAGAGGAATAAACCTGATTTCTAAAAACCATTTGTATTAGAACAGAAGTTCAATTCATATTGTAAAGCCTGGCTTTCTTCTTGGCTTTTAAGCCTTGTATGTGTGCCCTCTGCTTCATTAACTTCTACCTACCTGGATTTACGGCTGCTGTCCCTT
Source organism: Chinchilla lanigera (assembly GCF_000276665.1). Classification (NCBI taxonomy): domain Eukaryota; kingdom Metazoa; phylum Chordata; class Mammalia; order Rodentia; family Chinchillidae; genus Chinchilla; species Chinchilla lanigera. The sequence goes on along the minus strand of NW_004955474.1, from coordinate 101,476 downwards.
GACTGTTTATATCCCAGGGTTCCCTGCTTTGCTCCAGAAAGGTGATCAGGTATGGCTTAGTGACAGCTAACCCTGTTAATTGAAAAATGGAACATGGCACTTGCTTTAGTTTCTCCCAGCAACTAGACATTTCTTTCTGAGTAGTGTTGTCATTAGAAGAGACATGAGAGAAAATTCCAGAACATTGTTTCCCCAAAATATTTTTAGACAGCCATTTGATTATATAAAAGATTTCTAACTTGTAGCTCCTGAGCTCTACTTTCAACCACTAAATCAAAACTAAAGGCAGGGGTGGGTGTAAGTTATAAGAAACAATTTTTATACCACTAAATTTCTAAAATTATTATTAATATGCACGGAAGGATGTATACAATACTTCAAGAAAGGGGCATACAAAAGGAAAGAATGGCATAAAAAAATTTCTTGTCTACACTAAGAACCCTCAACTTTTTTCTGTGAAATCAAAACTTGAAGCTCATTCATACAAACCATAAGTTTAAAAAAAGAATAGAAATTAATGCTGATAGGAATTAGGAATTCTATAGGGAAGTTATACTCACCCAAAGAGAGGAGGTTTTTATAGTTCTCTACCATCACATCCCTATACAAATTCTGCTGAGCAGGCTCCAGGAATTCCCACTCTTCTACAGAGAAATCAATGGCCACATCCCTGAATGTCAACATTTCCTGAAATAAATACATAAATAAATATCACTTTGATTCTGTGGTCACTGACAGAGCTCAAAATCTGTCCCAATATGAAATGAGTTAAAACTGCATTTGACATAGGTGAGTGACCTTCATTATTTTATAAGACACTTGTAGTATTACCTAATTCTGAGGAAAAATCCATAATGCAAAATTCACAAAGCTACTGTACACACTACATTTTAAATTCAAAATATAAAATTAAGGCATCAATACAGCAACATATATATCTGAATACTGCATTTATATTTTAACAGGTAAGTTCTATGTATCTCTCATGAGAAAGATATCATAAATCAGAAAAGTACTTCTCACTTTTAAAGTTACAACCCATAATCAGAGACCTTATTAAAATGTAGGTTATCATTCTATAGTGGCATGGTTCAGGCTTCAGAATGTGCAGCAAGCTCAGAAGTAATGCTAAGTTCAGTGGTCCAAGGAGACACAATTTTAGACAGCTAAAAGGTAGCACACCATGGAAAACTTCACACATCAATTTAAATGCATATATTTTACTGTATTTACACACTTCAATATACTAGCAAGTACAGCAATCCTTCCTGAACATATTAAATATATGAAGTGTAATTCTACTGATTTTCATATCTTTTTTATTAGTACAGGTTTGCAGTACCTAATGTTTAGATTCCTTGTGGGAAACTGGTTCATGTACGTAACACACCTTAATTCCCTTTTCCTTCCTTCTCTCCTCCCTCCCTTTATCTCTGATATTTTTGAGTGATATTTTCTTTTTACGAAGTATGTTTTTGCAAATATCCACTAAATTGTAGAACAGAGTTTTATACAAGTTTATGTCACTTAAAATTTATATAAAACAAAATAAAAATTGTTAAAACTAAAAGAATGTGCTGGTAAGTCTTCACAACTGACAAGCATGAAAACACATTGGGAAAACTAAACAAAATTGATCAGTACTACTTACAACTTATACACACATAAAATATTATCTACACTACATAACCAGTAAAAATGTTCACGTCAATAAAAGAAGAACATGTAACTAGGGAAAGCACAGGCTCTGAGTATTTCTGATTCCAGCCTGCAATTCCTGGAGCCCTGATATCTCACGTAAACAATATGTGAGTGGTGAAAGCAGGAGGGAGGGAGATTAACTTCTAGAGAGAAGAGCTACCAAGAGGGATATAGTGAATGAGACAGAAGAACTCTGAAATAAAATAGAAAAGCCCTTCCATGAGTAAACTGAATACTTTCTGTTAGACATTGCCCTAGTTGCCCCTGAACTCTCAGGTATCTCACTTTCCTGTCAGTCATCCATTGTCACTTTCCTTTGTGGTAACTCCATTCTCACTAATTCTCTATATACAGGCAAATTTTTAGTAAGATATTTATTCTAGACCTGAGGCCATGGAGTACTGGCAAAATGAAACACAGAATACACAAGAGAACTTTGAACAGAAACACACACAGGTGCAGAAAGAAATGAGACATCTTAACAACAGTACTTTCCCTCTCATTAGGCAGATATGTGTGATAAGTCAATTAAACTGAGATATAACTTGACTTTTTTGGGGGGGGGAGTGTTCCGGTACCGGGAATCAAACTCACGACCTTGAGCTTGCCAGGCAGGCGCCGTGCCGCTGAGCTAAATCCCCAGCCCCCTAACTTGACATTTTGACGGAGACCACTATGAAGCAGTTCTGAATAGGATTTAATAATGACCAATTGGCTTTCCATGTTTACTTGTGAGGTGTCAAAGCCTAGGCACCTTGTCTGGAGATGATAATCCACTGCCTTATATACTCCTGATGTTTCTCGTGCTTTATCTTGCTCAACAAAATAAGTTGATAATAAATCATTAAATAAAAGGTGGTGTGGAGGGCAAGAAAAGGGTAAGAGGGCACAAGGGAAAACACTGATTAACAGGTATGTCAGTTTCACTGTGGTGCTGCCTTTGTAGTTGTGTGCATACATCAAAACAAACAACATCTACCTTAAATATACACAGATTATCATGTCAATTATACCTCAGTAACTGTAAAATTATAGTATTCATGTAAAAGCTGAGGTTAAAAAGGATACATACAGTATTACATAAGTAAAATAAAAAGAGACTAAGACTCCATTAGCTAATCATCAGTCTTGGTAATTTAGAAAATGTAATTTTGTAATAGGAACATAAAGAGAATTCTTGGTAAAAGAACAAATTTAACTGTATCAAAAATGAACATACTACATAGCAGCAGCAGTGCCAAATATTGACTAATGAAATTAAGAGTTCTAGTAAATTTGATAATGAAGAATTATATATTATGTGTAACCTAAATATGCATACACTATATATAGTCATGACTTATTTAAGGTGGGTATACATTCTGGAAAAGACATTGTTATGCACATTTCAGAGTGTAATTACACAAACTTAGACACAGCTTACTACATAGCTATGCTATGCTACAGCTGTGGTAAAAGAATTCCATCACTGACCAAAATATCATTATGTAGCACTTGACTGTATGTTATAAATCAGTGTAGACCAGCAGGCAGATGAATATGTACAGCTGATGAACTAAAAAGACAATGTTTAAAAAGATCTATCCCTTTTTCTGGTGTGTGTGGGGCATTGGAAATCGAACTCAGGACCTTGTGTTTGCCAGGCAGGCCCTGCACTGCTGAGCTATATCCCCGGCAATCTTTTCCTTTTAAACACACAAAAATGCCAGTAACTGCACTGCAGAGGAGTACAAAGCAGATTCTCTTTTGAATAAAAGCTGCTGGGAAAATAGGGTATCTATGTAGCAAATAAGCTATTTTACCCTTTCCTCATACAACAAATCATTTTTAGAAGAAAGAGAGACCTAAGTATAAAAGCAATCTATAAGACATTCAAAAGTTGCTTTAGGAAAGGAAATAACTTATTTTCAAAGCCACACAAATCAATATTAAAAACAAAATATTATTAAATTGGATTACATTAAAACTAAAATTCTATTCATCAAATGAAAACATTAAAAAGTGCAAAAAGAAGCGACGGAGTGGGAGAAATTATATGCCTCACATATGATGAAACATTTTAAATCAGAAAGGAAAGGATAAATACCAGCTGCTGAAGAACAGCAGGCAAAAAACCTGAATAGCTACATTATATAGGAGATGGCAACTGATCAATAATCATCAACAAGCTCAACAGCTTTAAACTTCAGAGAAACATAAAAGAAAATCACATCAGATAGACACACATACACAATATTGACAAAGGCATGGAACAAGTGAATTTTGATGAAATAAAGTTGGGGTGCTTTTATCCATTTGGAGAAACACTTTAGCTGACAACAAAACATCATGCCACCACAGTATAGGTCAGTGGTTGCAAAAATACTGCATGCCAGCCACAGCCAGCTGTTCATTATCACTGAAAACTTTAAAAGGTTTACCATCACCTGGAGGATACAGCAGTACTGATACAAACAAGTGAAATTAAGCACATTGAGGACAAGCAGAAGTGCATTCAGGAAGAAAAACAAAGTGAGGGGCACTTTCTATCAGCCTGCCACACTGTAGGTCTAATACAACCAATTTTAACAAGTATGACCAATAAAATCACATGACTTTATACAGATGTCACATACATGTGATAATTCACATGTATGTTTCACAATGAGATTACAGAATTTATAAAACGTAAAAATTTACAGACCTACAGAAAAACTTCAATACACACATCATGTTCAGATGATAGAATTCATTACAACAGTGACCGTTTCAGCCCAAATTAATCTGCATTATCCCATCAAAATTTCAACACGCTAAGTTGTAAAGAAATCAAACCCTAAAAGTACTCAAATTCATCTAGAAGCTTAAAATGCGTGCATATATAAAATTAGCCAAGAAATTTCTAAATTATAAGGACAGAGGTAGCTATTTTTACCTGACACTACCATACATTATGAAACTATAATTATAACACGATACAAACAAAATCCATAGATGAACCTATACAGGTGTAGGACTTGTTCGCACTTTTCAACAGAAAGGTCTCTGCAAAACCGAGCGTATCGGGAAGGGCATTCAATGAGTGGATTAAACAGCACAAAATGCAGAACCTGGGGCTGTGGCCCTGCTCGCGGGTCGAGGGCGCCCCCGAAGGTCGGGGCTCTGGGTTCTACCTCGCCACCGAACATTAAAGCAGAGAATAAAGGCCAGAGGCTGGAGCTTAAGGGACCCGCCGCCAGACCGGTAAGAAATTAGGTCTTGGGCTCAGAAATGGCGACACTGAGAAACCTAAGGGGTGCGGGCGAGTCTGAGCGACACCGCGGCCGGGACCAGCTCCCCACGGGGGGCGC
>NW_004955474.1:81363-96346 GCF_000276665.1 Chinchilla lanigera | reverse complement strand
GCCCCGCCCCGCGCCTCCCGCCAGGGTGCGGCCGCGGCCGCGCACTCACCGCCTCCAGCTGCCGGACGCCCGGCGTTCGTGCCTCGAGTCCCCGCGCGGGCAGCTGACAGGGAGAACAGGCAGAGGCCGAGCGGCCCTGAACGGCGGAGCGGCCCTGAACGCCAGAGCGGAAGACAGTGGACCCCGTGAGGGACTCTTAGAGCGCGCTCGGGAGACAAAGGCCCAGCGCGAAAGCCCGCCCTTTCCGCTCTGGCGGCGGGCGTCATTGGGCCGTTCTCTACCTCTGATTGGACAGGGCTCCAGGCCCCACCCCCACAGGCCCTGACTGACAGGAGATGGCTTAGCCCGGGTTGAGTGGAACCACCGGGGACAAGGTTTCTGCTTCAGGTGTTTCTTTTCTTGCCTCGCTGAGCATCAAATCCAGGCCCGGTGGCTGAGGTTGCGTTTGAGGCAAGAATTCGTACACGTTGGAAAACTTAGCACAGCCATGGGGACGCTTGCATTTGACTTTTATTTAAGGTCATATCAGACCCAGGCAGGTTGGAGGACGCCCCAAACCCCAGCACTCTGGGGTGCTGAGGCTGGAGGATCCCAAGGTGAACGCAACGCGCGCAATTTGGCGCCTTAGCGTAGTCTAAGGTATTGTCTCACAATAAAACCAAAAGTGTTGTTCAGGTAACTTCGTGCTAAGGCCCTGGATTTTATCACTGATACCACAAAATCTCTTATCAATGAATTGATTACTTATGTGTGTGTATTCCTCACAAATGGAAAGAATATAGGGGTGATTATTTTTAAATTGCACTTGTCTGTGGTCTTGGGAGGAAGAAGGTTGACATTTGAAATAAGACCTCCCCCAAAAAAGAGAGAGATGCAGTCCCCTAAATCAGCAATATCCAAGACAAACTGTGAGACAAAAGTGTAATTTTTTTATTAGTTACCACTCGCATTTTAAAACATTAACAAGTCAGGCATGGTGATGCATGCCAGAACCTGAGATAAAAGAATCACAACCTCTAGCTTGGCCTGGGCAACTTAGTGACTTGGTGAAACTCTGTCTTAAAAATAAAGAGACTGGGAGTGTAGCTTAGTGTGAAGGTTGTGTGTTCCATACTCAGTACATAGGTACATTCATACATACAAGATGTATTAAGACACAGGTGAAAATGTTACTGGCTTTTGAAGTGGTGGAGTCACCTTCTGGAGATGGTTTCTAGCTAGAGCAGTTAGGCAAGAGAGAGAAAACAGAGGAATAAGGAAAGGAAAAGAACAAGTGAAATTATCATTATTCACAGATGACGTGATACTCTACATAGAAGACCCCAAAAACTCCACCAAGAGGCTTATAGATTTAATAACCAAATTTAGCAACATAGCTGGATACAAAATCAACACTCAAAAATCAATAGCATTCCTGTACATAAACAACAAGCAGATTGAGACAGAAATCAGTGAAACCACACCTTTCATAGTAGCATCTAAAAAATGGAATACATAGGAATCAATCTAACAAAAGAAGTAAAAGATCTATATAGTGAAAATTACAGGACTCAAAAAAGAGATTGAAGAGTGTTTCAGAAAATGGAAAGATATTCCTAGCACATGGATAGGAAGAACCAACATTGTGAAAATGGCCATACTCCCAAAATTTTTGTACAGATTCAATGCAATCCTCATTAAAATTCTATTAGTATACCTCACAGACCTAGAGAAAACATTCCCAGAATTCGTCTGGAACCAGAACAGGCCTAGAATAGCAAAAGCAATCCTGAGAAACAAAGGAAAGACAGGCGGCATTACAATCTCTGACTTGAAACTACTACAAAGCTACTGTGATAAAATCAGCATGGTACTGGCACATGAACAGACCTGACGATCAATGCAACAGATTAGAAGATGCAAACAAAGCTACAAACACACTCAGCCACCTTATTTTTGACAAAGGGGCCAAACATGTTTACTGGAAGAAAGATAGCCTCTTTAATAAATGGTACTTGAAAAATTGGCTTTCCACATGCTGAAAACTAAAACTAGACCCATATCTACACCAGGCACTAAAGTAAAAATGGATCAAAGATCTAAACATCAAAACAGAAACATTAAATCTACTGGAAGAGAAAGTAGGTAAAACTCTTAAAGATATAGGGGCAGGCAGAGAGTTCATGAACAAAACCCAAATTGCACAGGAAATACTTCAAAAAATCAACAACTGAGATCTCATCTTGTTGAAAAGTTTTTGCACATCAGAAGAAATCACCAACAGAGTAAAAAGGAAACACAGAAATTGGGAAAAAAAAATTTAGCCAATCTGCCCCTCAGGCAAAGAACTGCTATCTAGAACATATAAAGAATTTGAGAAGACCCCCCCCCCCAAATTCAGACCCAATCCAAAAATGGGCATCTGAGATGAATACACACTTCTCAGATGAAGAAATACTAATGGTAAAGAAATACTAATGGTGAACAAATAGATGAAAAAATGTTCAACAACATTAGTCATTTGAGAATTGCAAATTAAAACAACACTGAGATTCCATCTCACTTGAGAAAGAATGGCTATCATTAAGAAATAAACCAGCGACAAATGCTGGAGAGGCTGTGGGGAGAAAGGAACACTTCTCCACTCCTTGTAGGTGTGTAGACTGGTGAAACCACTGTGGAAATCAGTTGGGAGATTCCTCACAAAACTAGGATTGGAAGTCCCATTTAACCCAGATATTCCCCTTCTGGGTATTGTCCCAGAAGAATTAAAGACATCATACCACTGCGATATATGTACACTCATGTTTATAGCAGGACCATTTGTTATAGCTAAATTTTGGAAGCAACCCAGATGCCCATCCACTGAGGAATGGATAAAAAAGATGTGGTATCTTTATACAATTGTGTATTACTCAGTATAAAAAAGATAAGCTTGAGGCTTTTATAAGTAAATGGATGCAACTAGAGACCATACTCATAGTGAAATAAATGGGACCCATATGTGTAAACATCACATTGTCTCCCTGGTTTAAGAACATGAGAGAGTAAGTAAAATCCAAAATGTACAATAGATAATAAGAAAGGGAAAGAGATTGCTCAAAGGAAGGACAACTGGGATGAGGGAAGGAAGAAAAAGAAAGTACTAAGTCTATATATGTGTATATATATATGTGTGTGTGTGTGTGTGTGTGTGTGTGTATGGTTTGGTGGCATTATGTACTGCTGGTGTCTGATGGTTTGTTAAGGGGACCAGTTAATGACTAAAAGGGTTTTTTTTTTTTTTATATTTTGAACAATTTTGCATGCTTATATCCGGTAATCTGAGCAATTTATGTGACAACAACAATTTGCAGTATAACAACCATTGGTGAATTCCTACAATCCTGTCTAGTGAAACTATGTATTGTCTCTAATGTTCTTTTAAATTATTATTTTCTTATTCCCTTTAATGACTTGATCAGTCTTAAATTCTTACATCTGGTAATCTGAGCAACTTTGTTGAAGATAACAATATGTAATATAACAACCACTGTTAATCACTATCATTTGGTTTGAAACCCCATATCATTTTTAATGTGCTTGCATTGTTTTGTTTGTATTTTGCTATTCTTCTTTCTTGGTACTATTTTCTTTAAAATAAAAATAAAAATAAAAAAATAGAGAAAATTTTCACGAAAAGACATAGCTAAGGATGTAGTGCAATTCCTATCCAAATAAGCCAACATGGTGGCTTAGTTAAAACCTTCTCAAAAAATATCAAGCCATGTGTGTAATCCTAACACTGTGTAATCCAAGAACTGTGTAATCTCACTACTCTGGGATGCTGAGGCAGGAGGATCACAATTTTAAATTCTGCCTGGGCCACACAGCATCTGAGTGAGATCTTGTTTTAAAATAAAAAATGATAGCCATGCGTGGTGGCACACACCTGTAATCTCAGCCCTCCTGCTGAGGCAGGAAGATTGAAGTGAGCTCAAGGCCAGCCTAGACTACATATGAAGACCGTCTCAAAACAAAAAAGCCAAAATGAAACTTGGCTAATGGGGTGAGTTGTAGGTCAGGGCAAGACTCTTGGTTCAAATCCCAGGACCATGAAATAATAAAAAATTAACACATTTAAAAGGAGCTGCTGATGACCAGGAGCTGCTGATGACCAGGCACTTATAATCCCATTGCTTAGGAGGCCGTGGCAGGGACATTGGTGTGAGTTAAATGCCATCCTGGCCCACAGAGTGAGTTCAACCCCCTCATTACTGTGGCAAGATTCTCCCTAAAAAAAAAATAACTCTAAAAAATAGAAATTTTATACCAGAAATCAAACTATTTTATATGAAAAAAAATGATATTTTGAGGCAAATCACTGTCTTTCATTTATTTACCAGAATCTACAAAAAAAGGCACATTCATGGCCCCCAGCGTCATGTGTGGGAGACTGTGGAGGGCAGAAGGGATGAGTGTCTTCCAGAGGGTGGTGACCTAGCAGAGGTGGATGGGGCTGGTCCAGTGCTCAGAGCTCGAGGCTTCATCTCCAGGCTTTGAGCTGTCAAGGTTTGACTTGGAATCTGTGAGTGCATTTTCTTCCCCAAGGAAGATCTCTTCCTACCATGAAGCACTGTCTCCTTCCTGACATTTCAGGGTCCATCCTCCGCCTCGTGCTCATAGGCCTGATTCTGCTTCTGCTTCCCTACCAACTGGCTCCACACAGGGGACCCTGGAGCATGGATGTGAGGCTGTCAGTTTCCAAAGGCTTGGTTTGCCTGGGGTTCCAGTAGCTGTCTCCAAAGACAGCTTCAAGACAGTGGGGAGACTCAGGAGATAGGGAAAGGGTAAGCTTGGATTCAGGATGCAATGCAAATAGGAGGGGCAGGTGAAGAGAAAACAGGGGACTCTACCTTGGCACTTAGGACCAGAAATAGAAGGTTCTTTGGACATTGTGCATCTCTGCCTTGTCACTCTTCACCACCTCATGGTACTGTGAGGACCGTGCTGTTTGTGGGGACACGGGGCTGGGCTTTGGCTGGGGGCTCTGTCATGCAACCAACAAATCGCCTGTTGCTGCAGCAGAGAACAATTAAGGTAGATGAGAGGAAAGCCAAGGGCAAGAGCTGTCCTACACTTTCCACGGATGGAAGAATGAGCAAAGGAATTTTTGGTGGAGAAAATCCTTGAATTTCCTGTACAGGGGACTGGCAATGGAAACTTCTCAGGGGAGTGGGAAGGAAATCTTTTATCAACACATGTCAGATATGTCCATTGATAGATGTTCTATAGACAGATAGATAAACAGATACAGAAATAGATACAGAGATATGGAGATATATGCACTAAGATTTTTATCATTTTTTTTTTCTTTTTCTTTGCTTTGTTTTGTTTTTAGAGACAGGGTGTTGCTACGAGAGCTGGGAGTCCAGAGCTCCTGCAGACAGAATCATTTTATGGGGTTTAGGCAGCCCCCTCCCACAGGTGACTTAGTGTGTTCATGCAGTGGAATTTGGGTTCAGATTGGTCTCCTGTTTGTGTCCAGGAGTACAGAATGCCACTGTGTTTGGATAGCGATTGAGTTCATGCTCTGGGCACAATGTTCTGGTTGGGGTCATGGTCCAGGTTCTGACTCCGCACCATTTTAGGCCTGGTCTCAGGCTTTCCTCAGCCTGTGGCTATTTCAAGATGTTTTCTTTTCCTTATCTTCCCCTCAAAGCAGTTTTGTCTTCCCCGTTGCACCCAGGTCCACTTCACTGTTCTAGACTTGTACGGGAGCTCTATTCTTCAGTAGCAATGGGCCTGGTCGTTTTCATCCAGGTCCTCAAATAACATTGGCAGAAAATCTGAAGTGCAGCACTGACTGCCTCCAACTTCCAGCTGGCAATCCTGGGCACTAACTCAGAAGAGGAACTTGCCTGCATTCTTCCAGCAATTGGTGGACACAGATGAGGGGTTCAGAGGACCCCAAAGGGCTTCAACAACCTGAATGTTTGAAGAGCTAATGGACAAACTTCTTTTGATATTTGGGATAGTTGGGGTACCTGGAAAAGTGCTCAAGTTCAGCTGGGAATAGTGGCAAACACTAATCTCAGCACTCAGGGAGGCTGAGGTAGGAGAGACAGTAGCACAACTTCAGTCTGGGTAATTTAGTGACCCATTGACGCAAAAGAAAATATAACGTTATAAAGTATCAGTGTATGCTGATCAGCTTGGAGGCCCTAGTTTCTGTGTTAAAGGTGCAAAGGGGAGAGAGACCACCTGAGAGCCTCTACTTGAACAACTCTGGCTGTTTATACTTGCCCATGGAAGTGGGCTGAATTTGGGTAACAGAATCAACAGGAAGAGCAGGCAGAACACAGGATTTAGAGGGAGGGGTTGATATTGCTGCCTTGAAGAATTAGGGGTGCACATAGTCTGGTTGCGCTACTCCAATTGGATGGGGAGATGAGAGTGTGGTCATGTTTCTTGGGATGGGGGTTATAGAAGGACATGGCTTTCTTCTTCTGTGATTTCCTGCCAAACCTGTTGGTAATGGTCTCATGCATTGGACATGGTGTTTCCTTCTCTTTGTTGTTATAAAGAAATAAACAGTAGTGGAGGTAGTTGCTATTTTTTATGGCTTTTTCATTTGGGGCATGTGAGTGGCATAGACACCTTAATTGAGAGAGAGTTCTTGGGGGACAGGAAAACACAGGGTGGTATGTGAGTTTATTAGGGATCTAGAGTAGGGAGGGCCTGGGTGGTCATAGAGGTGGTTGAAATATGGAGGTATCAAGCAAGTCATCATGGCTAAGGCCAAATAGTGCCGGTGTAACAGTAAGTTAACTGCAGCATCCTGTGGAGATGACCAGGGACCAGGAGGAGAAGTGTCAGTGCTGCAACTGTGGGGCATGGTGAGAGGAACAGGAGGGCTGGGCAGCAAGAGAACACGGAGAAGGATAAGTTCATCCTGTCTAGTGAGAAGTCACACAGAGTGTCCTGAAAGAGATCTTTTATTCGCAGAAGAAATTACTCCAATGTAGGGACAGAGGGTTAAATCAAGAAAGATGGAGGCAAATCACATGAAGGGGTAGGTGAAGTTCAGGATTGGCAGGGGCAGGACATTCAGGCGTCTTCTTGAATTCAGGTCAACCCGAGGTAAGTAGGAGAGATTACTTGTGATTTCTACAAGGTGAGATCAGATGAGCAACCAGCAGGACACAGTTTTATTTGGGAGTGATAAACTGGTAGCAGAGGGTCTTGGATGAATAGCCATACAAATGCTTTAGATGAGCAGGAAGGGTCCTGTCCCCTTGGGCTGTGGCAACTGGGATTTTAAACTTTTTACTCAAACAAATTTGTTAGTCAGGTCATCTGCATAAGTTTGGATGTCAGAAGGAAGCAGGAGAAGGTTAGCAGCTTGTCATATCTCCTTCTGGGCCCCCTGCAGAGCTGGGAGATAGTCTCCAAGAGGCTGGCCTGTGAGCTGAGGCTTTCGCCTGAGCAGAAATTCACAGCCATGTACAACTGAAGTAGACTTTATCTCACAGGATTTCAGGGGTGGCTTGGATTCGAGGGAGAGCTCTTACGAGCAGGGAAACCCAGTATTTCTGGAGCTGAGCATGAGCTTAGTGAAGTGGGGCTTTAGTATCTCTCTTTATCTATTTTGTGCAAAGTGCAATCTAAAATTTTTCTGTCTCTGAAGCTCACAGGACAAACTTACATTTGTCTCTAGGCAACAATGATTTACAGGTAAGTAAAGGCACACCCATCAATTTTTGTGTGAAAATGAAAGACGAGAAAGTTCATCTCTCTAAGAATTTTACTTTTTGAGACAGATCTCCCTATGTAGTCCTGGCTGGCTTTGAACTCACTATGTAGCCAAAGTTGGCCTCAGACGGTGATCCTTCTACCTCAGCCTCCTGAGTGCAGGGATCACAGGCTCATGGCACCACTCCTGGCTTCTGAGACTATTTTACAGGGCAAAGAATAAGATTGATGCAATGCGGGTCAAACTATAATCAACCAGTAAGTTTGCAAGTATATACTTAGCTAATATTGATCCAATGGTCAAGTGGGGAAACATAGCAAGGACATATGGATGAAATCATTAACTTTGGTCAGTGATTGATAATCTTAGTTTTTTTCTGCTTTTATTTTGGACATGGACTCATTCAGGCTGGACTTGTACTCACTATGTGGTCCAAGCTGCCCTCAAAATCATGGTAATCCTCCCGCCTCAGCCTCTGTGTGCTTGGGTTAGAGGTGTGTGCCACCATGCCTGGCTTGTCTTACACTTGGCTTTAGTCTTAGTCTTAGATTTAGGCTTGGTCTTATTCTTGATGGGAGAGGACAGCCCACCTTTAGCGAGTTAATTCCCTATTTCTATGGGAAATCTCAAAAGGGTAGCACTGTTGGGGAAAAGAGGCCACCACACTTTTTCAGATGGTGTAAGGAACCAAGCATTCACTCCCAGAGAGATGGAGAAAGCCTTTTTGGAGAGCCAGCCTCAGAGAAGCTTGTGCTTTGTAACTTCTGAGCCCCAGGGACAGTGTTCCAAAGGATTTTGTAGTTTGTGGCAGGAAGAAATGTCCTCAAACAAAGACATTTACTAAAAAATGACAAGTGTATAATTTCAGCCACCTGGTCAGCCTCAGTCAGGTAGGGATCCTAACGAAGGAGCAGGAAGTGGGGGTGGGAACTGCACATTAGGGAGTGAAGTCCATGGGGGAGGGGGGAGGAAGAGGAGAAGGGAGGCTCAGGGAATCCACAAGGTAGAGAGGTGGGAAACCCTCCTGGGGTCCTTAGCTGACCATGTAGCTCACTCCCTCTGCATCCTCTAAGCACCAGTAACGTCTTCTCCTAGAACTAGTGAAATGACAGCCCTGAAGGGAGACCAACTCACTGTGATTTTCACAAGCCATGGAATTCTCCCTGCATTGCACAGCTATTTTGGTGAACCTTACACAGCACAAGGCAAAGAGACCCCCTGATGCTTCTGAGGATCCAAGGAGACACAGTGGAAGCTGGAGGATGACCTTTCCCGGGTTGCACAGGAACATCGAGTCTCTTCATTCTGGACAGAGGTGTTGGGATGTGAGGGTGCCCCAGGATTCATCCTTATCAGGGACAAGCCCACTGAAGGCACTATTTTATTTTATTTATTTATTTTATTATTTTGTGGATTAAACTCAAGTCCTTTGCATCAAGCTACAGCACCATTCTTCTTTTTTAATCCTTAGTTTGAGAAAGAGTTATGCTAGGTCACTAAATTACCCAGCCTGAGCTCACACATGTGGTCCTCCAGCCTCAGCCTCCCAAGTGCTGCGATTATACCTGTGTGACACCACATCCACTTTCACCTCTGGATATTTTTTAACATTTAGTTTGATCTCTTTTTTACCCTCTCTTCAGTTGAACAGAGTGCCTTTTATCCAAGCTACATTCTCAGCCTTTTTTAAATTTTCAGTTCCTGAGAGTGGGTCTTACTAAACTGCTATACTGCCCTGGCTGAGCTTGCGGTCTTCCTGCTTCAGCCTCCCCACTTGCTGGGATTATAGCCATGTGTCTTCACACCCTGTTACATCTTGAGATCTCTTGACCCAGTCTTATTTCTTCCAACTTTGAAATATTTTCTCCTCTTGAGCTTTTTGGAAACTGTCCTCATCTCTGTTCTCAGGAGGTCTGATACCACTCCAGATTCACTGGCTTGTTACCCTCAACAGGAGACATGAGCTGGAGGAGGTGGTGCACACTTGAAATCCCAGCACTGAGGAGGAATAAGCAGGGGGCAGGAGGATTACAATGAGTTTGAGGCCCACCTCACCTACCTAGTGAGCTGAAGGCCAGTCTGAACTACAAAGAGAGACCATGTTTCAAACAAAAATTTTAAAAAACGATTTGTGCCTGACATTTTCCAAGGGCAGTTTTCCTGAGGCTCACTGGCTCTCTCTAAGGACACATATTCTACAAATATAGAATTCTCTGGGGACTAGAGAGGGAGAAGCATGCAATCAGGTGCAAATATGGGAGGCAGGTTTCACAGGGAAACGGGATCCCCTCCTTGAGTTTTAGGCCTGGGGATAGGGAAGCTCTTTGGCTGTTTTGTGGATCTGCTCCCTCATTCCACACAGTCTCCTCTGACTTTAAAAGTGTGCATTTCAGTGTGGAAAAGAGAGAATGTGTTTAGGCACCGTGGCTCTGTCACCAAACTGACCCAAAATCTGCTAATGCAAGTCATCGGGCATTTTTATAGTATTTTGCAATTCAGCATCATGGATTTAGTGAAATCTGTTTCAAAAACAAAACAATAAAACTGAAAGAGAGACAGAGACACACAGAGGGACAGAGAGATGGAGACAGAGAGACAGTGAGACAGACAGAGACAGAAGCAAAGAGTCAGAAAGACAGGCACACATACAGAGAAAGAGAAAGAGAATTTATGAGTACTAGTCATAATGTGCCTTTTCAGCCAGACTTTCCTAGCACAGAAAAAGGACAGGACCTGAGATCATGGACCCACCTTGGGCTAGGATGAGGATCCAGGCCTGAGTGTCTGGGTAACACTGAGTCTCCTGAGAAGGCTCTTGCTTGCAAGATTTGTAGTCACAGCCTACATGGATGTCTCCAGCCCTGTAAGGAGCCTTCTATAGGATCCATTAAGAGCAACAGACAGTACAGATGAGGAAGCAAAGATGTGAGAGAAGAAAAGAATGGAAGGGACTCTTCTTGTGGCCAAGTTCATCCTGAATTTGTGAGTCCCTGGGACTGAACATTGTGGACTACTCACTGCTGGGAGCCTTTTGTCTCCCATTAATCGCTGCAGATATCTCACATTTAAACTAGAAACAATGTAAAGTGACCATGCCAGACACCACTGGGTTAACCTTGAAGTTCTGTTTCTTTTCTGACAATGTTTTGATGACTATAACTCTGGATGCCACTCCCTCATGTACATGCTAAGGCTGAGAGAAATCTCAGATTCCCATTTGTGACTCTAGAAGACCTGTATTGCCTATGTTACCATCTACTTGCTAATTGATAGGGCACAGCAGTTCCCCTGTAAAACTGCCACCAGCTGAATTCCCTTTTATTCAAACCATGCTGAAATTGTCCATTCTGAAATGCACCTACATCCTAAGCTCCTTCCCAAGAGCCTAGGAGAAAGCATTTCAAATATCCCACAGATTAGGCAGGGGCAAGAGAGGCAGTGTTGTCCTAACTGACAGTGACACAAGGGCTATAGACACCAGGTGGTAATGGCAACCAAGGGACAGGACACTCACATGCTACACCCAGAAAAGGGAGGTACAGACCCAGACATACTCAGTTTGCCTGATGTCCCCCAGGGTCTCCACCTACTCAATCATAGGCCAACCTATTGCCTTGCAGAGTAAGCCATGACAGTTCTGCAGAGGAACATCACAGAGCTCCAGCATGAAGTGACACAGCCAAACAGTAGAGGGCAGTGCCCTTCAGGGTCACATGAGCCTGTGATTACCATAGAAGCCAAAGGAGGAGAGCTGGGCACAGAGCCCCAGGACAGGCAGGATGCACTGAGTTGGAAGTCCAACATCCCACAGTGGTTGAAACCCAGCACCTGCAGAGTGTCTGCAGTGTCCCCTAGCACAACTCAGAGGGGCTCAGGTCTTCAGGGCACTATTCCACCACTGCTGAAGTCCAGGTGCTTCCAGTCTGATCTGTGGAGAAGTAGGTAGTATTTATGTGTCCCCAAAGGAATCTTCAGGAACCTAAAGAGAGATACTGTGGCTGGTGGAAGGAATAGGACATTGACAAATGTGGGTGAGAGAAAAAGACTTAATACTAGAGAGGACTTTTTTGTTTTTGCTTTGAGATAAGGTCTCACTATGTGCTTCAGCCTAGCCTTGAACTCAGCATGGAGCACAGACCTGCCTGGAACTGGAAACAACCTTCCTGCCTCAATCTCCCTAGTGCTGTCATTGTAGGTGTGTGCTGCTATGCCTGGTGCTGAGAGCACTGTTTTGAACAAAAGACTCTGACTTGCTGATGATGGCCACACACAGGTGATAGGTGTTGAAGTCACTGCTCAATTAACCTGCTGCCTTTTGGGTTGCTGCTGCTCATCTTCATTTGTGTGACTAACTCTCCAGTCTTAAAGTCCCCTTTCTTCATTGCCAAATAAATCTGCAAAGTTCTGTCCAGATGATGCCAAAGGGATACAGACAGGAAAGACAAATCTAGGCAGGGCCTCTCCACACAGATTGGAGATGCCCAAATTAAGGCACACTGTCACCCCTGTGTCTTCATCGAAGTCTGCATCCCTGTTCCCAGTACTGTCCCCCTGCTTCATGCTCTCAGTTCCAGACCCCTGTGACTTCCCATGTGCTCATTACATTCCCAGAGCAGGTTTTTCAGACACAGGCGTAGGCACTGGCTCACTGCCATCCCATGACTGCTGAGCACAGAGATCACCTTTTGATTATGCAAGTGTCAAGTCTGTGCCTTTTTCACTGATCTGTCTCTTAACTATGTTTCATAGTCAAAGCTTAGATACTTTCTCTAAAACCCATTGCCCCACATTTAATAGAGTACAACCCTTTATGTATGCCTTCCTAGCAGTATGGCATTTCTGGACACTGTAACCCAGTTGAACAGTGCATTTAAATGTGTGTATATGTTGGAGTTTGTTGTCAGATAGAGTAGAGATAGAAGCATTGGCTATCTGTCCTATGTGTCCATCATGGTAAAATACACACTGGATAGCACACAGCAGGGGGCCACTACTCTTTATGTAACACAGGAAGACTGTCCTCTGGTGTGCAAATAAAGCTCTCCAGTCAGCATCTTGTGAGCACCTGGCCTATGTGGTTGTTAGGTAGAAGACAGGCTCAGAGAGGAGTGGGACCATGAGTGGGTTGGAGGCACCAGGACGGTAGGAGGATGGCTGTGGGTCACCTGGGCTCCCTGCATTTCCCAGGTACAGCCTCTCCTTGGAATGTTTTACCTCCTAAAGGCAGGAGAGAAAACTCACAGTACAGCACACTTTCCTGAGGACTGTGCTGATCCCTCCAGTACTGCCTGTCTCACAGTGACACCTACAGCCTGCCCTTGCTCTTGCATGAGCAAAGCCTGCCTAGGAGGTGTAATTGTCTTCCTGCAGTTGTGCATTAAAAAACTAGCTTTCCCAAAAGGCTCTAATTTGCAGCATTTGCCAATTTTTATGATGTACATATTTCTTTATGACCAATTTCAAACTATCAATGTGCAGTCACTGCACTTGGAGCCAGGAGATGTACATAGCTATTGAGTCCCACAGACCAAGTGCCCAGTCATTGCTGCCCTCCTGCCAAACTGGCTAGGTCCCCAGCTATGCCAGCAAGGATATTTAACATTAGAAAACCCTGCTAATTCGTCTTAATGTAGGACATTTCCTGGGGACAACCTATGCCCACAGGTACCACCTTGTGGTTCTCCTTTCCCCTCCCTCCTTTCTGTCGTCCTTCCCAAAGCTCTGGCTCAATAAACCATGTGTGGATAAATCCTGATTTCAGTCTCAATTTCCAAGAAATCCAACCAGAGAGAGGCTTCTCCACCAGATGGTGTTCCCAGTAGTCTCTGTCCCAAGGTCTTCCATTCATAACTTGAGGGTTTCTGCCTGTGACTGGCGGAGGGATATGACCATGATCCCTGACATTGCTAGAGGGGTCAGAAAAGCTCTCTACTATGAAGCAACAAATTTGAACTGTGGACCTGTCTCATTGAGTGGGCAAGGGCAAGAATTTCTGCCCCCAGATCAATCATATCCCCTTGTCACAGGTAGAAGTTTCAGAGTAGAAATTTCAGGCCAGATCCCATTTCCGCACACCTTGATGTACCATGTCTAGAAGCAGTGACCCCTCCTCATGTCATTAATGCTTTGGAAGGGTCTGCATGATCAGCCAAGTGGGAAATCCACAGCAGTGCTACAGTGCTGCCATGGTGGCCCAGTCATTTGTTGTGGTGGGGTGTCCAATGAGCTGTCAGATATTTAGTATCACCCATGGGTGAGACCTACTGGGAGTCAGTAATGTCTTTCTCCAAGTTGGGACATCCAAAAATGTTTACAAGCTCTACCAAAAGTCCTACACCTTCTTTCCCAGCTTAAGTTTTCTGCCAATCTGCATTGAGGTGTCAGTGTTTACATCAGGTATGTTGAGGCCTGTGATGGTTTAAATGGCACACAAAGTCTTTATATTATTTTTAATGCCTAATTGCACTGTTTTGAAAATTCATATAGTATTTATTAAGAAGTTTGCCAGGTGAAGTGGCATATGCCTATATGCCTAGTTATTCAGGAGGCTGAAGCAGGACAATCAATGTTTCAGCGCAACCTGGACAACTTTTCAAAACTATTCCAAAATAAAAATTAAGATGAGTGTAGGTGGTGCAAGCATGGCATTCCTCTTGGGAGGTTGAGTCAGGAGGATGGCTGCAAGTTCAAGGTCAGCCCACCTTACAAATCTACAGCCCATCTTAAAAAAGCAAAATATATGAATAAAATGTTAACAGTGACATAGCTAATATGACCACATTTTCATCCTGGACTCCATTTTAGAAGTCACTTAAACTCTAGATGAACTCATTCCTCACCCCTCCCAGTTAGTTAACCATAAAACTCACTAAGGAGGAACAGACAGTTAACTAAAGGAACAAACGTGACAACTGCACTGTAAACTAAAATTTAACCTATTGTGCTTGACTAAAGAACCCCTGGGAAATGCAAACCTTGCAACATCCTTGTAAAATTCCAACAGTGAAGTAATGTGATTGCCATGGTTACCTGCAAATGCAAAATACATATTGCAAAGTTCTCAGCTTCCGTGAGAGTTTCTTGCTACCTGAAGTAACAGTTGGAGGCCCCAGTGAGATCTCTCATAGAGAAGGCCCTAGTTTGAGGAGGGCCTGTTCCTCCAACCCTTGCCACTTGGCCCAGGTTTCCTGATGAGAGCATCTCACACTCTGTTGGTCACCTGTGGGTCTAGCACTCCCTCAGATAGCCAACCTGTACCAAATGATGGGC
>NW_004955474.1:67454-80523 GCF_000276665.1 Chinchilla lanigera | reverse complement strand
TTGTTCCAAATCAGAGAGCTGTGAGTGCATCTGAGAGTAAGCCAGCTATCCTAGATTGTATGATTAAGAACTTTGGCAACTTTAAGTGTGACTAAGGGGTAAAGATGAAGCTGAAGAGCTTCATATTCTGTGTGAAGTATATGCCCATCATTTGGTACAAGTTGGCTATCTGAGGGAGTGCTAGACCCACAGGTGACCAACAGAGTGTGAGATGCTCTCACCAGGAAACCTGGGCACCCAGGCCATTCCCTTACATGGATACTGTCTGCGCCCAATCCAAACATTACCCCAGTGGCTTCTAAGGTGTGCTTGTGGTTCCCACAATTGGGTTCTGGTTGTAAAAAGCAAGTCTTCAGGGGAAGAACTACCAGTGCCACCACTGGCTCTAGAGGAAGAGGAACCCATACTCCTTTCTCTTTGCAGGCCATCACCACCCTAGCATGTTCCATGCCTCCCATGTTGCCCATGCCAACAACCATCACCGAAGTCTGTGGTGGATTCTACCTCAATGGATGATGCAGCATCTAACTCAGGACTGGTTCTGGTTTCACCCCTGTGACAGATGCTGGTGATGAGGGTGGGAAGAGAAGTTCAGTCTGTCATGATATATGTTGCTTTTACCACCAGTGATTTATACAGTTGGAAAGCCCCAAATCCCCCTTTCTCAGAGAAGCCATGAGTTTTGATTACCTTGCTAGAATCTGTGTTCAAAGCTCATGGCCCCACCTGAGACAACTGTCAGCAGATATTGCTAACAGTATTTTCTTCAGAGGAAAGGGATAGGTTTTGGAAGGCTACTGATGATTAAGTTAGACTTGGCACTGGGAGATCTGAGCAGGATAAGATGGAAGAAATAAGAGCTATTCCACCCCGAGCGACACTTGATTGGGATCTCAGCAGTGCAGAGGGGATACAGTGACTGGAAGCCTACAGCCAAGCTTTGAGAAAACAGCTTACTCAGCTTCCCAGTGCTCCACAAATTTAAACAAAGAGGCTGAAGTACATAAGGGACTGACGGAAAGCCCTAGTAAATTTCTTGAGTACCTCCTAGAGGCATATTGAACTTATACACCTTTTAATCTGTAGATGCCTGAGAATGCCTGCACTGTTAATATGGCTTTTGCCAGTTAGTCAGCCCCTCATATACTTTGTAAGTTGCAAAAACTGGAAGGGTTTGCAGGAATGAATATGTCTCATTGACTGAGGTTGCTCAGATGGTGTACCACAATACACAGGATGTTAATAGAAAGGGAAAAAAGAAAATGAAAAAAGACAAGTAATTGCTTGTCTTTTACTGGCAGCATCTAGGGAAGCTAAAAAGGTTAAAGATTCCAATTAGTTCAAGGGGAAACCAAAAAGTGGGTGATGCTTCGGAGCCCCTTGAACCTGACCAATGTTCCTATTGGAAGGTAAAGGCACATTTCAAGTGGGAATGTCTGCAGCTGCGACAGAATGAAAAAGAGAAAGTGTTTCTGATGGGGTGAGGGGAAGTCTCAGAATGATGGAGACTTGGGTCCCTTTCCCTCAGCCGCAGGGAACCCATGGTAACTGCAACTGTAGGGAGGGAAGCCTAGCAAATTCCTGGTCGACATTATTGCAGACATGTCAATGGTCTCTCAGTCTGTTGCTCCAGTAACTGATAGGAAGGTACATATTCAAAGGTCAATGGGCCCCTCCTTAACGTACTCTGTGTGCCTCAGCAGGTTCAGCTAAATTGAAAAGTAGTCATTGTTTGATAAGCAGGCATGATTGTCACCTTCCCCACTGTGACTGAGCTCTTCTTCACAAATTGCAAGCCCAAATCTCTTTCACTCTTCAGGAGACTATTTTAACTACAGGAGAAATATCTCTGCTAGAGGCTAATGTTTAGAAAGTTATGGTTTCCCTGAAGGAGGAAAATCATCTCTGGGATTCTGGTGCTGAAAGGCAAGCCATAGGGGTACCCACTCATCCTTCTTGGTTGGACTCAACATTTCCTCAAGGACTGGGCTGAAGATAAGCCCCCAGGTTTAGTGACTCATGTACCTCCAATGGTAATAGAATTGATGAGACATGCAAGGCTGATCCATCTGAAGCAGTAATCTGGAGCTATGGAAGCCTGGAAAGAAATTAAGCTTCATATACAAAGATGGTCTGAAGCAGGTATACTGACAGAATGCCAATGTGCATGGAATACACTTTTCCTGCCAGTTTGTAAGGCTGGGATGAATGAGAACCAACCAGTCCAGGACTTGCAAGCAGTCAGTGCCTTGCTTATTATCCTTCACCCTACTGTCCCTAATCCCTACACCTTGCTCAGTTTGCTCCCACCCACTTGAACTTGGTATACAGTGTCAGACTTGAAGGATGCCTTCTTTTGGAGGATCCCCTTGTCTGTTGAGTCAGAAGAACAGTTTGATTTTGAATGGGAGGATCCAGTGGGGGCACAAAGTGTCCACCAACTTGGACAGACTCCCCTAGGGATTTAAGAACTCCCCAACAATTTTTGGAGCAGGCTTATCCAGAGACCTGGTGCCTTTTGTCTTGGAGAATCTTGATATGTCTCTATTGCAGCATGGTGATGATTTTTCCTGGCTGCTGAGATACAGGAGCTATGTCAGGAAGGGACAAAGAGACTGTTAGGGCTGCTACAGGATAAGGAACACTCAGTATCAAAGAAAAAAGTTCCAATTTATGTACAGACTGTAAAGTCTTTTGGGTTTGTGCTGAAGGATGGGATCCATTTGCTGTCAACCTCCTACACCCAAGCCACCCAGGATTTAAAGGAACCATCATCCATTAAGCACTTGAGGGAATACTTAGGCACGGTCATGTACTGTCAGCTTTGGGTCCTCAATTTTGCAGATATTGCAAAGCCTTTGTATCAGGGTTTGAAAGGAAGGAATTCTCCCCCACTAGAGTGGAATCCCAAATGCCAAACAGACTTTGAGGCTCTGAAGAAAAGTTAATAAATGCTTCTTCTCTGACACTACCTCATATTACCAACCCATTCCAGCTATTTGTACATGAAAAAGAAGGCACTGCTTGAGGTGTCCTAACCCAAACTGTGGGACCTTAGAAGCATCCAGTGGCATATTTATCCAAAAGATTAGATTACTTCGTGGCTAAGTGGACTCCCTGCCTGTGCACCAACACTGCTGCCATCATTTTCATAAAATAAGCTGATAAATTGACTTTGGGTCAAAAGCTAATTGTGTTTGTTCCTCAAGCAGTGGAGATCCTATTGAAGGGAACTAGTGATAGGGATATGTAAAACCAGGCTGGCAAATTATCAAAGGATTTTTTGGAGGATGCCCAACTGACTGTTGAAACTATTCAGGCCCTCAATCTTGCCTCTCTTTTGTCAATGTCCCTGGAGTCACCTAAATATGACTGTGTAGAGGTGATCCAGAAGATCTACTCTGCCTGGCCAGTCCTGCAGGGAATGCCCCTCCACAACCCTGATCTGACTTTTTTTTTGGATGAAAGCAGCCTGGTAATCGATTGGGTTTAGAGGGCAGGAGCCACAGTGATCATCATCAAATGGACTGTCCAGTCTGAGGCCTTGCCTTCTGAGACATTTGCTCAAAAAGTCAAGCTGATTGTCTTCACATGAGCCTTTTTGATAGGAACAGGTAAATGGTATACATCTACACTGATTCCTGCTATGCCTTTGCCACTGTACATATGCATGGTGCCATATAAAAGGAAAGGGGCTTTTTGCCTGTAGGGGAAAAATATTAAAAATTCTGAAGAAATATTAAGCTTATTACAGGCCGTTTGGCTGCCTATAAAAGTTGCTGTGAATGATTGCCCTGGATATCAGAAGGGCAATTCAATGGAAGCTCAAGCAAACCAAGTGGCTGATTTGCCAGTTAAGCAAGCCATTCACTCTCCCCTGCAACCTGGGCCATAGTGGCTCCACTTCTTAAGCCACCCAAGTATTCAGAGGCAGAACTGAAAATGGGCCACATCAGAACAGGCCACGGAGAAAAATGTGTAGCAAGTGTTACCAGGGGGAAAAGTGTTCTTCCCTGAAGCTGCAGGACATTTTATGATACAGGAGTGTTGTGGTTTGGGGGATATTTTGAGGGAGAACAACATAATACAGGACACACATTTTATAAGATTATAATAGTCACCCAAAGAATGATATACAAAAGAGTGCAGAACATCTGTCCACATACAAAGACCAAGAAATCTAGTGAAGGGCCTGGATCCCACAGAAATGTCCTTCAAAGTCCAGCTGAAGACCTAGAGCTTATAACAATGCCTCCTATGAGTCCACCTGGAGGCTGAGAGCTCATAATAATATCTCATGTGGTTCTGTTTCACGGATCTGTGCTGGGAAGGCCCAAAGCTCAGTGGTGGCATCTAGGAAATCTGTTCAAGCAGGATGAAGGATCTGTGCTAGCAGGCTGAGGGATCTACATTTGAGCCAGAAAGTGATGTGCGAAGTAAGACTACCATAGCTGAAAAGTACCACAACCATCCTTGGCAACAGTGAGATCCTGAGCTCCTCCAATGGTGAGACAGCCGAGTTCCAATCAGGGAAGCCAACACAGCGAGCTTCTCCAGGAGACTGGCAGTGCACTATCTTCCCCTCCAGAGCCAAGAAGCAATGCTCAAAGTGAGGAACAGAGCTCCTCCAAAGTGACCTAAAGCTATTCTCAATGCCAACAAGGTCCCAAGCTCCTCATAGGATGAAAACAGCCAAGTTCATCAGGAAAGGCAGCATGACAAACCCTTCCAACAAAATCAACAGCTACTCACAGCTTCTACCAGCTCCCAACAGCCTTTCTCAGTTCCCAGCAGCCTAACTTCTTCTCCAGTTCTGCCTCTTCTGCTGCTGGCTATAATCCTCATATGGGCCTCCCACACCCAGCACCATGCTTACTTAGTTCAGCTAGGGGTCATAAGTTGACCACCAGTTGTCAATCCAGTACAATGAGCTACATAGCTGCACCTATCTAAGAAAAACTGCTATGGCAATTCCAACTGTGGACTTTAAGCACCTCAGTGGATACCAGATGTGTGGCCTGTGCCCACAGTAATCTCATCTCTCACCCTCAAAAACAAGGCATCCAGAGATAGGGAACTATGCCATATGAGGATTCTGAAGTAGACTTTACTGAAAGCAAACCCAATATTGGAAACAAAAACTATTTTTTGATTCTAATTTGCACCTATCTGGTCTGGGTGGATGCCCTCGCATGAGGACTGAAACATCTAGAGATATGATAAGAGCCTTGATGGAGCTAACTCTACCCTGGTATGGGCTTCCTGTAATGGTAGGTTCAAATAATGGGCCTGTTTTGCAGTAGAGCAGTCCAAAGTCTTTCAGAAGCCCTGAGGCTAAAATGGAAGCTCCATATAGCTTATGGGCCACAGAGTTCTCATCAAGTGGACAGACAAAACCAAACTCTGAAAGGCACACTCACCAAACTCTGCCAAGAGAGTGTAGCTAGCTGGGAGCTTGTACTTCCAATAGCCCTCCTATGATCTTGATGCACCCTGTAATGGGATGGGTAAACCCCATTTGAGATAATCTTTGGGAGGCATCATCCACTCTTGCCTATTCTAGAGGGACTAGAAGAGATGGGAACTTTGGATTTAGGCCAACAGATGAAAGACTTACACCAGATTTTAAAAGACCTCCAGAAAACTATGCTAAAATGACCTCTTATCTGAATTCATTCTCCTGTTTATTTCTTTGAACCAGGAGACAGACTTTTAATCAAAACTTGGAGAGAGGAACCTCTGCAGCCAAAGTGGGAGGGCCCTCATAAAGTCATTCTAACAACACCCACTGCTTTCATACTTACAAATTGTGCTCCTTAGATCCACAACTCCAGGGCCAATAGACGGACCTTTAAAATTCCAGTGGTGCAGTGTTCATCTCCAGAGAATCCTGAGCTTTAGCATTCTAGGAGACTCCCAGAAAAGGGTGCTGCAATGAGACCAATGACATGACTTCACCTCCAGCCCTCATCATGCGCAGTCTTCTGCTAGAACTAAACATCACATAGTGGATGTACAGCTACACTGTGACTCGACTTTTTCAGGTCACTACCATGAATGAGACCATGTATCCTTGCAATCAGATGGACAGGGTACACCTAGTGATTATTCAGTATAAATTTTGGGTCTTTAGCTGGGATGGCCCTGACAGAGGTCAATTCCTGGCATGTTATGAGCTAGACCACAACTTGTCTGAGAACTATGGGATCTATGCAACTGGTCTCTATATTTGCCCAAGCTCAAACAAAGACTACTGTAACTCAAATGAACTCCACTGCCTGTGGCAGGGATATGACACCATGGGGCTACATGGGGTTTCAAACATCTGGTGGGGAAGCAGACATTGGGTACAAAAGGATGAACAACTTTATGTATATTGGAGAAATAGGTTGGGATGTGGAAAAGAGTCTTCTTGTATGATAGTTACTATCAGGTTTAAAAACCTTGGTAACCTGGCTTGGATTATGGGACAAATCTGGATTGTCCACAGGCACACAGATGGAAAAGGGGACCCCAGAATTCAATTAACATCAACAGGACTGCCATAGTGCCCAAGACCCTTAATTGCTCTCTCACCTGTACTTCCATCACATGTAAGACTTGTAAAATAACAAAAACTTGAGGTGGCACAAGGGTCCAGTAATAACAACAAAAAGGGCCTACAAAAGCAGTCCCAGTGAAACACCTGAGAGGTATCTATAACCTGTTAAATCAAATGCATCATGCCCTAAATCTGTAAAATCATTTGCTGGCCCCAAACTGCTGATCATGTGTAAAGTCTAGCCCACCATTTAATGAGGCCTTTGGCTCTTCTCAAAGGCCAACCCCTAGCAAGATCAGCTGCACCCCAAGAGAAGAGGTACCCTTTCCTCTACTTCTTATAGAAACTTTATATGGATAGGAATTTGTATAGATACTGGAACCCATCAATTTCCATGCAGTCAGACTTTGCCCCTGAACCAGACTTATCAAGCCTCAACTGGAACCTGGTTTATATGCTCCACCAGATTTTTCAGTGTATAGGTATAAGACACCAAGGCCAACGAACATGTCTTCTAGCATTAATGCTTCCTTGGGTATCAACTTTACAGAGAGAGCAAGTATTTAATCTGCTCTCCCTAAGTGGACCCCTGCATGTCCAAAGAGCCTCAGTGGTACTTTTAGTGCTGTTAGGGGTAAGCATAGCAGGATCCTTGGCCATGGGACCTGGGTGCCTGGCCCTTACTGAAATAGGATTATAGGGAGTTTCAAGCCTGACTCAAGATATAGAGGTAGATTTGTCTGGGATCCAGGATACAGTTCAAGCACTACATGACCAAGTAAACTCTCTGGCAGATGTAGTCCTACAAAATCAAAGGGATTAGACATCCTTTTTATGGAAAAAGGCAGACTATTGCAGCCATAGCAGCAGAATGTTGCTTCTATGATAGCTAATCAGATATTATAATGGAAAACCTAGATAGGTTTGATGAAAGAATGCACAAATGAACAAGAGACTGACAAAAGAATCAAGGCCAATATGAACAACTATTTAATTGCAATATCTGGCAAACTTTCTTAGTTACTGGGATTGCTGATCCCTTTCTGATAATCATCCTCATTTGACCTTTGGACCAGGTCTAATTAGCTGGGTAGAAGGCAACAAATTACTGTAAATCAACTCCATGCAATGACATTGCAAGGTATGTGCCTGTAGAAGAAAGTTAACACCATGTAAAGAACTATATATGTACTGAGAGAGGAAAATATGTCCTTGAGGGGGAATGACATGGCTAATGTCACTCCATTTTTATTCTAGACTCCATTTTAGAAGTCACTAGACCTCTAGATGAACTCACTTCTTAACCCTTTCACTCAGTTAACCACAAACTCCACCAAGAGGAACAGGTAGTTAACTACAGGAACAAATGATTAAGATAGCCATGGGGAAAACTAAAATTTAACCATATGCTACTTGGTTAACAAACTCCTGGGCAATGTAAACCTTGTTGGAGTCTTGCAAATTTCAAAATGAAGAAGTGTGGTTGCCATGGTTACATGTAAATGTAGAAGAACCAAGTGCAAAGTTCTCCGGTGGTCTGCACTCCTGGCTATTTACATTGGAGTGTTGTCCACTGGCAATATAGCTTGTTTGTATCTGTTCTCAGTCTCCATGAGTGTTTCTCATTATCTGCTGTAACAAAAGGAATGGTAATGTAGCTCAGTGGTAGGGTGTGTGTGTAGCATTCATGAAGACATGGGTTCATTTCACAGTACAGATAAAATGTGTAAAATATTTTGGGAGGCTGAGGCAGGGAGATGGAATATAAAGCCAATGATGGGTAATTTAGTGCCTTAGAACTTCTTTCAAAAGTAAACAGAAACAAATGCTAGTGTGGTGGTGCACATCTGTAATCCCAGCACTTCAGAAGATGATCATGAATTCAAGGCCAGCCTGAGCAACAGCATGAATCCAAGCCAGCCTGAAATACATAGTGTGATCATACAACAAAAAAGTAAATAATTGAAAATAAAAATGAATAAAATAAGAACTTTAAAAATATGCACAGGAACTATGCTCAAAAATAGAGCACTTGCTTAGCATATAGGACACTCTGGTTTATATCTGCAGTACTAGAGAAATAAAAAATTTCATTGCTTAGCTAATCTGAAATTTTGTCTTTTAACATAGTTAAAGCCTAAGATTTGGTCGTGGATTGTACCAAGTGTTTTACACAGGTTGGTCAGCTCACTGGGTAGACACAACGTAGCTGGACTAACCTGAAAAGTGCAGTAGGAGTCTGCTTATATAATAGCTGCTGGCCTGTGATTGGCCCAAATACAGGGTCCTGATTGGTTCAAGCACACTGTAGCAACAGGGCTGAAATAAGGGATTCCTCTGGAAGGCTAGCCTGGATGTTGGGGAGGTTAACACTGTCCTGGATTCTACCCTCCCTGAGTGTAGCCACACCATGATGGCCTTTGCATGTTCTGCAAGGCGGCATCAGCAGCTCCTGAAGTGGTGGAGAAAGGGCCCATACTGACAGTGGAGCTACATTCCTAATACAGTGGACTGCATGAGGAAGGTGGCCATGGAGAAAACCAGGCAAGTTGTGCTGGGCACTTGCAGGGGAAGAGGGGAATGGAAGTGAGGAGGAGGGAAGACTGCTGCCAAACAAGCTCTACCCCCAACCAAGGTCGACATGTACACACACGTGCACTCACACACACACAAATTGTAGGCTCAGTGTTGGCACAGTACATGCTTAGTATGGTTGAGGTTCCTGGTTAATGCACTCATGACATTTTCAATAAACTTAAGGACAGATACTAAAAGCTCTGTGTGCATTGTGTAGAGTGTAAGGGAGATTTACTTTAGAATCTTCTGGAAGGCTGACCCACCAGCCTGCCATGTGCAGATAGAACCAACTGGTACCACATGGTTTAGTTCCAGTCAACCAGGGTAAGAGACAGTATGAACTCAGCAGAATTAGAAACATGCTTTCATTCTTACATTTTCAAAAATTTATTCTATATAAAGCAGTGACCCCAAAATATTTGTTTCGTAACATAATGCAGAACGTCAGAGTTTCTCAATGATGTTTTCACAGAGGCTACCAAAAATAAAATACAAAAGGAGCACTCAGTTTCATGAATCTATTCAGGTTAAAGACTCGCTGCAGTCATGCAGCAAGTGTGGGTCAGGGCCAAATTATTTTTTTTTCATATCTGGTATTGAAGCCATGGTTTTGACATGGAGTTACAGCCCTAGTCCCACTATCCATATCTCTGTGTTTCCATCATTCCTCTCTTATCTATCTATGAATGAGTCTTATTAAATTGTTCTGTTCCTGAAGCTGAAGTTCATTTCTAGCCCTGAGGCTTGGCTATGTACTAGCCCTTAAGCCCTTGGTTCTCAGAGCAAATCTCTAGCCTTTGTAGAATCAGTACCATATTCCAGGAACTGTTACAATACTGGCATGCTTATTTGATATAAACCCTCCAACAACCCTACTTATGGTATTATAGGCTGAGCCCAGTGAGTCAACATGACTTTTATGTTTAGTCTATGTATTTTATACCTTCTTTTCATCTGTATTTGCAAGTTTGCCCACTTGCTGACTTATTTGTTAAAAGTTATTTGCAACCTCCAGATCAGTACCGGTATACAGGTGCCATCAGTGCTTACACCCGTGTGTGCAGAGGGGCGGATACATCTGAGTGTCCAGCCACCACCACGTGTTTTCAGGCAAGTTTGAACAAGGTGACCTTGTGCCCATGTGCTGAAAACAGGTGTCTTTGTGTGATCTGTTAAGTGCACTTTGTGTTGATTTCACTTCTTGAGTGGCCGCACTCTGGAGTGGAGTTCAGTGGCTAAGGTCTAGGGTTTGATCCCCGGTACCACTTAAAACCAGACAGTTCCCAGTGCTGTGCTGCATGAAGACACATGTTCCTAAGGTCAAGAAGCATGAGAAGTGCCTTGTGGACCAAATTTGTGTGGTAGAAAAGCTTTGTCCAGCCATGAATTACAGTTATGGTCATCGTATCCCCAACATATATATAAAATGATGTTTCTTTAATCAGAAATACACAAGAAACAAGATTATGTGTTAATAAATAGAAAATATGACCAAAGAGCAAGGCAAGGTGGCCCAAACCTGTAACCCCTGCACTCAGGAGGGTGAGGCAGGAAGAGTGACATGTCTTCAAAGCCAGTCTGGGTACACAGTGAGTTCAAGGCCACCCTGAATTACATAGTTGTTGCAATAAAAAAAGTAAGACCAGAGGCTCAATGGAAACCAAGTCTATACTTTCTCTAAGAGAAGTAGTTTCATATTCAACAGTTGCCTGTTCTAGATGATTTTGTAAGCCAGGTATGGTGTTGCAAGCCTGTAATCCCAGCAATCTAGCAGCATAATATAGCAAGCTTGCAAGCTTGAGCCCAGCCTACACAATTCAGTGAGATTCTGTGTCAAAATAGAAACTAAAACCTCTGGTGATAAAACTCAAGTATAAGGCAGTGGATGTAATGCCCAGTAATGCAAGCAAAAACAAAAAAGCTGACTTTACCAGGTGCAGTAGCACATGCCTGTAAACCCAGCACTGAGGTAGCTGAGGCAGGAGAATTGCCAAGAATTGGAGACCAGCTGGACTACATACTGAATTTAAGGCCAACCTGAGTTGCCTAGTGAGATCCTGTGTAAAAAAAGAGAAGCTAAGTAAAAGAACAAAAATGGTGACCTTGTAGAACACTATGTCACACACCGAAAATCAAGTGTGCATACATGTATAAATCTATATAATTCACTCCAAAATGCACACCAGTATATAATACCTCAGTTAATGCTTGCAACACTTCTCTGCAGTCATTCCATTCCTAAGCAAATTGAGTAGATCTGTAAACCAGCTCAGAGAGGTTCAGTAATGCCCTGAGATCACACAGATATCAACTGGGCTTGATCTTAGTCCATGTCAGCCCATTGCTCAATTTTGTCCCTCTCCATCCTCGACCTGGACACGTGTGTAAATTCAGAGGACTGGATGGAGGGTGCAAGGTGGAGAATTGAACTCAGACAGGTTGAGGGTCCAGCTCTGTGGAGCAGAGGGTCCCAGGCCCACTCCCCAGCCTCCTCAGCCCCTTGCTCTACTAGGTCCCAGGAACAGGGAGCAGAGCTGAGTGGCAGAGCCATAGGGGTGCAGGCTGGCTACACTGCAGGAGGACAGTTATATATAATGGGAGATCGATTACACTGCCTCTCCCTCCTCTGGACACTTGGTAGTCCTCCAGTCCCTCATCTTACTGAAAAGCTGACAGCTGCATGCATGCCCAGGCCCTGACCCCAGGCACTGACCAATGTCCCTTTCCAAGCAGGTCCCCACAGAGAGAACTGAAACACATTCACCATTGACTCATTACAAATTCAGATGGGAGTTGAGGTGTTTCTTAGTGATAGGGCCCGTGCCCAAGATGCTGAGTTTGACCCCTAACACTGGCACAAAACGTTTAGATTCATTCTAAAGATATTAATCACTGGAGTTTTATTTCCCCATGAAGTGGCTGCCTTTCCCCCAGACTTATCAAAGACTGGCAAAGCCATAGGGCTTTTGTAGGGGAGGGGGTATTGGCCAGAACTGGCATGGCACCCATTTTCCAAGGGCTAAGTGTGTCAAGTTTGCATGGTGACAATGTGGTAGGCATGAACTCGGTATTATATCCCAGAACCCTGGGCTTCTTCAAGGAAATTGGCCATATAGGTCTTAGGGTGACAGCCAAGCAGAAGATGGATAGAATAATGGTAACAATTACCTGGGGAACTCCTCTCATGAGACCAGTACTTTCCATATATTTTCTACTCTTCACACTGCTGTGGAAAATAAGATACCAGCTTATCTGCATGACTTTTAACCTGCTGATGTTCACTTACCCAAATTTGTCTCTTTGTGGCTATGACATGATGCTGGAGATTCCCCAGCCACCGTGGGGCAGTGGCAGTTACTGTCACTTGCCAGGGTCTGTGCTAAACTGCACAGTGCAGGGCTGTGGAAAGCTTCTCCACCCTTCAGGAGGCAACTCTAACGATGAAGTTGTCTTGGAAAAATGATGACATATCCCAACATACGGCCCAGCAATGGAGCTCTTAGGTGTTTCCTATGTGAGCAGACCTCTACCCATGTTCCCAGTGGCTCTCTTCATCACCTCTGGTGTTTGCTATTAACCAGCACTCCCTCAGTAGATGAATGATAACTCTGCTGTATCCACAGCATGGAATATCATCATCCCATGAGCACCTGTGGGCATCATAGGATGCAACCCCAAGTGAATGAAGCCAGCGTGGAGGCTGTGGACTGGACAATTATGGAAATAGCTGCAAAAGTAAACACGGAGCTAACAGATGTCCTCAGGGAAGGAATCAAGAGTGAAAGTGGCTGGGAGTGTAGCTCAGTGGTAGACCACTGGCCCAGAATGCTTGGGGCCCTGCTGTCCATCCAAGCACGGAACAAGGGAAGGAAGGATCTGAAGGGTAGCACGTTATTTTGGTGCCTGATGATCCTGCAGCCTACTGCCGTGCACACCTGGCAACCCAATCCC
>NW_004955474.1:66074-67248 GCF_000276665.1 Chinchilla lanigera | reverse complement strand
CGGGTGTGACAGCGCATGCCTGTAATCCCAGCATCCATGGAGGCTGAACAGGAGGATTGCAGGTTTGACCCTAGCTTGGACAGTGTAGATCCTTAATTCCCTGAACTAACAAAAAAAGAAGCTTCCCTACCCATGATGAATGTAGTCACTGTGCATGCCAAGCACACTAATAAATAAAAAATAATCATTGTACACATAAATAGGAAAATCACATCTCTGAGAGGTCAAGAAAGAGTTTACATTAAAATTCCTTTTATTTGTCTGTCTACGTATCCATTTATGTTTGAGACAGGGTCTCACCCTGTAGCTAAGGCTGGCCTCAAACTCAAAGTGCGCTTCCAGGCTCAGCGTCCAAAATGCTGGGATTATGGCCATGTGCTTCCATAACCAGCAAAATTCCCTTTACGTGCGTTTGACAATTATCTATGCAGGACTCACATGCATATCTCCATTACTTTTCTTGTTTCTGTTACACAATACACAACACTCACAGTTTCAAACAGGAAAGATTTATTTAGTCTTACAATTCAGTTCATAAGCCAGGATGGCAGAGGTACATGGCAGAGGAGACGCAGCTCAAGATCTGGTGGTGGGAAGCAGATAGTGATTCACAGGAATGAGAGAGATAGATTCTTCTAGGCCACACCCCCAGTGACCCACCTGCTCGACCAGGCTTTGCCTCCCAGTGTCCCATTAAGCTATACATTCTGTGGAGCAATCCAAAGATGAATATCATACATGTATGATGCACTCGCCTCACAAAAGCCCAACCTGTCAGTGCAGAAAGTTTTGTGGGGACATCCAGATAGACCCAGAAGCGTGAGTGTTGTGGCACACACCTGTAATTCCAACACTTGGGAGGCTGAGGCAGGAGGGTCACTGCAAGTTCAAGATGAGCCTGGGCTACAAAGTGAGCTCAAGTTCAGCCTGAACTGCATAATGAGATGCTGTCTCAAAAAGACAAAAAATAATATGCACAGAAAAAATAACAAAAACCAATGTATGATCACCAGTGTGGGAATACTCAGAAGCGGAGCATCTAATGCCATTTTAATTGCGAGACTGCTCCATGACTTCCCAGTTTCCACTGGGATCCAGTCTAAAAAATTGGCATGTCATGCTCAAATCACAGGAGTAAGTACAGATCAGGACCTTAAGAGATGGTCTGATGTTC
>NW_004955474.1:39038-40542 GCF_000276665.1 Chinchilla lanigera | reverse complement strand
CTCAGATCCAAGTGTTTTAGCTGTCTCGTCCACTCAGCCTGGGGCAGCTGGTTCCAGTCAGAGTGTGAAAGCTGGCAGTGAGTTAATGAGAGGGTCTCCAAGGGGACCTTCAGGCACCTGTAGAAAATCAAGGAGTTACATCTGCAATTGGTGGTGAAAATGAGTGAGTGGTGGAAAACAGCAAGGTGGACCAAGTGTGACATGAGTTAGGCCAATTTAGGCATACCATTAAAATCCCTTGCTTATGTCTCTGTGAGACATTACCATCTCTTGCTTTCGTATCTGAGTCTTGAATCTCTACAGTCCCCTCTCCTCACTCCCAAGCAGAAAACCACAGCTCTTTCCCGCTGAGGGCAGCAGGAGGCAGGCAGGAATGAAAAATCGGGAAAGATCTGGGCACTGCTACTGCGGTTCTCAAAAAGGTGGACAGCTGAATTTGTATCTTTGTTCCCTGTCCTACGCATCTGTCCCTTGACATCAGCTTCAGACTCCTGCACTTCCCATCTGGTCACCAGCCCACGCTGGGGCACAGCCTCCTCGTGGTGACTGCTGGCAGGATCAGAGAGGCCTGGGGGTTTCTTAGCACCTTAGCCTAGGTGGGCTTCTCCAGGAAGGATTCACACACCTGCCCTCACTGTACCTCACCCCCACCTCATGGCGTCCTAGCATGGTGGCCCTTTCCAGTCTGATTACTTAATTACAGTGGCCATGTGACACCTTGTTGTAGGACTGAGGAGTGAAAAAGCAAGGAATGAATATGTTGACACTCTCGTGTTTGATCTCTGTCTCACCTCCTGTGGGTGACACACTGTCCGTGATCTCTAATCTTTCTAGAACAGAGCAAGGCTCTTCTGACTGCAGAGAGAGCTGTATATCTTACCTGAGCAACTGGTCCAAGTGGCCTTCCAGGAAGTGGACAGAGTACATATAAATCTCTCGCAGACAGTGAAGCTTAAGAAACTGAGAGGTGATTATGGTGAACAACTGCTCTCTCTTCTCTGGGGAGGTGATGGAAGGCCCAGAGATATCAGAGAGAATTAGTTTGTGAAGATTATTCATCTGTCCCAGAAAAGGGGCAAACTGAGCAAATTCAAAGAATGTCCTGCAGTGACTGACATTCACTTCCCGCACAGAATCAAGGTGCAGCATTGCCAGGAATTCTGTGACCCACTCCGTGCAGAGGCCTGCAATACACAGCTTCTTACATTCCAGCTGCACCCGGTCTGCCCTCTCCTGGACCCACTTGAGGAGGTAGGATTGCACTGGAGGCAGCCATGCATGGCTGACGCACAGATCTACAATCACCTTGAGGGGCTGTGATTTTGCTACCCTTGCCACACTTGTCTCTGTTTTTCTCCTGTCCATGGCTTCTGAGGAGCTGACTTGCAACTTGTTTTCAGCCCAGGTTCTCCAGAAGTTCTGGTGCATGACCCGCATATCCAGCACTTGTAGTTTCAACCTCCTGCAGGTGAACCAGGAATGATCTGAGAATTTAGGCCAGGAC
>NW_004955474.1:34034-37904 GCF_000276665.1 Chinchilla lanigera | reverse complement strand
AGTTCCCACAATGCACCTGGAAAAGAAAAATTAAGCAGACTATGAAATGAATGGCATGAGTTTTCACTGCAAATAATTATAGAATCCTGGATTCTGCTATGCCAGAGCTGGCAGGGGAAGAGACATGTCTGCACTGTCTGCCTCCCTTTTTGATTCCCAACAGTGGAAACGGAGACTCAGTGGGATGACCACTCAGCAGTGTGTGAGCTGCCTGGGGAAGTTCTCAGGCTTTGAAACCTCCTGGTGGATGAAAATACAGCATAAACTCATGAAGTCGTAGTTTAGAGTAAGGGCCTTTTTCATTCCTGACATTTTCTTTTAGAACCTAAGTTATATTTGTTGGCAGAAACTCTGTCCAATGTGTGGAAATCCCCAGTGTCCTCTGCAGGACTTTTTGCCCAGGAGGTTTGCAAAGAGGTAACATGAGAGCATCCTTTCGTTCTTCGAGCTGCTGCTGGGAGGCTGCGCTGTATCCCATCTCTGGCGCCAGCATTCCTGCATCGCAACCAGTTGCTGTAGAGCATGTAGCTCTCTCAAGCTTTCTCGGTTTTGCTCCTAAAGCCCCAGATCCCTAAGATGCCACCTAAGCCCCTTACAACTTCTAAGGGTTTCATAACACACCATCTAATTAAATGACATAGCTGTGGGAGACACAGCATAGGTAGGTTTGAAACATGGAAATAGACATTGTAGGTGTTGTTCTCACCTGATCTGAAATTCACAGCTTGTCACAAGTTCTGGGTGCTCTAGGAAGATAACACGATTAATTTTAGGGGTCTACTGTGCAGAAAACAGAAGCTGGTGGAGGTGGGACTTGAAAGGTAGGGGAGTAGTTTAGAAAGGGGAGAGCAGATCAATGAGCTCAACATAACAGGAAATGTTTGGAGAACACAGCCAGGGGAGGGGGTTACTTTGCGCTGGGGAAACTTGGGGAGAAGGTGTTACTGAATTCCAGTCTCCATAAGTGTCTTCTGTGTGGCTTTGGCCAAATTGTTCAAACTCAGATTGTGTCATTTGGGAATGGGGCTCACAACTGTATCTGTTCCTCATTCATTCTTTGAGGGAAGTTCCACTGTGACTTCCTGCGTGGACTGAGGATTCTGGGTGAAGGGTCGCGGGGAGTCTGTCCAGACTCCTGAGCATCTGTGCTTGTGCGGCGTTCCCCGCGCCGCCCTCTTCCCTGTCTCTCCAGGGAATCTGGGGAGGATCTGTCTCCTGTTACTGCCCGCCCCACCCCCACCCTGAGCATCACCTTGTCCTGCTGGTCCGTGCTGCAGAGATAAATGAGTCACCACCGCTGTGACACCAGCTTTCTACATCCCCCAGGACACCTCCTGCTCTGCCCCCGGCCTCACTCACCCTTTCCCGGAGGATCCTCCCTCACCCACACTCACTGCCCAGCGAGGGCCATGAGGCTCTCAGGCTTTCGACTTCAGAGAGGCAGGGGGAGGGGCCAGGGCTGAGGGTAGAACCCACAGGGGGAGGGGAGCGATGGACCAGAGAGGACTGAGCCTCCCGGGGAGGGGGAGGCTGAGGAGAGTGGAGAGTGAGGGACCAGAATGACTTCCTGTCCTCACCACCGTGTCTGCTGCCTGTCCTCAGGGAGCTGTGTGGCCCTGGGTGGATGACTGAGCCTCCCTCAGTGCCCTTCCCAGGAAGTCAAGAGGGTGTGTTAGCGCCTCCCTCCGTAGCACACGGACCTGTGAATCCAGTGCCAGAACTGACTTCAGCAACCCCTGGTGTTCCCCTGGGAACTGACTGATGTCAACCAGGTGTGGTGGCCACATCTCTATTCCAAGAACTCTGGAGGTGAGGATGGAGGGTCACTGGGAATTCAAGGCCAGCCTGGGCTAGGCTATATAGGGAGTTTAAGGCTAGCCCAGCTACAAACAATAAGCCAACCAAAGCATAAAATCATTAAGTTTCCTGACATCTTGCTCTGAGGACTTATTGTGAGGCCAACCCTGAAATCTCACTGCAGTGCCCGAGTCCATGCTGTTGTGACCAACTCCCCTTCATTGCAATCTCTCACAGATACAGCTGATAAAGATTATCTGTTTATGACACACTTCCAGGTCCACAGGAACACAGTCCCCTCTCTGCCTTCCTCCCGGGTCATGGCCACTGCGTGCAGCACTAAAGATGTCTAGTGAGCAACAGTGAAATCCACGTAGCAAAGTCATAGAGCACTTTCAAGTTAGGGTGGAAAATTCTGAGAGATAGATTCCCATATATGCTTCTCCCATGAGAGAAATTTTCCATTTAGGGATGCAGAAGGGCATAAAATAGACCCACCTTTTTGTTTTCATTTGTTTGTTTTATCTTTTTGGGACAGGGTCTCACTAGGCAGTTCAGGCTGGCCTTGAGCTCACTTTGTAGCCCAGGCTGGCCTGGAACTCACAGCGTCCTCTTGCCTCAGCCTCCCCATTGCTGGGATTAAAAGCATGCACCACCACACTCGGCCATTTGGTTTGTTTTTGTGAGACAGAGTCTTAACATATAGCTCAGTCTGGCATTGAACTCACTATGTAGACATGGCTAGCCTCAAACTCATGGTAATTCTCCTGCCTCACTCTCCTGAGTAATATGTTTATAGGAATGTTCCACTACTGGGGACTGACACTCTTAAAAAATATCGCATAGAATGTTTCTGCCCATGTGATCCACATGCCTGTAATCCCAGCACTTTAGGGAGGCTAAAGCAGGAGGATTGTTGGGAGGTAGAGACCAGCCTGGGCTACACACTGAGCTCAAGGCCAGCCTGCACTGCACAGTGAGACCCTGCCTCAAAAAGACAAATAAATTTCAGAATGTTTTTCAGCTTTGTAGGAAAAGGAACATCTAACTAATCCATTCATCACAAAGTTGATGCCAACTTTAAGGACTAGAAGAAAATGTATTTTAAAACCTATAAACAGGAGTGGTGGTGCCTGGACTTTTTTCCACCACCTATGAAGCTATTTCTGGCTGAGAACTTCCAGCCCAGCCTAGGGAACTTGGTGACTTTGTGAGACAAAAAAATTTGAAATGGAAGGAATTTTGTATCTACCTAAGGCAACATGTTGGCAGAACCTTCTCCTGAGACCCGCCCAAAGTGATAGCTGTGCATGTAATGAAATTTGTAAATATTAAAATCTAAGCTCCCATGTGTTCATCAGAATCTACACAAAAAGGAACACTGACGGCATCTCAGGCTTCGGGTCACAGGGGAGACTGGCTGAGGGCCAATGGCATGCATGTGCTCGGGACGGTGGTGACTCACCAGGGCTGGAAGTGGCGGCGTGCTCCCAGCTTCCCAGGAATCCAGGCAGTGACTCCAGGCTCCAGGATCCTGGCTGGCTCCTCAGAGGCTTTTATTGACTCCTGATCCTGTCTCCCTTTTCAGACAGTGTTTTCAGATCAGGGTTGATTCGGAACCTCCACCCAGTTAGTCATGTCTGCTTCTCACCTTTCTCCAGGTGAATACAGAGAGAGGATGAAAAGTGCCTTTTGAGAGCCAGGCGTGGTGGTGCACGCCTGTAATCCCAGCACTCTGGTGACTGAGGAAGTAGGATCGTTGTCAGTTCGAGGCCAGCCTGGCCTACAAACTGAACTTCAGGCCTGACCGAAAAAAAGAAAAGAAAAGTCCCTTTTGGACAGTTAAGACCTTTTTTTTTGTCTTTTTGAGCCAGAGTCTGCCTATGCCATTCAGGCTGGTCTTGAGCTTACTTTGTAGCTCAGGCTGGTCTTGAACTTGCAGCAATCCTCCAGCCTCAGCTGTCAGAGTGCTGGGATTACAGGCGTAATCCACCACACCTGGCTGGAACCTTAAGACCTAAGAAGGGCTTGGAACCCAGGACTGAGGCACTGATGAACTCCACGCCATTGTTG
>NW_004955474.1:28399-33416 GCF_000276665.1 Chinchilla lanigera | reverse complement strand
AAAGGCCCAGATTTCCTTCTACAATACAGGAGTAAAAAGACCCAAGTGAGTTCTCATCACAGGAATTCAGGCCTAATTTATTATGAGGATTGAGGCGGAGGGTGCCCACTGTGGGATCCTAGGAAAGACCCAAACAATCTCAAATGCTCAGGGCATTTTGGAGAAATTTAGGTATTGTAGACAACAAAGTTAGGTAAACATATTATAGACTATTAGTTTAGGTTCTGGGGAGAGTCAGTGCATAAGATGAGAATGCATCAAAACAGCGCCTGGAGGTGCATCTCAAGAAGATTAGAGTTACAAAGGCCAGATTTCCATACTTCCACAAGGGAAATTTGGAATTTTGAGTGTTTTTGTATCACCTTTTTGGGATGTGCTTTTTATTTCCCATATAAACAGACCATTATCTCTTTAGGGGTAGGCCATTCTCTCCTATAAAACTAAGACTAAAAACAAGGCTAGGGCTAAGGATGATACACCAAGGTTATTGACGTCACATATATCTCCTTAATATCTTAGATCAACATTAGCTAAGTGCCTGTACTTGTAATGGTATTGGTTGATTCTAACTGGACCCTTATTGTACCCACCTCATGACTTTACTGTCCAAAACTTTGTTAGAAAAATCCACTCCTTGGACTCTCACAAGATATTTCTCAATAAACTTTCCTACTGTTAACTTCCCTTGTTGCCTAGAATTCTTTCTTTGATTTTGGGGAGCACAAATTTCGCATATTTGATATCTAGTAGGCTGGGTGTTACATTTCCCCCCCATATCATAGGTACCAGGATTGAAAGAACTTTGTGTAGATGGAATTTGGAAATCAAATGAGGGTACTACAAAGCCCCAACAGAAAATCTTAAACCCAACACTAGCCCTGAGGGCAAGGAGGGACACTTGGTCTTTGCTTCCCCAGCAGAGAGAGGGTGGTTCAACTGGGATTAGCTCAGCAAACTGGCTGAGAGGATAAAATCTAGGAATGTGAGCTGGGGCAGAGCTGAGAGGGCAGCATTGCCAGCCAGAGCCAGTGAGTGACACTTTTCCAAGACCAACAACTGCTGAGAACAGAAGCTGTGGTCTCCCAGGCAGGCATGATGGCACACACCCACATTCCCAACACTCGGAAGGCTGAGACAGGGCGATGAGTGTGAGCTCAGCCTGGGTTACATAGTGATTTAAAGGTCATCCTGGACTACACAGTACAGAATGTATCGTATGTATTTCTGTCTCCAAACCAAACAAGGAAACAAAAAGACAGACAGACAGACAGACTGACAAATAACACAAAGCAAAAACACAAAATGAAGCTCTGGTTTTCTAAGGATTTTGGGAGGAAAAAATGTGTGTCTGTTGGGGACCACAAATACACAAAGGCTAAATCTACGTACTTCTCTAAGAGATAAATGGAGGCTGGGGATCATGAGTATCACCCTTTTGATATTTCCCATTGTGTCTTTAGGGAGGGGCTGTCCTCTCCCAACCACTAGGACTAAAACTAAAACCACTAAGATTAAAAATCACTCCAGGTCAGATCCTTCTTTGCCTCAGATCACCTCCACCCTCTGATCTGTTGCCTGCCGAGTCATTGACTTCTCACCCTCTCCCAGGCTTTGGTCTTTGGCCAGCCCTCCTGTCACTGTAGACACCCAATAAATAGTGGCTGGGAGAGGACTCTGTGGGACAGACTTGGGGACATCCAAAGAAGAAAATGGAAGGTAAAGCATTTGGTGCCGTGGAAAGGGTTCTGAAGCTGGTAGAATGGGGTAAATGCAATCTAGAGAACAGCAAAACTATATCCAATTCTTGCACAAGCTGTTTAAATAGCAGCTTAACTAGAATGTTCTGTGAGATTATTAAATTCAATCCTGCTTACTGCAGGTGGGAACCTTAGATGTAGAAGATTGGGATTGGATCAGTGAAAGTTTAAAACTAGCTCATAGCAGGGGTGAAAGAGTCATCATAAACATTCTCCTCTTGGGTGTTAGTAGGATCCATTTTAGGACCTTAAGCACCATACAATCTAAAGCGCCAATGTTAGAGCACATTCAGGAAGATGATAATAGAAAAGAAAAATCAGATGGAAAGGAGAGGGGAAAATAAAGGCAGGAAGAAGAGTCAGATACCTGGGAAGGTGAAATCTCCAGGTGTTCTCTCTTAAATCGGGGAAGAGCTAATGGTAGATATGGTGGATGGGGAAATTCAGGGCAAGAGGCTTCAGGCCGTGTAGGTCAGAGCTGCCTCGGAGCCTGCATGTCTGGTCATCAGGGGCAGTCCGGGCAGCAGCCAAGCAGGGAGAAACGATTGGAACTTGCTGCTTCCCAGGGATCTATAGACCTGAGCCAGATGATCAGAATCAGCTGTGGGCAGAGCATCACATTTTTAACTCGAGTATCACCCTTTTGATATTTCCCTTTCATTGTTGAAGGAATGAAAACAGTGTAATAAATAATGGACCTCAAGGGTCAGTTATCTTGGGCATTTTAGTGTCTATTGTGGAGGCTCATCACTTAACACATGCCATAAGGCGTTCTTACCCATTCCTGTCTGTCTGCTAGTCAGTACTTAAATTTTAATGTTCAGTTGCATGAGCATCTGAGGATCGGGCTGACAGACAGAGTGGATGATGGGGCTAATGTAACTGCAGAAGTTTTACTGGGAACAGGACACTTTGCACATGCCATTCAGTGTTGGAATTGTTTAGCTTTTCGTTTGTTCAGGGGCTCACAGCTCAGAGTTTGCTTTATTTGTTTCTCTTGCCCAATTGCTCTGGCTAATGTTTCCAGAACTCTACTGAAAATGAATGGAGACAGTGGACATACTTGTCCTGTTCCTGAATTTAGGGTGAGAGATTTTCAGTGTTTGTCCTTTTAGTATGATGTTGGCTGTATGTCGTAGATGGCTTTTATGGGATAGGATACACACCATCTCTTCCAATTTTCTATAGGGTTTTAATAATGAGTGGGTGTGAGACTCTGTCAAACACTTTTTTGCATCTACCAAGGTGATCATATGTATTTTGTCCTTGCCTCTGTTAATATGGTATATTACACTTGTTCATTTGCATATGTTGAACCATCCCTGCATTCCTGAGATGAATCCTACTTGGTCATGCTATATAATTGTATTAATGTTTTGCTGAATTCTCTTTGCAAGTATTTATATTGAGGGTTTTTGCATCTATGCTTATTAGGGAGATTAGCCTTCAGTTCTCTTTTTTTGGTTGGATGTCTCGCTGATTTTTGAATCAGGGTATTACTTTCTTCCAGGAATGAATTTAGGAGTTTTGCTTTGCTTTGAAATTTTTAAAGAGGTTGAGAAGTGGAGCTATTAGATCTTTTCTAAATTTTTTGTGAAATTTAGCAGTGAATCCATCAGGACCAGGCTTTGCTTTGTTGGTAGGTTTTTAATAACTTCTAAAATTTCACTGACTGATTTTTTCCATTGACTCTTATTGGTTTAGAATTTTTAAATCATCTTAATTCAGCCTTGGTAATTCATATTTATGTAGAAATCTATCCATTTTTTGTTTTACTACTTATGAGAATATAGGTTCTTATACTCAGGAGACTAAGGCAGGGGTATTGGCTCAGGTTTGAGGCCAATATGAGCTAGAGGGTACAAGGTCAGCCTCAACTACATAGAGAGACCCTGTCTCAAATCAAGCAATCATCCAACCAAGCAACACACAGAGTACAAGGACCAGGGATGCAGTTCAGTATCACAGCGCCTACCTGGCAAGTGCAAGTTCCTGAGTTTGATTCCCAGT
The DNA here is from genome assembly GCF_000276665.1 of Chinchilla lanigera. Classification (NCBI taxonomy): domain Eukaryota; kingdom Metazoa; phylum Chordata; class Mammalia; order Rodentia; family Chinchillidae; genus Chinchilla; species Chinchilla lanigera. The sequence goes on along the minus strand of NW_004955474.1, from coordinate 29,649 downwards.
ATATATAAAAAAAAGACTATACATCTCTAAGTTGGTACTGATGACCTTCTGTATTTCCTCAGGCTGTATTGTGTTTTAACACTTTTTATTCCTAATTGCATGAATATGAATTTTTTTTATTTGTTTGTTTTTTGAGAGTCAAGATCTTGCTATGCAGTTTAAGCTGATATCAAACCGCCTGCAGCCCAGGCTGGTGTTGAACTCATGGAAATCCTCCTGCCTCAGCCTCTTGAGTGCTGGGATTATAGGCATGCACCACCATGCCAGGCATGAATGTAAATCTTCTTTCCTTTTTTGAAAACTAAGTGTTTGTCAACTTTATTTACTATTTCAAAGAACCATATCTTCTATTCATTGACACTTTTTATTGTTTTCTTAGTCTTCATTGCTTTAATATCTGCTCTGATCCTTACAATATCCTCTGTAATACAGGCTTTGGCCTGACTTGCTCTTGTTTTGTAAGAAACTTGAGGTTCGTCAGTAGGTTTATTTGAGGTTGCTCTGTTTCTCTCATATGGGAATTTACCACTGTACATATCCTTGCTATGCTGGGCGTGGTGTAATCCCAGCACTTTGGAGGCTGAGCCAGGAGGATCCTTGGGAGTTGGAGGCCAGCCTGGGCTACAAAATGAGGTCAAGGCCAGTCTGACCTGCATAGTTAGACCCTGTCTCAAAAAGACAAAAAAAATTTCCCTGATAGGCCTGCTTTCATTGTGTCCCATAAATTCTGGTATACTGAATTAGCATTGTCATTTAATTGTAGAAACTGTCTAATTTCTTTTCTAATTGAATGTGTGACCTATTAGCTGTTCAGGAGGGTGTTAATTTGCATATGTATGTGAAGTTTTGTGGTTTCTTTTGCCATTGGTTTCCAATTTCATCACACTATGGTCTGATAATATGAATAGGAAACTTTCAATTCTCTTGCATTTACTTAAACACATTCCATGAGCTGGTATGTGGTCTCTTTTGGAGAATGTTCCATGTATGGCTAAGAATGTGTATTCTGATGTTGTGGGGTGGAACACTCTATGCACATTTACTAAGTCCATTTATTCAAAAGTTTGGTTCAGTACTGATATTCTTTTGTTGACTTTTTGTCTACATGATCTGCTCATGATAGCATGGTAAGGAGATCCCCGTTACAACTGCACTAGTTCTCATTGGATATTTCATGTCAATGAATATATATATATATATATATTTTTTTTTGTTAAAATTTTAAAAGTTGTTTGTTATTTCATTTTTTT
>NW_004955474.1:24313-26121 GCF_000276665.1 Chinchilla lanigera | reverse complement strand
TTGTTTTTGTTTTTTAATCTATTATGCCAGTCTCTTGTTTGTTGAATCCATTTACATTTTTTTTTGTACTGTGAATCAAACTCATGTTTATGTGCTTGCCAGATGGGTGCTGTGCTGCTGAAGTATACCTCTGGCCCAAAACCATTTACACTGATAGTGGTAACTGATATGTTTTCCTTTGTCCTTGCCATGTCATTTCCTTATTGTTGACTCCCCCTTTTTGTTCTCTGTTTAATTATTTCCCTTGCCTGGTGGATTCAGTCTGCTGGGGTTCATGGAATTGCAGTCCTCGTTATTTCCTTCTACAATGTCTTTCAGAACACTTTGTTCTCTACATGAGACAGGATCTCACTCTCCAGAACATTCCAGAGTACTGGTTTAGGGGTCATGCATTTCCTCAAGTGTTCTTTGCTATGGAAGGGTCTTATTCCTCCACCATTTCTGTTCTTTTGGTGCCAGGAATCAAACTCAGGAACTTGCACTTGCCCGGCAAGGGCTGTGCTGCTTAGCCATCTTCCCGGCGCTCTCCGTCATTTTGGTAGATAGTTGTGCAGGTTATATCAGATTGGGTTGAAGGATGCTTTGCACTTAGGACTTGAACTACTTCAGTCTCTTCTTGAATTGAAGGTCTGTGTTGAGAAGTCTTTGTGATTTGTTGGGCTTTCCTTTATATGGGTTTTGTTTCTATCCTCTGAATACTTCTTAATATACAGTTTTTGTGTTGAATTTCTGGAATCTTGCCTATTTTATGCCTTGGTGCAGTTTTATGTTTGACCATTCTTTTCATGATTGCGAAGCACAAACCTGTCTTCTAGATCTTTCCATGCATTTTCCAATCTTTACAACGACAGTTCCGCCCTCACAGAGACTCAGTCTGATGTGCATACTTTCAGTGGGATTTTGAATCTCCTAGATATTGGTTTGAATCTGTTTCAAAGATTTTGTTTCTTCTGTATACTAGGTGTTCATGGTTTCTATCACTTTCCTAAGCTCCTCTATTTTTTTTTTTTAGAGCTTTCTGCTTTAAAGTCATTCAACATGTCCTTCATTATGGTTACCATCTGTGTAGATATCTGAGAGATTATTTATGATTTGATCATTTTCTAGAGCATCATTCATCAGCTTTGATCCTTCTACTGCTACCACTTCAGAGAGTCTAGTGTGGTCCCTTCAGGGTCTCCTTTGGTGAGCTGGAAGTCTAGTGCTGTGTCTTTCTTGAGTGTCTTCTCATTTTGTTTTTTAGTTTAATACCTGGCAGATGCTTGTAAGTTGCTTATGGCAGGGAGATATACTCCTAGTATTTAGAAGCCTTAGGAAATGACTAGTTCCCATCTCCTATGGGTGGTGCACCATCCCTATTCACTAATCTTTCTAGAACAGAGCAAAGCTCTCCTGACTGCAGAGAGAGCTCCACATCTTACCTGAGTACCCGGTCCATGTGACCTTCAAGGAAGTCAAGACTCCAGATAAATCTCTTGCAGACAGTGAAGCTTAAGAAATTGAAAGGTGATTTGGGTGAACAACTCCTCTCTCTTCTCTGGGGCAATGATGGCAGGCACAGAGATGTGAGAGAGAATTAGTTTGTGAAGATTTTTCATGAGTCCCAGAAATGGGGCAAACTGAGCAAATTCAAACAATGTCCAGCAGTGACCCACATTCACGTCCTGCACAGAATCAAGGTGCAGTGTTGACAGGAACTGTGTGACCCATTCAGGGCACAGGCCTGCAGTACACAGGTTCTCACATTCCAGTGCACCGGATCTCCCCCCTCCTGCACCCACTTGAGGAGGTAGGATTGCCCTGGAGGC
>NW_004955474.1:17156-18366 GCF_000276665.1 Chinchilla lanigera | reverse complement strand
GTTCAAGGCCAGCCTGAAGGACATACTGAGTTGAAATCAAGCTGGGCCACATAGTAAGGCCTTGGTTCAAAAAAATAATAACAATCACAAAACCCCGAAGCCTATCTACCTGGAGAGACAGAAGTCACAGAATCATAAGTGCTACTGAACCCTCTGTTCCTACAGGACACTAGCAGATTACAATGTCGGGTCCCTTCACTGAGGCCAAGGACTTGCCAGGCTCAGACTCAGATGAGGGTGACAGGGCTCCAGGAATCACAGCAGGACCAGCGCTGACTGGCCACTCCAGCACTGAGCATCTCCTTCTCTGCCCCTCTCCTCTTTTATCCCCCTTGTGAGCCACACCTTACCCTCCAGCCCCTCCCTTCCCAGCATACTCAAGCCCTGATTGGGTCTCTCCCTCTCCATCCAGTTGATCCTGGTAATCCTCCTTCGTCAGCCTCTGGAGTGCTGGGATTTCAGGCCTCCACCACCATGTCCAAATCTCAATTAGAAAGATCTTGCCTCAACCCGAAAAAATCAAATAGGGCTGGGATGTAAGCTCATGCAAAGTACTGCGTTCAAACCCTAACCGTGAAAAATAAAACCGTAACAAAAGCCCACACTATGGCTGTGATACAGCTAAGTGGTAGCAGTTCCCTGTGCTCAAACCCTAGCTCCACACACACAATGAAAGAGGAGTTCATCTGAGGAAGGAGTCATTCTCCAGAGGAGGACCCCAGATGCACGGAGGGCTGTGTTCTCAGGAGGGAGCTGTGCGAGGAGCACTGATCGACCTGGAAAGGAGTTTGTGGATGGCTGGCAGCTATAGGCTTTTTCTTTATCCCTCCTTCCTCTCATTTGCACTCTTCCTTCCTTCTTTCCTCCCTTCCTTCCTCCCTTCCTTCCTCCCTTCCTTCCTTCTATCTTTCCTTCCATCCATCCTTTCTTCCTCGCTCCTCCTCTCCTTTCCTCCTTTCTTTTCAAAACTTGGAGCGGAAAACTTTCATCCTCAAATTCTGAGCTTCTGTTCACCTGTTTTTTTTTGGTTTTGAGGCAGGGTCTTGTTTATGCCTGAATGTGTACAACTGATCATTGTGCCTCAGCGTCCAGGGTGCTGAGATTACAGGAGCGAGCCACCACGTGCAGCTAAATCTTTATTTTGAGACAGGAACTGGTGGAGCTCTTCAAGTTGGAAGGGAAGTGGCAACTCTCATCCCTTAGCCTCGCA
>NW_004955474.1:9816-12081 GCF_000276665.1 Chinchilla lanigera | reverse complement strand
GATTTCCCTCCAGGAAGGAGACTTCATCCATCTGAAGCTCCCGGAGATTTTTCAGCTGCCCTAAGTGAGAAGTGCAGATGCGGGAATACCACTTGTTTTCCCTGGTTGATGTAAACGCTTCTGAACTCAGACTTCTGAAGTGAAATGTGTGAAGGTTTTCCATCTTCCTTAGCTGAGGAGCAAATGCTTTCATGCCTTCTGGACACCAGTGACTAATCACCTCCAGCTCGTGGACAGAATCCAGTCGCACAGCGCGCAGAAGCTTCAGGATCTTAAAGACAGCACTGGACAGGATCATCACATTCTCACAGTGCAGGTGCACTGAAGCCTTTCTCCTCCTGGCCCACTTCAAGAGGCAGAGCTGTAATTGATCATCGGTGGCACAAAGCGGACTCCAGGCTTCAAAGCAAATGTTTGCGAATATTCTCAAGGTTGGGTTCTTCTCACTTAACCCAGGATTGCTGATTTCCTTATTTCCGCCATTGCCGAAGGGGGCGGCACTTACAGCTCTGGGGCCTACAGTCCAGAAGTCCTGGTTCACATTCCTCCAGTCCAGCGCCTGCAGTTTCCACCTGCTGTGTGTAAGACAGGAAGCAACCTCAGAATTGAGACGCAGACCCAACGTCCTACCTGTTCTCCTCTTTCATTTTCTGGGCATCTGCCATTCCCCTACATTTCTGCCTTCCCTTTTCTCCCTTCTTAACCATTGCATGAGGTATGGCTCAGCTCCCAGTCCCTGTGAGGTTAGGGAGATGCAGCTTTCTCCTGAGTTAATCATCCTGCACATGCATCTTGCTCATCAGGTAACCGTGTCCCATGTCGGGCTCAGCAACAGCCAAGAACTCTGTGATCCTCCTCAACATCAGAAGCTGCTCCACACTTCAGTCCCCCTGGTGCCCTGACACTGACTGTCCCTTCCCTGTGTTCCCAATCCTCCTTCCAATATTCTTGTGTCATGTTCACCTGTGCGGAGTCTTCTGGGACAGCTGTATATCAATTCCATCCAGTATGGCTTGTAATGTCTGTAGGTCTCTCTGTTGCAGTGTGATTTCTCCAGACTGAGTGCGCGGCATCTTGTGTTTTCTCAATTCCATTAGGGTCCTCAAAGGTAGATAGGGGAATGGCCAGGTCTGCACCATCATCTTCAGGACCTCATTGTGTTCCCCCATGAAGGCGTCCATGAATAAGTCATGGAAGATCAGGATGGGCAGATCATGCAGAGCAGCGCTGGCTATGGTCGCACTCTTCAGCAGGCTCTGCTTGGCCAGCTCATACAGAGGTGACGGATTCTGCACACTCATCCTGAGGTATCTGCAAGGGAAAGCATACTGGGTAACAGCCACATAGAGGCCTGTGTTCAGACAAATCTCAGAAACCCCTTCTAACCCAGGAAAACCAACCCCGAGCCCATGTCCCTGGTCAGACTAAGTTAAAGCCTTCTCAGTTTATTCCAATTTCACGACCTGGGTGGCTACAAAGCCATACCTGTGCCCCTGTTGGAAGCAGGACCCCATACCCTATCCAGTTCAAGCAATTAGTCCTTTGAATTCCAAGCCCTAAGGGAAGTGTGTTCTGAGTTTTGTGAAGTCTCAGTCCTTTCTTGTTTGGGAAGTTTCTGATCATTGGGACAAGGCCCTAGAATAATAATGGAAGTGTTTCAGAGTCTAACCAATTAATGATCTCTCCATTCCAACCCTAATGGGCCTCACAGAAAATATTAGGGAGACCCTACAAAATGATCTCATTATTTCCATTTTATGAAGTTTAAGGAGCAAGTAAAAAGACATGCAGCATTGTTATAGAGCATCTGGAAGTTAGAGATGGAAAATGCTAATTCTGCTGCAGGTTGTTAAAATTTTTTGTTTGACAACTTAGCGCTCTGTGATAGAGTGCAGGAGAGAAAATTGATGGAAAAAAGTCTCTTAAAATACTGCAGACTGAGACAGGATGGAACAAGTCTGTAATCCCAGCTCTCTGGGAATCAAAGGAAAGAGAATTTGAAGTTTAATCCCAGCCTGACAATTTCTCAAAACAAAGCAGCTAATACAGCGGTGTTGGGGGTTTTAGCTCTGTCATTCAGCACCCCTGCTACAGACCTCATACTGAAAAAACTATGCACATATTTGCTTTGATAAGTTCAAGGTCTGAGCCCGTTGCATTCTAATCCACAGCTCCACCACAGAGCGAGCTTCCCAGGGCTGTTAATAAAATACGGTTAGAGCCAAGTGTGCTGGCACAGACGGTCATCACAGCAATCAGGAGGAT
>NW_004955474.1:7349-9435 GCF_000276665.1 Chinchilla lanigera | reverse complement strand
TTGTAGTCCAATGAAGATACCTTAGTGATTCTTGTCTCGAAATAGAAAATAAAATAAAAATGGCTGAGTGTAGAGCTCAGTGCGAAGGTACTGGGTCCCACCCTCAGGAGAAAAACAAGATGAAAATGTTCTCCCATTTAGTGCAGTTAAAGCCGAGGTTCCCTGGCTCCTCCCATTCATCTGCTCCAGCATTGGGGGAGTGCAGATGACTGACAAGGGAGACGTGGCTGAGCCCTGAAGACTTGGCTTTCATTGAAAGTAAAATGTGAGCTTTTACATAACAGATGAGACAACACAGCTTGGTTTGCTTTGTTGGTTTGCTCCGGTGTACAGCTGTAATCCCAGCACTGAGGCAGGAAGATCACAGTGAGTTCAAGGCCAGCATGAGTGATCATGTGAGTTTAAGCCCAGCCTGAAGTACAGAGTGAGACCCTGTCTCCAAAAAATGTTATGAAATGACATAACTCAATGCAATGCATAAGGGGTGATGGAAAATTTGCACATTTAGAATGAAAACAAAAATCAAATCCTGGCTTTATAGATGCAGCTGTAGTACGAATGGTAGTGTGGCTAAGGCAGGAGAATCTGGAGTTGAAAGTCAGCCTGGGCTACATACAAAGGTGAAAACCAAGGAGAACATAGCAAGACCTCAGGTCATAGAAAATAGAACACTTACAGTATCCCAAACCTATCTATCTGAAGAGACAAAAGCCACAGACTCCATGGTACCATCTGCTACTTCTGTGCCCACAGGACCTTGGCTGAGGGTGGGGACGTGAGACCTCCTCATGGAGGCCGGGGACTCACCAGGTGCAGACTCAGGTGACAGTGACGGGGCTCCAGGAATCCAGGCAGGACCTGTGGTGCTGGGAGCTCCAGGACTGGGCAACTCCTCTGCCCCTCTCCTCTTTTATCCCCCTTGTTAGCTATACCCTTTCCTCCCTGCTCCACCCTTCCCAGCACACTCAGATCCCTGATTGGCTGACGCCTTCTACACCCAGTTAATCCTGCTGGGGCTCAGGGATTTCTCCATGCTCACTGGTTCTCACACATCTGGAGGTGGGAATGGAGGAATTCAGGATAGAAAGTCAAGGATTCAGTCACTGATTGACACCAAACACAGATTAAGTGTTAACAACATGTGGCAGCTGCATGTGTGTGTGTGAAACAGAAAAGGAAGTGACACGGTCCTGACCTTGGGCGGGAACGGTCCCTGAAATGGGATGTTTGGCTGCACCCAAATGTGACAGTTCCAGAGTTAAAACCATTGTGCAGTCTCAGGGTGCTGTGGTTGGAGGCCACAGTCCCAGCTGCTTTGCGTGCAGGAGCATGGGATTACCTGGTGAGACAAAGAAAGGCCTCACCTCTAAACACAAAACACAAAGAACAAAACAAAAGGAGCAGGCCGTGATGGCCTATACCTGACATCCCAGCACACTCGGTGGTTGAGGCAGGCTGGTCACAAGATTAGGTTCAGCCTGTAATTTAGTGCGTACAAAAGATCTCTTTAAAAAGTACAAGTGACCAGGTGTGGTGGTGCACACCTGTAATCTAGCTGAGGCCGGAGGATGGCTGCCATTTCTAAACCAGCCTGGGGTACTACTGATTTCAAAGCCAGCCTGAACTGAATAGCAAAAACCAATCTCAAAAAAATAAATAAACAAATAAATAAATAAAAAAGAAGAGCTAAGGATGGAGCCCAGTGCAAAAACGGTGTGTTCAGTCACCAATGCTGGAAAAAAAGAAGCCACACAGAGATCCACACATCTCTCTAGATCTATGTTCACTGAGGCACAAGTAAGCCCCGCTCTATGACGTTACTGTAGAAGAGAACCAGTGGCTTGTGGTGCAGAGCGTGGAACACAAAGCTTCCCACATGCTAGGCCTGCCTCCACACTGCCCTACATCCTCATCTGAATTATAAGAAAAATTCCCTGGCTTTTAGAAAAGAGAGCTATGAAAGCTTGCATGCACTTGAATCATTATGAAATGAAAGTAAACACAAAGGCTGGGGATACAGCTCACTAGCACAAGTACCTGACTGGTAGGTACAAGGTCCTGAGTTTGATTCCTGATACAAAAAAAA
>NW_004955474.1:0-1205 GCF_000276665.1 Chinchilla lanigera | reverse complement strand
TGGAATCCCAGCATGTGCCACCATGCCTGGCTTAAAAATTTTTAACACAAAAGTTAGAGATTGCAATAAAAAGTGACAAGAAAAGAAAACAACAGCAAATGATAACTCTCAAACAATTTTCATAAAATTCAAAGTATGCACAAATTGATTTTAATGTGCTTTTACGATCCACTTTTCAAACTGCCTGTGCTCTGTGTGTGTCTGTGTGTGTGTGCATGTGTGAGTGTGTGTGTGCTTATTTTGGGAAATGTTGTGCTCTAGTCCAGGTGGTCCCCAGTGTTCCATCCTCTTCCCTCTGGCTCCTGAATGGTGAAAGGCCTGGTGTACTTTTCCTAGCTGTGATCATCAGATTTATTTATCACTGAAAAGAAACCCAAAATGGGAGTCTTAATCCTTGTACTTGTGTTCAGGCTTTGGGAAGTGGTGAGTGAGGGGCTCTAAACACCCAGGCACATCTCCTGGCTCAGGTCTGCGTGTCTGGTTAGGAGTCTCCTCACAGACAGGGTTGAGGACAGTAGTGCAGGTTCTGATGGTGGCAGAACTGCTTCATTTCTTTCTAGACTTCAGGTTCCCAGGCAATTGCCTGTGCAGGCAGTGTGACCAACAGGCAGGGAAGACTGGATTAGAGGATAAATGTCTGTGAGAAATGCAAGCCTGGCTTGATTGTTCAAAGTCACTCAAAAGCAGGGTGTGGAGCCACATGCCTGTGAGCCCAGGGCACGGGAGCTTGCGGCAGGAGGATTGCTACGAACCCAGGCTACAAAATAAGATCAAAACCAGCTTGCACTACAATCAAGAAACTACCTCAAAACAAATCCATCAAGAATAGTTTAACAGCTGAAAATTAAGCTGGAATGAAAATGTGTTTTAATATTTGAAAAACTGATGAACTGACTTTGTATGCAAAGGACTAGAAGACAAAAAGAAAAAAATAACTGAAAGAAATAAACCAATCTTTTTCCTTTCAATTGATTAAATATTTCAGAAACTCCAGATATTCATTCATGGTATTTTTATCCTATTCATGAAAGGTAATTCATTTCTTCTTGTAATATGTAAGCAGTTTCAGCGGGGCATGGTATGAATTTTGACCCACAGAGGTGGTAGGCTGAGGAAGGAGGGTAGAAAATTTGAGCTGACTGTGGGACATACTTCCACATAATCATTTATTTTCAGTACAGAGGATTGAATCCAATACATATGCA
>NW_004955473.1:12744009-12775217 GCF_000276665.1 Chinchilla lanigera | reverse complement strand
GAACTTTAAATTTGATGTCCCCCCCCACACCACACCGGTATAATCCAGATTGCTTAAAGGTCACCAGCTCGCCCCCTTCACTTTTTGCTTGCTTTTAGTACTTATGCCCAGTACCCTGACAGTTGCATTATGAGCCATATTTTATGGAATGCGGTCCTTTCACTTCTTTTCTCTTCAAGCGGATGGTTGGCTGCTGATGAAACTAAAGCAACATCACTCAGCTGCAAAACTTAGAATCAATATGACTAAAGTTAGAAGCAACATAACTCTGCCACAGTACATGTCCATATCTAACTTGTGAATCCGATGTTTATGCCAATGGTCTTGCTATAATTCACATGCTGAAACTCCTCCTGCGAACACTATTGCCCTTTTTAGTACTTAGAGCTGGTACTCATCGTTTTTGGAGGATGGGCCTAACTTTACCCAATGAGATCATATCACTTACTTCCACTTCAATAGGTAGTGTCTTTGCTTTGTGAACCAGAAGCAGTATTGCCGAGGCACAGCTCTTGCCCAATTGCATGTTTATTTAACATTAGCTCTTCCCCCACCATGCCATTGGAAGAATCTTGATGCAAAGATTTATTTAGGATGTAGAAGAAGATGAGATCAAGATCGCAAAATAGAAGTTCTCAACCATAAGATCACCAGACACAACAATTTTTAAAATCACCAAGCAATGTGAATACCTTTATAATACCTCTGTAATCCAGATGAAAAGTTTCAACATGCTAGAGAGCACAGAACCAAGAAAGATATGTTGAAAAGTATTGAAAGACCAACTTCTGTATATTGTTATCACTTCTACCTGGAGTTGGCACAGTTAAACCCAAAGACTGGTCTAAATTTCCACCTGGAAGGAAAGAGTGAGCAGAGAATTTCACTTCCAAATCTTTCTTGGCTTGTGTTTACTTTGATTCAATCTGACTGACTTAAAAGACATTGAGTTATCTGATAGAGCATTAACTCTGTCTATTTCCTTGAGAATATTCCAAGAAACGTGGATTAAGTAAAGAAAGGTCCACCTTCATTAATAAGGGTAGGTATCTGCTATTTGTGAGGAGACAAGTTGATCAAAATCCTGGAAGATGGCAAAATTTTCTTTTTCTCTCCTTGAACTGGACCAACCATCTTCAAGTTTTCCAAATAAAGAAAAATCCAGGATCAAGTGATTTTACAGATGAATTCTACCCAAAATTTAAGGCAGAACTAACACTAATCAAAAACTTTTCATAACCTTTCTTTAAGGTCAATATCAACCTAATATTAAATCCAATGACACCACAAGAAAATAAAAGAAAAACCAAACCAAATCAGTGTAATATACCTGATGCTAAGACCTTAAGAAAATATTGGGAGACTCAGTTTAACTGTACATGAGTATCTAATATCATGATCCAATTGAATTTGCCTTTGTGATGAAAATATGCTTTGATATATAAAACTCAATATTACATGTGACATTGCCATAATGATAGCAAAGATCATGTAATCTCAGTAGATTCAGAAGAGACATTTCATAAAATCAGCATATTTCATCATAAAATATTTCATCAAATTATGTATAGAAGGAAGTTAGCTCAACACAGTTGAGAACACATATGACAGGGACACATTGAAAAACTATGTCATACTCGATACTGAAAAATTTTTCTCTAAGATCTGGAACAAGGAAAATGTGTCCATTCTTACCACATCTGTTCAATTTATAGCCAGAAATCTTAGCCAGAGCAATTACAGGTGATAAAGTCAAATCGTCTGAATCTCTGAAAGAAAGTGAAATTATTTTTATAAATGACATGATCCCATATGTGGGAAAAATAGACTCTACAAAGTAGACCTGAGAAATTAATTCAGCAAATTTTCTGGATATAAAATCAGCACATAGAATTATTTGCATTTTATACATTAATAACAAACTATCTGAAAAGAAAATTGAGAGACAATTCCATTTACCATAGCAACAAAAAGAATAATATACATATGAAAAATTAAGGTAATGAAATTCTTGTATATTGTAAACTGTAAAATCTTCAGAAAAGTAATTAGTTAAAGCACAGAAATGAATATATCCTGTGCTCATGAACTAGAAGAAGTAATACTGTTAAAATGACCACACAACCCACAATAACCAAAAATTTTTCTTCTACATACACATCCTCTTCTGTGTACAACAGCTACTCAAAGGAAGTAAAATCAGCACTTTACAGAGAGATATCTGTACCCTCATGTTTATTGCAACATTATTCACAACAGCCCTGAAACAAACTAAGTGTCCATTTATAGGTAAGTGGGCAAAGGGTTATTTAATATTCCGATATAGATATATAGTAATTTTAACCTTAGAAAGATTTTGTCATTTGCTACAACATAGGTGAGCCTTAAGGACATTATACCAAGTGAAATACACTAAACACAGATATTAAAATGCTACATTAACTCACTTATATATGAAATCTAAAAAAGTAGCTCAATGATTATTGGGATGTAGAGGAGTATGAGGGCATATAGATCAAAGTGTAAAGTTGAGGTTATGGTGAATAAATCAGTTTATATTTATAATGCACAACATGAACACTATTTTATTCTGGAAATCTGCTGAAAAGGTAGATTTTAGATCGTCTTATCACACACAGAAAACTATGGTACTTATGCAAAATGGTGGATGTATTGTTTGACAATAGTACTCATTTCACTTTGTATATCACACATATATCACAATTTCATATTATACACTTAAAATGTATGTCATCCCTTCATACACATGAAGAAATGATTCCAGTATCCCCTTAGATAGAAAAAAATCTACATATGCCACACCACTCATATAAAATGGGTTAGCATTTGCATATCTAGATAACATATAATACCTAACACTATCTAACTGAAATTCAAATAATTGTTCTGTTGCATTGTTTTGAGAATAATTCAGTATAGTCACAATATATTCATGTAGTTTCGTTTTTGGTCATTAGTTAGATCCACCTATGGGAACTCATGGATATGGAGAGTTGACTGTAAAATAGGCAGTCTACAGAGTCAACGCAAAACATACCAAACTTCTAATAGTACAATTTTAGTGATATAGTAAAACTAATCTTAAATATTCATATGAAACTAAAAGGACTGAATAGTCAAAGCAATTTTAAATACAAAGAACAAACCTGTAGACATCAAAGATGAAGTATAAAGCTATAATAATGAAGAGTGTTATACTACCATAAAACAGATATAGAGAGCAATAGAGCTCATAAATAAGACCACCCGTATACATTTGATAAACTTGGACAAGGGTGTCACAGATATACAATGAGGAAATGGCAATATCTTCAATAAGCGGTGTTTGGAAAAGAGGGTATCCACAGGCTAAAAAAAAAGAAGGAAAGAAAAAGAAACTGCATTCAAATCTTATACGGCACACAAAATCAACTTTAAGTGGTGTAAGTATTTCAATGTAACACTCATAATAGTCAAGCTACTAGAAGCAAAGAAGGAAAATATCTTCTTGACAATGACCTTCTCAACCTCTTGGATGTGACCTTGAATACATCAAAACACACGCAAGGAAAACAACAGTTGGTCAGTGGAACTGCATCAAATGAAAAATGTTCTGTACACCAAATAATCAACATAGTGAGAAGACAACGTATGAAATGGATAAATATACAGATCTCTTTCAACTATCAACGATTCAACTTAATTATTTTTCAGGTCTACACTGGCATGAAAAAACTGTATATTCAGGAGAAAACTTATTATGAATTTTGAACTTTTATCTCTGGTCTAATGACAGTTGATGATGATTGGTAGCAGGAATTCACTACAACTCCCAATAAGACACATGGTTAGGCAGGTAAACAGCTAATGCCCTACAGTGCATGTACCATCTTGCTATATCATAATGTTATGTAGTTTGGCTTTATTAAACAAATTTTTAACTTGTGTTTTCAACTTTTAATGACTTTATTGTGATAGGGTAGCATCGTAAGTTTAGGAGCATCTGTATTAACAAGCCATATATTTAATAAGGGATTAAAAGTTAAAAAGCATAAAGAAAGCCCACAACTCAACAGTGTTTAAACTAACGACCTGATTACAAAGTTGGCAAAACATCTGAATAAACACTACTCTGAGAACCACAGACAAACATCAAATCTGATAAATGAAAATCTGTTTCCCATCATTGATTATTAGGGAAATGAATATCAAAACCATAATAGATTATCATCTCATACTTCTTGTGATGAATTTCATAAAAATTAGATGTTGGCAATAACATAGAGAACATGATTCCATGAACACTGTTGATAGCAATGTCAACTGGTATAGCTATATGGAAAACAATATCAATGTTGCTCATGAAATTAAACATAGAAACAACATATGCTCCACCAATCTCACTTTTGGATATGTATCTAAAAGAAATGAGATGAGTATCTTGAAGAAATATCTGTAGTCCCATATTTATTGCAGCACTATCCATATTGTCCATTACATGGAGGCAAGCTAAGTCTTCTTTGACAGATAAATGGATTGCAATGATGTATCTATACAACGAAATGGTCTTTAAAAAGCTGCTGTTTTCAACAAATTGAAAGATACTGGGATTAAATGTGTTAAGTAAACTAAACCAAATAAAGAAGTAGGAAAAATATTACAAGACACCATGTATAATATTTTAAACTATAAACCATCCAGTTTATAAATTTATCAGTTGATTAACATGTATCTATTAGCTTTTATTTTATTTTTAAATCTCTGCTATTCTTAATGTTTCCTGTGATCTAATGTCTGTCAGACTTCATTTTGATTTTTCTACTTGCTGAAGTTTACATTCTTGCTTGTTTTTAGCAAAACAGTTATGAGTTTATTGACAATGCCTTATTTTTGTATATTACAGTACAAAAATTCTCTAATATTTTCATTACATTTTCCTACTTCACAAAGAGTAATTTAAATGTTTGATTTATAATTTATTTGGTTGATTAAACAGTTTATTATCACTTTTATTTTGCGAGAAAAACATGCATAGTTATGTTATGGCTTGTAACTAGATGTCCCTCCAAAGCTTCATGTGGTCATAGGTGAGGTTTTTCAGGAGTTCTTGGATCTGGGGTTTGTGATGCTGTGATTAAGTATGTGATTCCCAGATTAAAAGTATGACTCTGGGATTAAGGGTGGCCCATCCTGTTTGTGGGTGTCACTGCCCAAAGTTTGGATATCCTAAATGAAATATAAAGCCGGGCTTGGTTAGTGCTGCTTCTGCTTCTTCTGCAGTTGCTGCTGCTTGCCGCTCACTGTATTCTGTTTATCATGTCTTGAATTGTTTCTCCTCTTCAGTGCCCCACTGCCATGCCATCGTGCCTTTGAGTCAACTGACTATGGACTGAAATTGCTACATACTCTGTGCCAAGTAAGTCTTTCCTCCTTTAACTTTGGGTATGAGATATTTTGTTTCAGCAGTGAAAAGAGTAACTAAGACAAATTAATTTTTTCAAATAGCTATGGGATAAATCTAATGAATTTAGAAATTTTCTTGGAATTTTTTCATTCAACCTTTTGAATTGCAAGTGTTTCAAATATGTGGGTATTCTCAGAGAGAATACAGTAGCAAGCACATGATTATAAATTTTTATCATTATTCTATATTTGTTTTAAAAATATGTTAGGTGACGGGTGTGGTGATGCAAGCCTGTAATCTCAGCACTTGAGAGGTTGAGGCAGGAAGATCCCTGTGAGTTTGAGGCCAGCCTCCACTACAGAAGGAGTTCAAAGCTCACCTGTATGACAAAGAAAAGCCCTGTCTCAATCAATCAATCAATCAATCAATAAATAAAGATTTTAAGAACTGTGCCCTTATAGATCAACTGAGGTCCCCTGTCTAAAAGCCTACTTTCCCACCATGTCTTCCTTTAATATGGATTTCCTACTCATTTTTCACATGAATGGCTTCATACATTTTTAAATGTGAATAAATATCTGTACATTATATATAGTTTTTTGTAGGGTGTTATAAATTTATATAAATAGAATTTTCATGTATAATTCAGCAACTTTGATTTTTAGAAATTTATCTCTATTGATACACATAACTTTAGTTCATGAATTTCTGTATATGTACAGTATATTTTCATTGGTATACCCTATTTTATTTGATATACTTATTTCTGAAATGAACATCCTAATCTACATCCTAGATACATTTGTACAAAAATTTCTCTAAGGTATATTTCTCCAAGTGAAATCAAAGGTCTCTGAAGTATAACCATACTGAACTGCACAAAACTGTTGAAATTATGATGAAAATTATAAGATGATGACAAATTATTATGATGACAATATAATCTTACAAGTACCTAAGAGCTATTATTTCTTATTTCCTCATAGCCTTGCCAATCCATAATAAAGGAAGTTTATTAAAATTTTTTTACAAAATATACATTTGACATAGTATTTCATTCCTTGTATGTTTTTCATTCCCTTCACAAATAGTGAAGGTATCCAATATTTGTACATTTATGTGTTATTTAGCTTCATTTCCTATTAATTACCTGTTCATATTATTTGCAGATTTATATCCTCTACCACAACAAATTAATCCTGTCCATTGCATGTACTTTGTAATATAAAGAAATAATGTTCTATCTGAAAGATTTAGACCATCTAAAAGCTTGTAAAGAAGATCATGAGAAATTCATGCAACTCTACTACGCAATTACGCTTATGGTTAGAGTCCTCAGCTCTCCAAGTCACTTAATTGTCCAGAATTGTTGTTTAAGATCTGATTTTTTCTTGCTTGTCATTATGTTGGCTATTTACTTTCCCTATGCTCCTTCAAAAGTGAAATAGGTCATTCGACTCAACTCTTTTTGATGGGATGTGTCACTTCCATTTTATTTACATGGGTTGTTGCCTTGTTAACTCAGGTTTCTGAAAGACTCAGGTAAACAGATGACTGTGCAGCTAAATTAGCTTATCATGATCAGTGTGTGAGTAGTGATCTTCCAAAAGTTTTGAGAAATTAGAACCAAAATGCTCACTCTCAGTTTTTTAATAACACCTTTATTGAGACATAATTCACATACCTAGAATTCACCTTTTAGAAATATACACTTAAGTGACTTTTAACACTTGAAGAATTTCAGGTAACTATAACAATTACCAATTCCAGAATATATCCATCAGTCCAGAAAGAAATCCCACACTCATTAGTAGTCTCCATTCTCCTGTCACCAGGTCAGCTTGGTAACCAATAATCTACTTCCTCTTCAGATTTGTCTATTCTAGACATTTCATATAAATTGAATTATACAATATGTGACACTTTGTGTCATGCTTCTTTTGCTTAAGATAATATTTTCAACCTTCAATCTTGTTGTAGCATATCTTTGGTATCTATCTAGAAGTGGCACTGATGGGTCAAATGAACCCTTTGTTTAACATTGTTTTCTTCTTTTAGCATTTTAAAGTTTCCATTCAATTGCCTTCTGGCATTTATTGTACCGATGAGTAGTTATTGGCATTCTTATTGTTTTTATCTTTAAGTTAATATATTTTTCTATTAATGGCTCATAAAGATATTTATCTTACTTTTGATATGCTTTTAGCTTTTAAATTTTATTTTAATCAGTATTCCCAAAGGCGTGAGCATGGCTTTTTCCCAATAAATTTCTATTTACCAAAGCATGTGATGAGCCAGATTTCTCATACAGGCCAAAGATTGCTGACTTTTCCTCTTTATGTTTTCTATTAAGTGTAGTGGCCAAGGACATAATTTAAGCATTAACTTTTTGGACCAAGAAGAAAATCACTAATTTCAATTATTTTATGATTGGGGTATTGATTATTTTGATATAAATATAATTTAGAATTTTAAAACTTTTCATATACATATATTTTTGTTGATTTATTTTTACCTGTTGATTGCTAAGTTTTAGTTTTATTTCACTAAACATATTAAATGAAGTTGACATAAATACATTCTGGAATTAAGTTCTTTATAGCTTAATGTAAGATCAATTTAAAAACCTGTGAACACAGAAATAATGTATAATTTTAGCTTATCAGTTATAATGGTCAATAGATTACTCTTAAATTAATAGTTTTAATTGTCATGTTTAGGTCTTAATTTTTCTAAATTAATCTTATTGATTTCATTAATCAAAAATTGAAAAAAATGAAAAATAACATAATTTTCTCCATATCTTATAATATCTATTATACATTTTGATCCTATTTAATCTTTCTGTTTCTCACACCAGAGAAAAAATGTGGTATTTACATCCGTGTGTCTTATGTCACTTAAGGTATGACATCAAGGTGCATCCATTTGCCTAAACTGTCTCAATTTATCCTTCTTTATAGCTGAGTAGTACTCCATTATATAAAAAAACTACGTCTTCATTTTTGATTCATTTGTTGATAGCCATTTGGGCTGTTTCCAAGGTATAGATATTAGAAAATGTGTTGCTATAAACATTGATGTGAGTATATTGCTGTGGTATGATGATCTTAATTCTTTTGTGAAGATACCAAGAAGTGGAATAGCCGGGTCAAATGGAACATCTAGTTTTAGTTTTTTGAGGAATCTCCACCCTGATTACCACCGTGGTTGCACCAGTCTATAATCCCACCAACAGTGGATAGAAAATGTTCAAACAAGGAGCAGAACTATGGAGGGAGAAAAGGGGGAAATGAAGGAAAGGAAAAGAAAAAAATGAGAAAATACAAAAAATGGAAACAAAGCTTTTGTTAATGAGAAGAGGGATTGAAGGGAGGGGAGGGGGATGGAAAAAAGGATCAAGATATACCATATACAGGTACAAATTCCTTATGATGAATATAGCCATTATGTATACCTAAAATGTACCAGTCAACTCAGTTTTTCTAAATAGCATCATTGTTTCATCTGTAGTTATTTTCTGTGTTTTTAACCACTGCATGTATATGTATTTCTTCTTTTATGTTTTCAACAGGATATTATATAGAACTTCATATTTCCCCAGGAGTATTAAAAATTCTTTAATCATTACTTTAAAATTATTTTTACTTTAACTGATAAATATATTGTATAAAAATATATTGCAATATTGCATACATTTTTATATGTATCACAATATGATACTTCAATACATGTATACATTGTAGAATGATCTAATCAGAATAATTAACACATTTATCACATAAAATGTTTATAATTTCTTGTGGTAAGTACATTTAATATCTTCTCTTATAGCTGTTTTGAAATATGAAGTACATAATTATTATATATAGTCAGCCTAGTCTGCAATAGAACATCTGAACTTATTTCTCCTAATTGTAACTTTATTTCTGTTGATCAACCCTGCCCATTCACCTTCCTCCTTACCCTCCCCTCTGCCAAGTGCTGTTGTATTTTGTCTATATCATGGAAAGCATATCTCTTTCACCTTTTTGATACCAATGAAGTATATGTGTTACTTGATAATCACTGAAAATGACCAACTGTGGAATCTACGAGAAGTACTACTAAGAGAACTGAAAAGGCAGAGTCTGTAAGCCCTGAAAGTTATGCCTAGGAAAATAAATCTATGTATCTATAACTATATCTATATCGATGTATATCATCTAGAGCTATCTCTATGTTTAGATAAAGATAGATGATGGACAGATAGATGGTTTACTCATATATTTTCTAGATAATTAATTCTGAATTACTTAACTACATGAGAAACAGAATTGTATGACTTATCAATAGAAAATAAAACTTTTGTCATATTTAATATTTTGTGACTAGAGTTCTTCTTATTTGGTACTTTGCAATCCTTACATTTTTGCGTTTGCATTGCATTTTTGTGAATATTTTTTAAAAGGTTTTCCATAAAACTTATGTTTTCATTCTTTCTATAACACACATATCAACAACACATACATATAATCAAAATAGGAGAGTTTAATTGATTCACATTCTTTCTTATAACTAATATGATTGATTTTTATCTGTTATTTCTTTCTCTATGCATTTGTCTCTGGATAATTCATTTTTATGTTGTCCAGTCATTTACAGGTACAAGTTCTGAATTCTCATGATAATACATTGTTCTAAAATATTATTTGATTTCCAAGTCTTTCAATTACTGATCAAAAAAAAAAACGATTTAATGTAAATGCCTCTTATTTGAGGTATAGTAATTAGGACACTTGTAAATCTCTCTCTGTTTCTCTCTTCAATCTTGTTTTACTTACAAACGACTCTCTCAATCCATTCTGCAAGAAAAATGACCTAAAATTTGTTTCTATATCTAGCACTTCTATTCAAAGAATGATCAGATATTTGATAGATATTTGTTAGATATTTTATTTATCTTAGTATCTTTCTTGTATTTATCTATTTGCCTTTCATCTATCTACATGTTTATATACACATGCCTCTGTACCTAAGGTTATGCATTTTCATTTTTTATAATAATTTTAAACTTATATTTAATGTTATTATTACATTTCTGAAAGATATTCAAAGAAAAGTATATTTCATCTTACATCCTGACTATGCCAATTTTTGTGCTCTTTATTTTGTTGATTTCTTTGTCAGTTGCAATATACATTCCAGTATATCTTTTAAAATATTCATAAGCAGCATGTTTGAAATATCTTGATACCTAAAATTTTCTTTCACTTGTCATCACAGTGGAAAGATGATTAAACTAGGCCTAAAAATTTGAGATGAAAACATTTTCAAATCACAACTGAATATTTTTTCACTAATAATAAATTTTACAAAACTGAGGAGAACTTGATATTACTGCTTTGCAGTTAAAATATTTTGTCAACTTGAAGACTTAAAATATTTTATCAACATAATTAAAAATGAATGCCCTGTTTAAATCACTATTTTTATTTATGGAAATTCATCATAAATGGTAAATAGTACTTCTGGGTATTTTCCTAGTCATGTGAAAAATCTACTGGAATTCAGAGAACTGCAAAATATACAGGTTGGTGCTTGATGAACTCTCCATAGACAGATCCTAACTACAAAAAATGAAGATTTTAGATCAGAAAAGGCATGAATAGCCCAGTGAGTTCACATACTCCTTATTCTCAAACACTTATTCAGTCTCTGTCTGATTGAATTGTCCTTTCAAAAATGGGAGGAGAGCATATATTCTGACTCTGGTTTTGTTTTTATTTTTCCTAGGTCGATGATTGGCAGCCATGATAGCATTAATTATAATCACTGCTTGAGGTACCTTAGGGATTTCTTCTGATTTATTAGTGAATAAACAGAATTTCTCCTGAGACAAGACTTTTTTTTTAATAAAAGGTCTTGATATAGTGAATTCTAATTCTGTATGACGTCATTAATTTACAAATGCAAATATGTCACAAGAAAAGAGCACAATGACCTTGGGCAGACTTCGCTAAAACAATAGTGAAAATATACAGTGTCCTCATAGTGGTATCACCCAGAACCTTGGCTTATCTCCTTAGTAAAACATCCTATGAATACAATATTTGGTCATAAAGCTATATAGATTTTTAAATTTGCCAGTAGTAGACGAGTGCCTTTTATTGTCTTTCCCTACATATTTTCACATTTTTAAAAATATGCCAATCCTATATGCAACAATTGTATTTAATTTTATTTTTTGCACTGGGAATTGAACTCAGGACCTTGTGCTTGCCAGGCAGGCCCAGTTTCATTTGTAATTACTGATACACCATTAACTTTTTACATTTGCCTCAAATTTTTCTTCCATAAATTTCTATGTTTGCTGAAACAATTGTATGTTTATTTTTGTTTATGGCTAGTAATTGTAAGCTTATTTTTGATACTATGTACACATTGTAACTTTTCCAAATTTGTTAATCAAGTTTTTATATAATTGTTGCTTTCCTACATAATATTCACATTTTAGTTCTACATAATAATTATTACCATTTTATTTTTTACTGTAATATTTGTATATTTAGAAATGATATTTTAACCCTGACCTTCATAAAGGACCATCTTTTCATAAATTTCTCTAGTGTTTTCCTGATTTATTTTCTATTAAACTTGTTAAAAACTTGGAGATTATTTTGCTAGTGTGGAAAAAGTACTTTTCAATTTTGCTATGTATCTGTTTTTTACTAGCTTATATCACTTATTTTACTCACAATATCACTATTAAGAAAAAAAATTTTTTTGTTGATTTGAAATGTGACATTTAACAGAAACATAATGGTATGTCCTTATGTTTAAAGATCTGGTTTAGTCTATTGACTGTTCTTGTCGCAGTATCCCTTTATTTCAGTAATTTCATTAAGTAATATATTTTAGTATGTATTGTGACAAGTAATTTTCTATTCTCTTTATTGTCTGTTCTATTCAGAACGGGAATAGCTATCCCTCCAAGTACCATGATTAAAAGGCACATTTTCCTGGTAGATATTATAAATTGTAGAGATTTTATTACAAAATAAATATCAACTTTAGAACTATTTTTTTAATTTCAAACTTTATCCTATAGACATTTCAATAGAGAAATATAGGGAAACAAAATTTAGTATTTGAATACCTCCATCCAGTAGTAAATATTGGTATTTTTCCAAGGTTTTAAACTTAAAATTATATTTTCATTACTCTAAAATAGAGGTTATATGTTTCTGTGGAGGGTGTTTCATTAGCTTTTTGCTTCATCCTATAGAATATTATCATTTGTGTCCACAGTATTTTCCATTTGGTTATGCTAGGATACAGGAAATCTACTTGTATATAGTTCAGTGCTGAGGATGAAACCCAGAGATTTGTGTGTGCTGGCCATGGGTTCTGTCATTGAGGTACTTCCCTCAGCTCCTTGTATTCTGTTCAGTGCTCTGTATAATGTTTTCCATGGAAGAATCAAAATTGAATATAATTACAGTAGGGTACGTAATCTTCTTCGTGATTATAACAGGTACTGGAATGACGGAGAGGAACAATGAGACAGCTGCACTTGTTCTGCCAACTTAATAGTTCATTGATTATACTATTTCTAACTTTGATTCTGATTTTCTAACCAAATGTTTTATTTTGAAAGGCCATTTCAGGAGGGAACTCTTTGAATTGCATTTAGGTTGTCAGGGCCCCATCACATATCTGAGAGCACATGTTTCCACTTTGCTAGGATATATTATCAGAAGGAAGATAGAGAAATCTGTGAGAAGAAATTCATTAAAAAAAGAGAGGGATATAGCTCAGGGGCATAAGTGCCTCCCTGAGAAGCACAAGGTCCTGAGTTTGATTCCCAGTATTTAAAAAAGTATGTATTAAAAACAAACAAAAATGATAATGTTGAGTACTAGAACTAATTAAATATGACTGGAATTCCTCTCCATTGCTGATAGGAATGCAAAACAGTAGCAAATCAGTCTGGAAAAGTCTGGCACTTTGTCATGAAGTTAAAAATGTACTTTCAGTACATTACATCAGCTGATTCCTTGGTATATTTTTTAGAAAAATGAAAACTTATGTCCATGAAAAATATATATTCACATGTTTATATCAGCTTTATTCATAGTAGCCCCGAATTAGAAATAAACTTGGTGTCCCTCCAGTGGAGGATAAACTTGCATAACCATACAATGGAATGTTACTAAATGCTAGAAGGGATTGAACTACTGATACACATAACAAATTTTGTGTATCTCAAATATATTATGCTAAGTGAAGAAAACCAGATTAAATGTTTACCTAAGATTATACATGATTCCACTTACATATCATTTCAGAAGAGCTCAAGCTATAGTGACAATGAGCATGTTTTTGCCAAAACTTCAAATGGGTATAATTTTTACTGCAAAAATTTAACACAAATATTTTTTGATAAGGGATATGTTTCATATTCTGATTGTGAAAATGTTCATGTATATATGTCAAAACTTGCAGAAAAGTATGGCAAAAAGTGAATCTTATCATTTATATAACTTTAAAGTTTTAAAATCCCACAGCAGGGTTTTCCTTCTAGTTAACAGTAGCTTCTCTGTCTGGCAATTTACCTGCTTGGAACAGAGGTCAATTAGAGCACATCTGTAAAAAATAGCCCAACTGGAAATTTTCTGTTCAGCATGTAAGGAGCACACCAACTTGACACTTTAGATGCATCCAGCCACTTCTCATTGAATAGAGAGAAGGTTTTAAAACATATAAAGGATTTATAAGAGTAAAGCAAATTGTAACTAGCTAGTAGATGTAGGAAAATATAATACCTCGTATGTTTGACTGAATTTTAGTTGTCAGTACACTAGCTATGTTTATTTCTCATTAATTAAGTTTAAAGTTCAGAAGATTCTTCTGTTCTTCTTGCTACAATTTAAGTATTACTTAGATAATAATACTACAGAATAAACTTTAAGACTGTCCTGAGTTTTTCCTTTTTATCATTGTCAGCAAGATGCCATTTGAAAATATTAAATCTTCAGTTTGTGATTCAGTTTTTGGTTTCTTAATGTTCTTATGAAAGCGGAAGGAAAAGATATTTCCAGTCTCCATACAATAGCAGAATAGACTGTCTAGAGAAAGCATGACTCACATTTCTCTGGACCAGTCTGAATTATATTATTTGATTTTCCACTGCTTCCCATGGTATACTGCATAAGCACAAAAACACGTATTATTACCACCCAGATAAAAATCTCCTAGAACTCTACTTGAAATTCCAACATTATAAAGACTCATTCATAAATAATGTGTAAATCTTGCTCAGTCTTTGCAGAAAATCTATATTCTACCTGGAATTTTCAGAAAATAAAGGAATATAAAAGCTAGAAAGGAGGATTTCATCTCAGTTTCCAGCAGAAAGAGAGAGAGAGAGAGAGAGAGAGAGAGAGAGAGAGAGAGAGAGAGAGAGAGACTTTTAACAACACCAATCAGAGATGCATAGATTTTTTTAGAATCTCCCTACAAGTAACGTTTACCAGTTGGCTTCAGGAGTCGTGGTAGAATATATAAGTATAGTATCATTCCCTTTTGAAAAGCAAAGATATTCTTTGTTTAAAAAGTGTTGTATATGTTTTTATCTCTTATAAATTGTTATAAAATATAAATAGGCAAATGAAATAAAATTGGTTGAGTTGAAAGATTTAGCTGAGCAAGTTATTAGAATTTAGATTTTCCTTTTAGAAAATTGTGTTCATTAAACTTTTCTTTACGTTATATTTGTTTCGATCTTTGTGTTATATCACATATCCAGAGAACTGTATGACCACTGGAGATGTTATGTCTTTCTTTTTGAATTGTGGTAAAAAAATGTGCAAAAAATAAAACTTGGTGTAATAGTGAAGATGACAGCCAAAAAAAAAATGGCAGATCAGTGCTGAAACTAAGGAAAATTTCCCTGGAAACAGTAGATCAAGAGAACTTTAATATGAAATTTAGAACACTAATAGCAAAAATTTAGGACACAAAACAAGAAAAAAAATCTCTTGAAAGCCAAATATCTCCAAAATGTATCTTGTTATCTTTTCTATAGTTCCCATTCTTTTCAACTCATTGACTTACGACTTCTGATGTCCCTCTCAAACAAAAATCATTTTACTGAGATCACCAGCAATCTCTAATGGACACTTTGGAGTCCCTTATTCTACTTGTAGCCTCTGTGATATTTAACATGGTCAAACTTTGTGCTTGCAATTTCTAATTTTTGCAGGTGTTCAGCAAGTATTTGATAAAGTCATACCATACCGGTTCTGGGCCTAGCGGTTATTAGGACATAAAACAAAATATCTGCCATAGTGAAAGTGTCATACTAGGGAGAATACAAATAAGATGCATCAGTAAAATATATACTACGTTAAATACAAGAAAAATTTTTATAAACAAGGAAAGGGAAATCATTGCTATAGTATACAATTTGAAATAGAACGTTCAGGAAAGCTTTCACTTCACTTTGAGAAAAGAATACTTGAAGAAAATAGCATTGGGTCTGAGTGATTCAAGTATGTGGAGCTCATAGCATTTCAAACTGAGGAACCTGCTTGGCTGAAATTGTGAATAAAAAAGGTACAAAATCTGCTCAGTGAACAGCAGTGTCTGGTGGGAATAGAGTGGAGAAGAAAGATGAACCTGAAAAGGAGATAGGAGAGATAACTGTGCTGGAGGTGAGGCATAAAGATCATGTGTGAAATAGGAAACCATTTGAGGATTCTATGGAAGAGAGACAAGCTTTGATTTACTTTTTAGTCAATCTGATTTTCACTACTATGTTGAAAAGTAATGAAGTAGGAAAAAGACATAAATGAAAAGATCTCCTGCAGGTAGGAGACGATGGTATGTGTTATGCTCCGTGTCTGGATGCTCCCCCAAAGACTCAGGCCAGCATGAGGGACAGCCTTTTGCGAGGTGGGAGGAACCTAGAGTTTGTGATTGGTTCATTGTCTAGTGCTGCGATTGGGGCTGTGAGTGCTACCTCTGTCCTAAGGCAGGCAGCCTGCCTACAATGTAAGGGAGGAAACGAGATTTGCGTGTCCTTTTCTCTTGCTGGTCTTGGTCTCTTTTGCTGCCCTGGTTGCCCCTCTGTGGCGTCAATCTGCCTTGGAGCCAGCTTATTACAGATTGAAATCTCCACGAGCAATGAGCTAAATAAACCTTTCCTCCTTTAATTCTGGGCCTCAGGTATTTTGTCTCAGCAATGAGAGAAAAGTAATGAAAACAGTATCGAAAAATAGTAGCGGAGGAGGTAATTCAAAGTTATACTACCTTATCCATAGTATTGTTTTCCACTGTTGTCTGTGTTTTACGGAGTAACAAACCTAGCATGCATTTGCTTTTTTCTTCAGAATTTCACAGACAAATTTGTTCTTACTGTCAATATTAGCTAACTCAGCATATTATTATTTATTTTCTTTTGTAAAGTCAAGAATTGCTGCCTTTTCACTTAAAATAAGCACGTCACAGTTTCTCTTTAGAATATTTGAGTTGACAGCCTCACCACTATTGTTGTTATGGTCATTATTATGCAAATTAAGTGTTACTTGAACACACTGTCAAGATTGTTACAGGTCATCTGATAACAAAGATGGCTACTAAGATATTTTGAGAAAAAATAATCACATTCACATAACTTTCCATTACAGTGTATTATTATAGTAGTTCTATTTTTACTATTGCTTTAAATCTCTTACCGTGCATAATTTAGAAATCAAACTATCATATGTATGTATAGGAAAAATTTACATATAAGATTTGGTTCTCTTTGTGGTTTAGAGCATTTTCTGGGTTTCTTAGAAGAAAACATTAAGGGGAAAATGAATATATGTGCTATTTTGAAGTCACAGTCAACACTTTCTCCTGAGGTATGCGGTACTGGATGTGATACCTAAAAGAGAATGTTAGAGACTCTTTTACGATGTATGTGTTAAGTGACCACAGGGATGGGAGATCTACAAGGCGTACAAGTTTTAGGAAGAGATTCACAAATTTTGTTTTGGTAAGGTTAAGTTTTAATTATTGCACATAAAAAATAGAGATGTCAAGTACATAGTTTCATGGAAAATTTTCCAGTTTAGTGTAAAGCTCTGATCTAAAAATATAAATTTGGGAGTCGTGGGTATATGTATGGTAAATATGTGAGACCTCATCCTTTTCCTTCTAAGATACCTGCTTCCTTTTCTGTCTCTTACAAATTCTCTTTCTCAATGTCTTTTGTAAAATTCTTCTTCCTTTCTTCTCCCCTTAAATATTAGCAATCCCTGGAAAAATTATGAGTTTTGATCTGTGCTCAGTTACACAATGATTCCTCAATATATATCACTGACGCTAAGCTCTCCCTCTTAAACCCTAGGCATTGTAATCAACATCATCTACATTTCTATCTGGCTATCCTAGAGGTACTGTTAACTCAACATGTGTAAAATTTAAACTATAAATGTTATGTTCTATCCACGTGGCCCTAACAAGAAACTACTCCACTTACTGTGTTTTCTTTCTGTGAACAACTTCACCATTTACCCATAAATAAGTAAATCATAACTCACTCTCACTGAATACCCCCAGAGCAGTAGTTTTTCAACAAAGTTTATGCATTCTTCTTTGTTGATCAGGCTTTTAAAATCAGACTTCTTTTTCATCTTTACTCCTGTAGTCCAAACACTTGTGTTTGGATTACCGAAATATCCTTTTATGTAGTTTCTTTTCCACCTACATGACCTTTTTTATCTTACCCATCCTTTACGTACATTACAGAATAATTATTAAAAGTGACAAATATAATCATTTTGCTCCCTTAATTAAAATTTGTTCCTGTTTGCCTGTGTTATTTCCAGGATAATAAAAATCCTTTCTATGATGTAAAGTCTACCTTCTTTTGGCTTCTCAACATCCAAGACATCCCCTCTTATTTTTAGTGCAGCCGGGCTGAACAGGTTACCATTTTCAGTTCACTGTGGTGTTTATGCTTCCATAGTTTTCCTTTAGCAAATAGTCCCTCTGCCTGGAAATCTTTCTTCCCAAATTCCCCTTTTTCATCTAACTACCTTGTACATCTCCATCAAATCTCTGCCAATAACAGCTTCCCAACATTATTTAAATACTAATATTCTGTATGTCTAAGGCACTTATATATACTTCTAACATAACACGTATCAGACAGAAGTTATTTATGTATTCTTCTAACTCCTCCACTAGTATATGACATCTAGGATTCAAGGAAAAAAGTCTAATTTTATTTTATACTCCTGAGAACCTGTCCCAGTACTTAGGACACTAATAATTGTAGGCAATAATAATTATAAAATGAATGCACACATGTTGTTCAGGATTTCGGTATATGAATCAAAATCTTACCTCTAATATTTACCAAGTGTGTGATTTCAACAAAGGTTAAAATATCAGTGTTGCACTTTCCTCATTATTAAAATGGGGTGATAATATCTGACAAATAAGATGGTTTTGAGGAGTCTATGTATTATTAAGTGTTTAACACTGGTACAAGATAGCCAGTAAGTGTGAACTGCTAATCTAGAAGGAATGGGTTTATATGGATTTATCATGTAGAGTAAATCACAAATAATCTCCCCTGATATACCTCCATGTGCCCTCTGTAGTTCACTATAACTATGCTCTCCTTAGATTAACAGGGATCATCAAGAAAACCCTTTTTCAAATTATCATCATTGCTCATTTAGATTATTCCACTAGCTTTCTAAAAGATTTCCATCTGTTGTTTTCTTCCATTCAACTCACTAGCACATACAGAGTGATAAAGCATAAACTGAAACACCATGTTTTTGCAGAGATTCCTCCAATGGCTTTACATATCTCTCTAAATGAAACCCAGAGACCTAGAAATAATCCTTATATGGCCCTAAAATTTCTGGTTGTCCCCTACTCCGTGGCCTTTCTAGTCTTCTCTCTGCCTGTTACTCCACCAGTCACTCGGCTCCAGCAATCTAGGCCCCTTCAGCTATAGCACACACGCCCCTATTTCAGGGCACTTTATTCTTTCTGCTAAATGCACTTTGCCCGTCAATATCTCTGTAGCTTGCTCCTCTTGTTTTTCCATTTTTTTTCCTCCTCACTTCTCCCTTCCCATAAAACCTCCTTCACCACTTTATTTAAAATTGCAAATCATTGCTCTTCTAATTTTCTTTATTTCTTTACCCTGTATAATTTCTTTACTACTCATTGCAATTCAATAGAATGCAAGCATCTATGAAATTATGGGTTTTTATCTCTTACATTAAGTACCTAAAGCAGTCAGTGTGCTTAGCACACAATTTTTGATTGTAAATGAGGGAAAATTTCACCTCTTTGACCAATTTTGTCAAGCAAATGCTTGTTTAAACTTGGCTTTGCTGGAACTAAATTGTTTTCCTTTGGGGCCATGCCTTATGCCATAACTTCTATGACCATATAGCCTTTCATTCTAAAAATGCACGACTCTATTAAGTTCCACAAGGTGTATTCCATACCTGTGTGCCAACTTTTTAAAGAAATGACAAGTTTGGTGGGGCATCATCCCTCAAATGCCTTCAAATATGTGAGACAGAGAGCAGGAGTCTGTTATCTGCACTGGTGCAGATCTTTATTTTATAGCCACTAACTCTTCACAGGAGTAATAAAGGATAACAGTAAGTGACGAAAGATCTCCAGACTCATTTGTGTATGATTTTTTGCCAAGAAAAACATTTATCAGGGAAGCGCATGCAGCACATCGGATGGGAGGCCTTGGCAATGTGTGAATTTGTTGCCACCACCAAATTATCTCTCCTCAATTCTGTTGTTTTTCCAATTTTACATCCTTGATTACACATTCATAAAACTGTCTTTCCTTTGAGCATAAATGAAACTGTTTGGAAAATATATTTGTACATGTTTAGCAAGCACCTAATTTGTTTACTTTCCAGGTACTAATTACCTATGAAATAAATTGCAAGCCATATATTCTGTATTAACTACTTCAGGAAAAACTTTGGTAAGTTCCAATCAATACTGAAGTTTCAGAAATAATAAGCCTGCTGTCAAATATTCCTGACATACTCTATTTTGCATCCCACACAACCAGGAATATAAAATTAATGGATTTAATTGCTTTTTATATCCTTCCAGAAAATGCAGAACAGCAAAAACATATTCAATGACTATTGCCTCTGAGATATTTTCAAGCCAGAAACAAATACTTTAGCCTAACTGCTTGTAGTTCCACAGATTTTCTTATATGTCATTAAATTGGTATTCTTGCTCATCAAGCCAAGATGCATTTGTTCCCTAGGGCTATCATAACACTTTTCAAAAAGTTTTGTGCTTTAAAATAAGAGAAATTTATTCTCTCATCATTCTGGAGAGAAAAGTCCAAAATCAAAGTGTCTGTGATGCTTCACTTCCTTAAAAGACTGTGGAAGAGAATCTTCCTTGCCTTTTTCAATTTGGGGTGGCTTCCTGGCATTCTTTGAAATTCCTTGACTGCTGTTCACATCATTCCAATCTTTTGCCTCCTTCCTCATACTCTTTCCCTCTCATCTCACCTCATCTCAAAACTTCTTTTGCCCCTCTCTTCTAAGGATACATGCTATTCATACATGCATGCTAGATCAACTTGTGAGTGCTGTGCTCAGGCCAGCCAACCCTGGTAGAGAGAGGAATGAAGATCTTTGTCGGGTGGCCAAGGGTCTTCACTGGAATGGAGTGAAGCTCTGAACTGACTCAAACTCCAAGATTTATTGACTAACAAAAAGGCATAGAGTTCTGCTGAGTGCAGATGTTTGTTTTAGGCAGGCAAGTAATGCATGGTGCCAGTTTGGCAGAATAATTAATTTTTATCTGATTGTCCCCTAGGGGACTTCTTGTTTTCTCTATAAGGTCCATCTCTGTCCAGGTGGGGAAAACATCTTGTCTTCATCCTGTCTTGGTTTGGAGGCAACCTGAGCAGACATGAAGGCACTGGGTGTCGCAAGGAGCTCCACACCTCAAGATCTTTATTTCAATCACATCTTTTGCATATGAGATTGTGTTCATTATTTTGGCATATAACTGAATATTTGTAGGTTTTAGGAGTTAAGAAATTAACATATCTTTAGGGGTTAGTTTTGTAAGAATACCATACTAAGACAGAGCATGAAACATAATAGAGACCTGATACATATGCTGGTTTACATGATTTAAATGTCTTCTCTGTCACCGTCTCTGTTTCTGTGTCTTCATGTCTGTCTCTCTTGATCTTACACTTTTCCATCTTTATTTTGACTTGAAATGATATGAAGCAACAGCATAATGACAATAAAGAAAAATACACGAAATATAGATTAGGGATCGATTTGGTAACCATCCATTCAATATTTCATTCAGAGAAAGAGACATGATGCATGTTCATGCTTCTGATTTGGTTTATTTTAGCATATTTGTACTTTAAAGATACTAGAATAAAATTTGATAGACTTCATTTGTTAATTATTTAGGAAACAGAGACATTCTCAGTACAGCTACATGTGTGAAAGTGGGAGAAATATCTCTGTAACATGATTCTTGCAATATGTTTGTTAGTAGTACACAGTCCAACACTTTTAATCACGGAGAGTGCAACTTGGATCATTTTTTCTGAATGTTTTGGGTGGGACATAAACTATTATACCAGAAAAAATACTTTTGATAGCTGTTAATCTTTAAAAATTTGTAACATTTATGGTATCAAGCTCATTGGATGGGCATCTGA
Source organism: Chinchilla lanigera (assembly GCF_000276665.1). Classification (NCBI taxonomy): domain Eukaryota; kingdom Metazoa; phylum Chordata; class Mammalia; order Rodentia; family Chinchillidae; genus Chinchilla; species Chinchilla lanigera. The sequence goes on along the minus strand of NW_004955473.1, from coordinate 12,753,069 downwards.
GATGAATACACACTTCCCAGATGAAGAAATACAAATGGCAAATACATATATGAAAAAATGTTCAACATCATGGATCATTTGAGAAATGAAAATTAAAACAATACTGGCATTCCATCTCACCCCAGAAAGAATGGCTATTATCAAGTAATCAACCAATAACAAATGCTGGAGGGGCTGTGTGGTAAAAGGAACACTTTTCCACTGTTGGTGGGAGTGTAGACGGGTGCAACCACTATAGAAATCAGTGTGGAGATTCCTCAGAAAACTAGGATTAGAGGTCCCATTCAACCCAGATATTACCTTTCTGGGTATTTTTCCACAAGAATTGAAAACAGCATACCACAGCGATATATGTGCACCCATGCTCACTGCAGCACAATTTGTCATAGCTAAATCTTGGAAAAAACCCAAATGTCCATCAACTGAGGAATGGATAAAAAAGATGTGACATTTTTACACAAAGGAGTATTACTCAACCATAGAAAATATCAACTAGAGGCTTTTACAGGAAAATGAATGCAACTAGAGACCATACTTATAGGTGAAATAAACCAGACCTGCATGTATAAACATCATAATGTCTCCCTAGTGTAAGAACCTGAAAAAGTAAACAAAACCCAAAAGGTACAATAGATATTGTGAAAGGGAAAGAATTTGCTCAAATGGAAGGAACAACTGAAATGAGGGAAATGAGAAAAGAAAGAAAAAAGGAGGGGAAAAATATATATGGATATACAAAGATAACTGATATAATTGTGCTGCTGATGTCTATTGGTTTATTGAAAGGAACAGTTAATGCTTAAATTTTTCTTTTTTGACCAGTTTTGCATGATTATATCTGGTAATATGAACAACTAATTTGAAGACAACAATATGCAATATAACAGCTATTGTTGAATCCCTACTATCTTGATTAGTGAAACTCTGTATCACTTGTATTGTTTCTTTTATTATTTTTATTCTCTTTAATTGTTTGATAAATCTTGCATTCTTACATCTAGTAATCTGAGCAACCACATTGAAAATAACAATATGTAATATAACCACCACTGTTAATTCCTATCACCTTGTTCTAAAATTCTGTATAGTTTTTATTGTTATTGTGTTGTTTTGTATTTGTCTTGGCTTTTGCTATTTTGTTTACTTTTCTATTTAAAAAGGACTTATTGGAATTAGTAATACTGAAATAGCTTTTATGTCACTTTTTAAAATGCATTTAATGAAATCTAAATACCACAGAGATTTGATATATATTATTACATATTTTTAAAATATACAACTTTTCGTTCAATGTATTTAGTAGGGAACTATTCTTGAATTCATGTTCCGATTCAGCTCCTCTAAAGCTTTTTATGATAATTAAACATGCATGAAAATCTGTTATTAGTAACCTCATCATTCTCTGATGAAAATGTATTAAGAACTCCTGTAACCATAGGATTTTGTTCAACTTTTTTAGAGTGAACTATCATTACAATTCATTCCCCCTCCCCTTTTAACTCCTTGCAACCACTAATCCTTTGCACTGTTTCATAAGTGTACCTTTTCCTGAATCTTATATAGTTAGAATCAAAATATGGACATTTCTCATTGGCTCTCTTCACTTACTAATATGAACATAAGATTTTCCATATCTTTTTTATGGCTCAATAAATTATTTCCTTTGATTGCTGAATAATATTCTATTGTCTGAACATACTACTTTTCATTTACCCTTCGCCTACTGAAGGAAGTCATTCAAGTTTGGGCAGTAATGAATAAAGCATCTATAGATATCAATGTGCAGTTTTTCATGTAGACATAATTTCAGTTCCTTTGTGTAAATGCCAAAGACTGTGGTTGTTAGATTGTATGGTAAGAATACATTTAGTTTTGTAAACTAAACTATCTTTCAAAGTGGCTATAATCTTTTGTGTTTTCACCAGCAATGAATTTTCTATTCCTTAATGGTACACAGAAGTCTGAGGTCATCAATGTTCTAGATTTTGCCATCTAATGGGTGTAGTGGTACTCTTTTAATTTACATTTTCCTGATTATATATGATACGTTGCATCTTCAAATGTGCTTATTTCTTATCTATATATCTTCGTTGGTGAGGCATGGGTTTAGATATTTGAAACATTACTTAATTGATTTATTTCTTATTGTTCAACTGTCAGTGTTCTTTATATATTTTAGATAACAGTCCTTCATCATATATCTGATTTTGCTAATATTCTAGCCTACACCTTTTCTTGTGATTCTATTGACAATGTATTTTAAAGAGCAGAACATTTTAACGAACCCTGGCTTATCAGTTCTTTCATCGATCATCCCTTTACTGGCTAAAAATCATTCCCCAACCCAAGGTCATAGATTTTCTTGTATGTTATCTTACAGAACTTTTATAGCTTTGCATTTTATATTAGGTATTCAGTATAATTTTTGAAAGATACAAAGTCTTTATTTAGATCCCCCTCCCCCACCACCAGACATCCACTTGTCCCAGCAGAATTTGTCAAAAGCATTGAAAAGACTACCTTCTGTCCACTGCATTACATTCTTCCCTTTGGCAAACACTAACTGACTATATTTTGTGAGTCTGCTTCTAGATTCTTTATTGCTAGCCATTAATATATGTGTATATTCTTTCACCAGTACCGTCGTGTCTTGATTAGTGCACAGTATTTTATGGTAGGTCATAAAGTACTTTAAAGTAAGTTACTAGAGTCTATCCTCCAACTTTCTTCTTCTTCTTCAGTATTGTGTTCAGTATTCTGGCTATTTTGCCTCTCTATATAAACTTTAGAATTACTCTGTTGATCTCCACAATATAACATCATACAATTTTGAATGGGATTGCATTGAATATATAGTCCCTAGGGAGATTTGTCTTCATATTGTATCATCTTCTGATTCATGGACAAGGGATGTCTCTCCATTTATTTAGTTCTCCTTTAATTTCTTTCTTCAAAGCTTTATGTTCTTTTTTTTTGTTTTGTTTTGTTTTGTTTTTTTTTGTTTTTTCTCCGGTACCGGGAACCAAACTCATGACCTTGCGCTTGCCAGGCAGGCGCTTTTTGCCGCTGAGCTAAATCCCCAGCCCCAAGATTTATGTTCTTTAACAGACTTTTTGGTATTTCATTTGATTTACACCTAAGTATTTCATTTTGGAATATTGCTGTAATTTGTAATTTGAATGTCCTCACAGGGCTATTGTGTTAAAGGTTTGATCTCCAGGGTAGCACTTTTGGGAGATGGTGGCACTTTAAGAGGTGGGGCATAATGTAAGATCTTTAGGTTACTGGGCACAGGCTGTCAGACTGTGGGACCCCAGCCCCTTCCTCTCTCTTTTGCTTCCTTGCAATGAAGCATGCAGTTTTTCTATTCCAACCTCCACCTTGGTATGCTGATTCACCACAGGCCCAGTCAAGGGGATCAACTGAACATTGAATGAAACTTCCAAATCTCTGAGCCAAAATAAACCTTTCCTATTTGTAAGTTAATTATTTTAGATTCTTTGTTATAGTGATGAAAAGTTGACTTGCACAGAAATACTAATACAAAAAGGTTTGCATTTTAAATTTCAAATTCCAATTATTCATTGCTGGTGTATAGGATAGAAGCTGACTTTCTTACATTAAACTTGTATCCTGAAACCTTGTTATAATCATTTATTAATTTTACATTTTATACTGTTTTGGATTATCTATGTAGACAAACACGTAATTTACAAACAGTTTTATTTATACCTTACCAACCTGTATATCTTTTATTTCTTTATCTGGTGATATTGCATGAAATAATTCTTCTAACATAATTTTGAGAGGAGTGGTGAAAGGTGATATCTTTCTCTAGTTCTTAATCTTAGTAAGAATGTTAGAGTATTGATATTAAATACAATGTTAGATGCAGGTATTTTGCAGATACTCTATCTAATTTAGGATGTTTCCTTTATTTGAAATTTTTTCAAGGCAAATGTTTGATTCTGTCAAATGTATTTGCTGCTTTTACTGTTATGATCACATGATTTCTCTTCTTTGCCTAATGAGGTGACACAGTACATTAACTGATGTTTTCAAATGATGAAGCAACTTTGAATAATAGATATAATTACTACTCTAACCTTGAAGCATATATAGACATTGTTGGATTTAATTTGATAACATTTTGTTGAAAATTTTTGTACGCTTTTCATGAGAGATGCTGATATGTGATTTTCTTTTCATGTTTTTAAATAAGTTTTTAAATGATGCTATTGCAAAGAAGGAGTCAAAAATAATCCAGATAATAAAAAGTTGATATCATTTATTCCATAAACACTTGGTGAAATTCACCAAATAAATGTAACAAATTTGGGCTCTTTCTTTCTCTTTTGGAGAGGTATTAGTCATTGATTCATTTTCTTTAATAGATATAGGCAAGTTCTGATGGTCTGTTTTTCCTTGTGTGAGATTGGAAGATTGTGTCTTTCAAAGTAATTGGTTCACATCAAATAGGTTATCAAATTTATAAGCATAAATTTGTTGGAAGTAGTCCATAATAGTCTCTCTAATGTCTGTGAGATTCATAGAGATATCCCTTCTTCAATTTCTGATAGTTGTGTTGTCATTTTTCTGAGTTATCCTGGCTAGAAATTTATTGAGCTTTACAGAGCTTTCAAAGGACCAGCTTCTGGTTTGGTTTATTTTCTTTATTGATCCTCTTTTTAAAGTTGCATTGATTTCTAATTTTAATGCCTTCATTTTTCTGTTTTATTTAGATTCATTTTTTTCTTCTTTTTCCAGTTTTAAGGTAGAAGCTCAGGTGAATCAAGATCTTTATTTAAATATATACAATGATGTAAATTATCCACTAAGCACTAATTCTGGTAAAACTGTTGTCTCTCATATATTCTTTTTAGGTACTGGGAATTGAACTCAGGACCTTGCACTCATCAGGCAGGTGCTATGCTTTTGGGCTATATCCCTGGCCCTGTATCCCACAAAGTTTGACAAACATTAATTTCCATGTAGTTCAAAAAAATTCTTTTAAACTTCATGAGATTTCATCTTTGACCCATATGTCATTCAGAATTGTGTTCTGTCCACTCTAATTATTTGGGGATTTACAGCTATCTTACTGTTATTGATTTTTATTTTAATACTACTCTGGTCTGAGAGCAGACACTAAATACTTTCCATTCTTTTAAGTTTACTAAAGTCTCTTTTGGCCCAGAAGGTAGTCTGTCTCCGTATATGTTTCAGGTGAGTTTAAGAACATGTATCCTTGTGGGCCAGGGATATAGCTCAGTGGCATAAGCGCCTGCCTGACAAGTGCAAAGTCCTGCGTTCAATTCCTAGTACCAAAAAGAAAAACATGTATCCTGGGAGGGGATATAGTTCAGAGGCGCAGCACCTGCCTGGCAACTGCAAGGTTCTGAGTTTGATCCTCGTTACCAAAACAGAAGCAAAACAAAGAGAATATGTATCTTATTGCGAGATAAGATAGGATACAGATGTTAGTTATATCCATTTTTTGATAGTGATTTTACAGAATTTAACTGTTGTTGTGGCTTGTATCTAGATGTTCCCACAAAGCCTCATGCACTTATAGATGGGGAGCGGCTAGATTAGGGTGTGGTATCTGGGATTAAGAGGATGGATAAATCAAGGCCCAACCCGGGCCTTGGTTAGTGCCTTTGGTAACACCCAAAAGCCTGAAATCCTGGATAGGATAAAAGGAATAGACTGGAAGCCTGGGTGGGAAAAAAGGGAAAGACTTCTGTTTCTGTTTACTGCTTTTGTTTTCTGCCTTCTGCTGCTGCTTATGCTGTCTCCTGCCTACTTTGCCATAAGCTGTTTCTCTTTTGTAATGATCCTCTGCCATGCCACCCTGCCTTGGAGCCAGGGGATTATGGACTGAAACCTCTACAATCTAAATAAACCTTTCCCCTTCTAACTTGGGTGTCAGGTATATTGTCTCATCCAATGAGAGAGAAGTAACTAAGATTTCTTATTGCTGAGACAGAGGTCTTTCTGTTTGCATTTTGTCTTATTTGATGTTTTTCTTTGTTCTTTTTGCATATGAAAAGCCCTGTTTTCATCCTGAGTCTTTGCCAATTGTATTAGTTTCCAAACTGGACTGAAACATGTATAAGCTGTGAGTTGAAATAAACATTTCCTCCTTTAATTTTGGGTGTACGGTATTTTGTCTCAGAAACAAAGTAAGTGCCCATGACAATTGTCCTTACTAATTTTCTGTCTTTTGCATTTGCCCATGTCTTAAGTGATGTTGTTGTCTCTAATAGTACATTTATTTTTTTCTTGAAGTTCTGTAAATATTTACACCACGTATTTTGACATTGTTGCTAGGTGTATACATGTTAAAAATTACTACACCTTCATGAAGAATTGAACCCATTCTCATTACATAATGTCTCTTTCTATTGCTGAGAACCTCCCTTGCCTTAAAGTCTGCTCTCTCTGAAAACAAAAAATCATTCTTCTGCTTTCTTTTGATTACTGTTAACATGATATATCTTTATCCATCTACCTACTTCTAATCAATTTGTGTTTTAAATTTAATGTGCATTTCTTATAGACACTAGTCTACAAGATGATAGTCATGTGTATTATTCTGAACTATTATGTGAATCCTTTCAAATGGTGCTATTAAGCCTTTGATATTCAACATGATTATTTATATAGTTGGAGTAATGTGTATCATATTTGTCATTGTTTTCTATGAATTTATTTTTCCCTTGCTTTACTTCTTCTCTGGGGTTCTTTTTCTATGCAGATAAAATTCTTACCTATATAAATTTCCTTCTCTTTAAAGAACTTCTTTAAATATTTCCTGTGAAACATGTCCATTCACAAAAGGAAAACTTTGTTTTGTTTATTTTGGAGGGTTTTTATTTGCCCTTCATTTTTGAAAGATAATCTCACATTGTTCAGAATTCTTAGTGTCCCCTCTATAGAATGTTAAATATTCTATTCCCTGTCATTTACCTGTTTTCTGATAAACACATGGAACTATTTCTTCCCTCTGCTCTTCTAAAGGATAATTTTTCCTTTCTTCTTTTAGTATTGTTTTCCTTTTTCATTAAATTTTATTTTAAAGAGAGTAGTACATGAGAAACAAACAAACACAAAAAACAGAACAGTAGCAGCATTCCAGTATCACGAACATAAACAAATCAAAGCAAAAGCATTCAAAGTGATACAGGGTCTCAAGACAAATTAATACATTGTTATGTTGCATACCACTATCAACTACATTGCTCAGATTATCAGATGTAAGAACGAAAGATTACTCAAACCATTAAAGAGATTAAGAAAATAATTATTCAATAAAACATTAGAGATATTAGAGTTTCACTAGACAAGATGGTAGCACTTCACCATTGTAATTCGATTGCATATTGTTACCTTCAAGTCTGTTGCTCAGACCACCAGACACAAGCAGGCAAAGTCGATCAGAACATAAAAAATTGTGAGCATGACTGTTCATTTCAATACACCATAAGGCAACAGCAATACAGTCATCGCACCTATTCATATATATATTTATGTTTTGCCTTCCTTCCTTCCTTTTTCTTCTTTCCCTCATCCCAGTCATTCCTTTTGTTGAGCAATTTCTTTCCCTTTCCTATCTATTGTACGTTTTGAGTTTTACCTAGTCTTTCAGTTTCCGACACCAAGGAGACAATATGATGTTTACACATGTGGGTCCGATTTATTTCACTTAAGAGTATGGTCTCTAGTTGCAGCCATTTACCTACAAAAGCCTCAAGTTTATCTTTTTTAATAGCTGAGTAATACTCTGTTGTATAAAAATACCACAACTTTTCTATCTATTCCTCAGTGGATTGTCATCTGGGTTGTTTCCAAGATTTAGCTATAACAAATTGTGCTGCTATAAACATGGGTGCACATATATCGCTCTTCTATGATATCCTTAATTCATCTGGGAAAATACCTAGAAGGGGAAGAGCTGGGTTAAATGGGATTTCCAATCCTAGTTTTGAGAGAAATCTCCAAATTGATTTCCACAGTGATTTGACCAGTCTACACTCCCACCAGCAGTGGAGTAGGGTTCCTATCTCCCCACAGCCTCTCCAGCATTTGTTACTGGTTGATTTCTTGATGATAGCTATTCTTTGTCGGGTGAGATGGAATTTCACTGTTGTTTTAATTTGCATTTCTCCAATGACAAATGACGTTGAACATTTTTTCATGTATTTATTCGCCATTAGTATCTCTTCATTAGAGAAGTGTATATTCATGGCAGATGCCCATTTTAGGATTGGGTCTTTGAATTTGGAAGGCCTGATCTTTTCAGATTCTTTATATGTCCTAGATAGAAGTCCCTTGTCTGAGGGGCAGTTGGCTAAAATTTTTTACCAATTCATGGGTTTTCTTTTTACTTAATTGGTGATTTCTTTAGACGTACAAACACTTTTCAATAAGATGAGATCCCACTTGTTCATCCTTTGAAGTATTTCCCATGCAGTCTGGTTTTTGTTCATGAACTCTCTCCCTACCCCTATGTCGTCAAGATTTTTACCTACCTTTGCTTCTAATAAATTTAGTGTTTCCGTTTTAATGTTTAGACCTTCGATCCATTTTGACTTTAATTTAGTGCATGGTGAAAGACATGGGTCTAGTTCTAGTCTTTGGCATATGGAAAGCCAGTTGTTCCAGCACGTTTATTAAAGAAGCTATCTTCTTTCCATTGAAAATGTTTGGCCCCTTTTTCAAAGATAAGGGGACTGAGTGTATTTGTAGTTGTATCTGTATCTTCTAATCTGTTCCATTGATCTTCAGGTCTGTTTTTGTGCCAGTACCATGCTGATTTTATCACAGTAGCTTTGTAATATACTTAGCTTTGAAATATATTTTTTTTTAATTTTAAAGATAAAGGGGGGAAACATTAACAGACATACAACATTTTACAACATATCACAAGCACAGTATAGGCAATACAGAGTTACAAACAAAGTGGTAGGGAATTAACAATGGTGGTTGTATTACATACTGATATCTTCAAAGTGGCTTCTCATGAAAACAGATATAGACATGCAATACTGGTCAACC
>NW_004955473.1:12698499-12736410 GCF_000276665.1 Chinchilla lanigera | reverse complement strand
TAATTTCTGCTCTGAGCTTTATAATTTCCTGCCTTCTTTGGGCTCTGGGTTTGACTTGTTCTTCTTTTTCTAGGAACTTGAGATGCAGCATAAGATTGTTTATTTGTGCGTGTTCTGTTTTCCTGAGGTGGGAATTCACCACTATAAATTTCCCTCTGAGGACTGGTTTCACTGCATTCCACAGTTTCCTGTGGGTTGTATCTCCATTTTTGTTTGTTTGTAAATAGTGTTTAATCTCTGCTTTGATTTCATCTGTGACACATTGGTTGTTCTGGAGGATGATATTTAATTTCCAACTGTTTATGGAGTTTCTGTGTTTTCTTTTGTCATCAATTTCCAATTTCATTACACTATGGTCTGATAGTATACATGGGATAATTTCAATTCCTTTGCATTTACTTAAACATGTTCTATGTACTAGTATAAGGTCTATTTTAGAGAACATCCCATATGCAGCTGAGAAGAATGTGTATTCTGATGCTGTTGGGTGGAACACTCTGTAAAGGCCTACTAAGTCCATATGTCCACACGTTTGGTTAATTTCTGTTATTTCTTTCCTAATTTTTTGTGTAGTTGACCTAGCTCTTTGTGACAATGGTTTGTTAACGTCCCCTGTTATGACTGTGTTGCTCCTTATATCATTTTTCATGTCTGTTAGAATTTTTCTTGTATAGGTGAGTGCTCCTATATTTGGTGCATAGATGTTTACAATTGTCATCTCTTCCTCTCAAAGCTTCCCCTTCACCAATGTGTGACCTTCTTTATCTCTTTTGACTGTTCTTGGCTTGAAGTTCACGTTGCCTGCAAACAGAATAGCTACACCTGCTTTTTTCTGGGTTCCTGTCACATGGAGTATTGTTTTCCATGCTTTAATTTTCAGTCTGAATTTCCTGTTGAGTTAAATGTGTTTCTTGTTTACAGCATATAGTTGGGTTTTGTTTCCTAATCTACTCTGCAAGTCTGCTTCTTTTGGTTGGTGCATTGAGACCATTTACACTGATGGTTATAAAGGATATGTACTGGTTTGTCTTTGTCATGCTATTCTCCTGCTGTTGGATCCTACTTTTTCCCTCTGTTTAATTCCTTGCTCTGCTTGTTGGTTCCTTTCTGTTGTTGTTCTTGAAGTTGCAGTCTGTTTTATCTCTTTCTAGTATATCTTTTAGTACTCTTTATAGGATTGGTTTGGCACTCATGAATTTCTTCAGTTATTCTTTATCATGAAAATATTTTATTTCTCCCTTAAATTTGAAAGATAGCTTTTCAGGGTACATTAATCTGGGTTGGAAGTTTTTTTTTTTTTTTTTTTTTTCAGTACCTGAAGCTCTTCACTTCAAGCTCTTCTTGCCTTGATGGTTTGTGTTGAGAAGTCTGCTGTGATTCTGCTAGGCTTTCCTTATAAGTGGTCTGTTTTTTTTTTCTCTAACAGCTTTTAATATTCTGACCTTTTGTAGAGTTTCATGGATCTTGATCAATATATGTCTGGGTATAGACTTATTTTGGTTATGATTAACTGGAGTTCTATAAGCTTCACTCATCTGGATGTCTGATTCCTTTACCATGCCTGGGAAATTTTCTGCTATTATTTCTGCAAATAGTCCTTTTATGTCATTTGTGTTGACACCTGCTGTTTCATTAATACTTATTAATCTGACAGTGTTTCTCTTTGCTTCACCTTTCAGTTGTTGAGTTGTTATTTCCGGGTTCCTTTTTTTTTTTTTTTTTTGAGAGATCCCTCCTTTCATGTTCATTGGTGGCTATTCTGTCTTGAAGGCTTGAAAGTCTGTCTTCAGCTTTGTTCAGGCGGTTTTGCAAGCTTTCAGTGGAATTTTTAAATTCCTGGATATCTGTTTGCATCTGTTTCATACCTTCTAGTTCTTTTCTATATTGTTTCCTGAAGGTTTCATTGAGTTGTCTATGCTCTTCTATTTTCTTGTCTTTGTCATCTTTGTATATGTTGAACATTTCTTTCATTATTGTTGTCATTTCTTTTCTCACCTGAGACGTTATTTCTGATCTGATGTCTTCTATGGCCTGATGGAGTTTTTCTTTACTTCAGTTGCTGTCATTTCAGGAATTTCAGGTGTATGACTTCCAGGCTTTTCTGTGTTGATGCCTCCTGGGCTTGTTTTGGGTGGTGTGGAGGTCTGGGATTGCATTTTTCTCCTTCATTTTGTCATTTTTGAAGAACCAGAGACTCCTTGTAGTGCAGTCTCACTGTCCTGGTTGTTTGTGAGTGGCAGGGCAAGAGGCTGAATATCCCCAGTGCTCCGTGTAGCCCCTGTGCTGCTGAGTGGTGGCAGCCCAGCACGAGCCAGCACACTATGTGTGTGGTGGGTAGCCACCGATGTCCCAGAGGGTTCCTGAGGCTTCATCTGCCTTGCAGGCTGGCCAGGGAGGCAGAGCCAAGACTCACCAGACATCCTGAATATGTCCAGAGCTCAGCCCAGCACAGGCAGACACACTATGGTTGTGGCAGGTAGAAACCAACGCTCCAGAGGGTGCCTGGGGTTTCGCTGGCCTTGCACACTGGTCAGGGAGTCAGAGCCCAGATTCATCGGGCTTCTTGAAGATGTCTGTGGTTCAGCCCAGCCTCAGTGTTTTTAAAATTTTTCCTTTCTATAATTTGAAAATGATATACCAAAGTATATTTTTGGGAACATTTATCCTGCTTGATGTTTTCTGAGCTTCCTGGGTCTATAGTTTTGTGACTGACATTACTTTGTAGAAATTCATCTTCAGTGTTACTTTAAATATATTTTTCCATTCCTTTCTGTGTTTCTTTATCTTATATTCACAGTATGTACTATATGACACGTTTTGGATTTGTTCCACCATACTCAAAGTCATTCCCTTTTTAATAGATATGATTCAACTATTCATACCAGTGGATCAAATATGTATGTTGATTACTGCTATTTCACTTGTCTGTAGCCCCATTAAAATAGCCCAATGAATTTTTTTCATTTTTGTTTATTTCATGAATATTTTCTAAGTTTCTTATATTATGAACTGAAGGAATTAAATTTTGTGATAGTCGTTTATGCAAACCTAGTCCTACTATATTGACAGTCATTTTTTTCTGTTTTGTTTTCAGTCTTAGAGTCTTCTATTAAGAGATCATCAAGCTCAGAGATTCTTTCATCAGCTGTATCCACTACATTTTTATCAAAGATAACCTTTGTGATATACTATTTTTACTCCTAGCATTTCTTTTTTTTCTTAAGATTTTCCTATTTCTGTATAAATTGCTTATCTATTCTTACATGCTGACTACTTCATGCACATGAGGCTTATCATATTAATAAAGTTGGTTTAAATTTCCATACTGATAAATTCAGTACCTCTGTTACATTTGAGTCTGATTCTAATGCTTGATCTCTTCCTTCAAACAATGTCTTTGCCTTTTTCCATGCACTGTAAATTTTTTGATAGCTAGGTGTGATGTCCCGAATATAAGGAACTCTTGTAAATATGCTTTAAATAAAGTGGTAGTGTATGTGCAGATGGGAAAAATTCTGTAGGTTAATGATTAGGTCTCATTCTTTTAATAAGCCTGTGTCTCAAATAGTGAATCGCTCATGTATATTTAGTCTCTCCCTCTTAATTGGAACAGAACAGCTAGAGTGGGCTGGAGTTGCTTCTTTCCCTTGCCCCAAATCTGAAAGTATCACTTAGGTTAAGCTCAGGTTAATTAGTTCCTCCCATTGGCAACCTTTGTTTAAAATGCTTTGTATATTTCAGAAAGCTTTCCTTTCCCCATATTTGATAGTTATATGGGAACCTGGGAGAGCTCTTGGAGATAAAATACACTTATATTGTCTCCACCCATGAATTTCCCTGAAGATTTTAACTCTCAAATTTGCCTACAGTGATCCTTCAGCAAGTCATTGATTATAGTTCAAGTTTTTCCACTCCAGCACTGGTTGTCATGTAGGTTTCTGTGCTTGGGATTTTCCTTTAGTAAGTTGTGATTCTCTATACTTGTCTCTTCAGTTTTGATGGCAATAGATTGTTGTGAAACCTTACTCCTCTTACAGTTCTAAAAGTTGGTGGCTTTTCAACTTCTTAGACTATGAACTAGATATTGGCAAAATTTCTCTTTTTAAATGCTGTATTAGATAGAAAATTACAGGCCAGATAATTCAAGGATTTTATGTATGCCAATAATAAAAATTTTTGAGGTTTTAACAACTATATTTATAGCTATGGCATTTTAAGGAGTATTATTTAGTCAAACTTCAAATTTTCTTTTCAAATTTGACCTGGTGAATATTATTATTATTATTATTACTATTATTATTATTATTATCATTTGCAGATGTTTGTGTTTTTATTTCTTTTTGGCAAGTGGAACAAATACACTTATTTTTATATCACATTTTTATTTTATCGACTAGGCTATGTGGTACATACTAGTGACAGTCATTCTGAGGAATTGGAAAATATATAAATGATATCTTGGTCATTGATTTTTCATTCCTATGACTACCCTACCCCTTTTCCCTGATCCCTTTCTTCACCTCCAAAATGGCTGTGTCCATTTCCTGTCATCTCTCCTTCATGTTGCTCTTTAGTTATATTTTGGGATTTTTTGTTCCTTTTTTATACATCTTCTTTCCCTTCCCATTTAAAAGTGATCTATCTCTGTACTATCCATTCCCTATCTATTGGTTCTCTACTTGTAATTTGGGGCTCCTTTTTTAATAGATATGAATATATAGATATGTTTACTATATATATGCGAATATATGAGTATATAGATATGTTTAATAGATATGAATATTTGATAGATATGTTGAATCATATCTATTAAAAAAGAGAAACCATGCCATATTTAAGCTTCTATGTCATTTTCTCATATAAGAAAAACTATGCTGTAATGAACTTTCTGGGTCTGACTTATGTCATGTAACAAGCCTTTTTGGAGTACCTATGTTTGAATTCTTTAGACCAGTGAATTTAAATACGTGTTTCAGTTACTGCTACTGCATTTCATTTCTCAGTGTCCCATTAATAATATTCGAGTGAAATACAAGTTGTTATTGTATCCCATGAGTATTTACTAAATTGCTCATAGTTTGAACGAAAAAAATTAGATTTTCTGAAAATTATAAAGCATGCAAACCTACACTAATTATTTGAAGATCCAAATTACCCAGAGTGCATTATTTGGATAGCATTTGAATTTATTTAGTATTTCTATTGAAGAATTACTACATTCTACATGCTATTCTCTAGATCTGCTTGAAAATTTTTTTCTAGGTATCAGCAATGTTCCATCAACTTGAGTTTCAACATCATTTTGATTATGATGGAAGTGTAAGGTTTAAATTGTTCAATAGAGTACCCTTTGATTTAACTCTTCATGACATCCTACTATAAAATTGGGCAAAATACTCTTGCAAAGGGATATTTTCCTTATTTCTCTTCATTAGTTTATAGAAAAACCTTATACAATTTCATTTTTTCATAAGCAACCTAGTGATTTGATGAAGAAATAAGACAGCTGTAATTAATAAAATGTTAAATTATGGAATAACTTATGTATATGAGAAACAGTTTATATCCTTTTTTATTAACAAACAGTAATGGTACACAGAATGTACAATGTGATGATTTGTTTTTGTATGCATTGTAGAATGTTTCAATCAAATTAATAATATTCACTGTTGAAATTATATTCTATTTTTTTGCAGTAGGGTCAGGATAAGGTGATTTGTAAAGATTGTATTTCCTTCTCTTCCAGCAAATTTAGGCATACAATTATTTACTAAGTCTTCTTTTAAAAGTAGATAGTAGAGAAGATTATCACCCTAACAAATATTTGCAAATTCCTTTAATAATACCTCCTTGCTAATGAGATCTTTTGCCAACTATTTGCTTTGGGTATGTTATAATTTAAAGGGGAAAAGAGAAAGGAAGAAAAGGAAAAAGAAAAAATATATTTATACAGAAGATAGTTAATATAGTTATACAACAAGTTTCTCTTACTTCACTGAAAATAAAGTTTATACTAATATTGGTTGAAGAAGATATGATACCTATATCTTGCTCTCTGAATAACTACCAGGAAGACAACAATACGCAGTGTATTAATAATTGTAACTTTCCTTGTAGCCTGTTTTGAAACTCTTGTTTTATTATTAATTTTACTCTTCTGTCTTTAAAATAAAAAAGTAAATAATAAAATTTTTTAAAAATGAGGTAAATATATTTCAATTATCATTTCATGTGAGTGAAGCAAACAATTAAGGCCTTATATGAAGCGTATGTTTCCTTAAGAATTGATTATAGGCTTTGACATTGCAAGGTTGGGATAAGAAGCTGTGACTTTTGTATTTTTGAATTAAATGACCTCTCTGAAAAATTTCTTGGTATCTGATGTGTTATTCTGGCTCTTTAATGTAAAACAGTTGTACTAAATGACTTAAATTTTTCAAAAAGTCTTTGTTCTATTTTTCCAGTTTATATGCAAATAGTGCTATTTATTTGATGAGAGAAGGTAACTATCCAAGATAAAAATTAAATTTTATTCAATGTGTTTGTGATCCATTCATTTGTTTTCATAGGTATTTGTGGAAAGAAATGGTAATGGAACAGAGACTTCAGTGCAAACTGCAGGCCAGCTTTAAAAGCATAATACTCATCTAGATAAGTGAGCTATTCATAAACCAAGTAGTAGTATTAATACAGCTTTACAGAAAGAGTACCAGAAGTGAAAATGACTTAATGTTCTGTTTTGTCATTTTCCTTAGCACTCATCTGAATGAAGACCTCACTTGTAATTATATCAATATTAAAGATCATGTGCGTGTGGCATTATTTGTTTATGTTTGCTGCTAGGAAAATGAAAGTAGCTTCATTTTCACTTGCAAATGTAATATGCTTTCAGTTTTAAACAAAGAAACCACGTCAACATAAATACCTACGAGGAATAAATTAGTGTCAAAATATAATTGCCGGTATATTTTGATCCACATCCTTCCACACAACTTTGCTTTTTGCTTTGGTGATTTTAACCCATTCAACAAACAGTCATTGATAATCTAGTATAATGTAGGGTAATAACATCATTTGCTATTTTTTCAGATTTCAGGTACATAAATTGTCTTGATAATGCCACACAACTCTTCTCACATCATCGACATGTGTCAGAGCTGCACTACTATTTTCCAAGATATTCATTTTATAAATGTTCCTCTTTGTTCCCCCCAAACTGTGCATCTTTCCCTCACTTCGAAACCCTCACTTACTTTAATATATTTAAGTGAATCTGGTGTATTTTTCATACAATTTTTTGGATATCTGTTTATGTTTGAAATTATAGAGTGCTGTTTATGTGTTTTTAATTTATGAAAATCCTATTTCCTCTTGAATACAAACATTCACCATTTAACTACTAAATACCATTTCATTTTAATACCATCAGTTTGCAATGGCATTTGCCTAGTGATAAACATTTTAAATTCTTTCCAAGATTTTGCTTCCAAAGAACACTATAATGAGCCTCCCTTACAGGTTTACCCATGTTATTATGTTCTTAAGTTTCTTTGGGATCCCTGCCTTATAACAATGCCATAGTTTACACCACTACATAACTCCAAAATGCTTTCATTAGTACAGGCAAACACAGTAGTACATGAACAGCCCTACATTTCCACCAAATAAAGATCTGACATTCTAAATATGCCACTCTGAGAGATACAGGGTGGTATCCTATAGTAAAATGCATCTCCTTGAGTATTAAATGGTTAAGAATTTATAGTGTAATTACAGTCTGAGTCTCTGCACTCCCTGTACCTGCGACAGACAGGAATTCCTCACTCAGGAGCCCCCGGGACTGCTCTCACTGGGGTTCGTATGTGGGCCTTCCCTGAGTGGGCCCTGCACTGAGTGAGCAAGTGCTCCAAGAGCTGCTCGTCTGGCAGATCGAGTCCGTGCTTTACTCCCACTGCCATGGTTCCCAGCTGTTATGGTTTGTGTCTGGGTGTTCCCCCAAAGCCTCATGCAGCCATGGGGCAGGCTTTTAGAGTTTGATTGATTATGGGTGTGAGAGCTACACCCGCCCTGGGGTGGATAGCTTGCATATGTAAGGGAGAGGAAGAGGCTGCTTGGGGCCATTCCTCCCTTTTTAGTGCTTGTTGCTTTTGCTGTGTTCTGCCACCATGAGCTGTAGCCCTCTGCCATGTGCCACTCTGCCTTGTAACCTGCCAAGTATGGAGTGAAACCTCCACAAACTATAAGCAAAATAAACCTTTCCTTCCATAATTTTGGGCACCAGGTATTTTGTCCCAGCAATGAGAGAAAAGTAACCAAGACGGGAGAGAGACAGGCATTACCCATCTACTTCCTGGGGGCAGAGAAGGTGACCCAGTACCCCAACGCCATTACAGTCTGAGTCTCTGCCCTTCGTGCACCCGCAGGAGAGAGTAATTCCTCACTCAGAAGCCCTGGGGACTGCTTTCACCGGGGACCACGTGTGGGCCCTCCCTACACAGGCCCTGAGCTGAGTGAGCAAGTGCTCCAAGACCTGCTGGTCCTGAGGATTGAGTCTATGCTTTACTTGCACCTGCACCCCTGAGGGGTTGAAGGCATGGGCCGTCTGTGACTGCTGTCAGTTCAGCCTGTATCTGGTTCTTGTATGTGTCCTGAACTGACTGGAGACAGAATCAGGTGGTTCACAACCTGTCGACCCTGCAGTAAGTGCCTCTGTTTTGTCTATACTGTAAACTGCCTGGGGACATAGATCCACCAGACCTGGAGTGCCACACCAGTGCAACCTGAGTCTGGGCAGTGCACGTGCCCTGAACTAGAAGGGGACACTGGATCAGAGAGTTGGTGTCTTGGTTACTTTTTTCTCGCTGCTGGGACAAAATACCTGACACCCAAAATTAAGGAAGGAAAGGTTTATTTCGCTTACATTTTGTGGAGGTTTGAGTCTATACTTGGCAGATTACAAGGCAGAGTGGCACATGGCAGAGGGCTACAGCTCAGGGTGGCAGACCACAGCTAAGCAACCAGTATACACCAGGGCGGAATGGGGGAAGAATGGCCTCAAGCAGCCTCTTGCTCTCCCTTACATATGCAAAATATCCACCCTAGGGTGGGTGTAGCTCTCACACCCACAATCAATCAACTCTAAAAGTTTGCCCCATGGCCACATGAGGCTTTGGGGGGACACACAAACCATAAGAGTAGGCCATCAGCTGACACCAATGCCCATGTGTGAGGCCTGGGATAAATAGATACAAATCAACAACTGCTGGAAAACCTCAGACTAAGTAGAGCTTCTCAGAGAACACTGAGGGGCAAACCTGACCAACAGGAAAACTAGGACACTAGTGGCCTTTGCTGTGCAGCCACTGAGAGGGAAACTGAGCTTTCTGCATATGGTAGTAAACATGACAAAATGAAAGAATAAAACATAATCCCAGAACTCCACCCCATTCAGAACAAGTCCAGGAGACATTGACATAGGAGAACTTGGTAAACACATGCCTGAAATACCTGAAATGATTGCAATGTAAGTAAACAAACAACTCCGGAAGGCCATAGAAGAGATGAGATCAGAAATAATCTCTCAGGCAAAAAATGAAATGACAATAATAATGAAAGAAGTGATCAAAATGTCTGGAGAAGAAACATATAAGAAAATAGAAGAACAAAGGCAATGGACAGAAGCATTAAATGAAAAATATAGAAAGGACTTAGAACACATGAACCAGATTCAAAGAGACTTTGAAGAAAACAAAGCTACCACTGAAAGCTGCCAGAACCGTTTGAATGAAGCCGAAGATAGAATCTCAGATTTTGAAGACAGCATGGCAGCTAGTGACCATGAAAGAAAGCATCTTGTAAAATCAACAAAGATTCAGGAAAGGTCAATTCACCAACTGCAAGATGGAATAATGTACGAGTTATAGGAGTCAATGAAAGAGCAGGAAGCAACACAACTGACATAAAAAGATTATTTGCAGAAATAATAGCAGAAAATTTCCCAAATATGGAAACAGAATCTGATATACAGATAAATGAGGTATATAGAACTCCATCCAACCACAACCAAAATAAAAGTACACCCAGACATACAATAGTCAAGTTCCCAGACCTGCAGCAAAAGAACAGAATATAAAAAGCTGCTAGAGAAAAGAAACAGATTACCTATAAAGGCAAGCCCACCAGAATCATGGGAGGCTTCTCAGCAGAAACCATCCAATTGAGAAGAGCTTGGAGTGAAGTATTACAGGTCCTGAGACAGAACAGCTTCCATCCAAGACTCATGTATCCTGCTAAACTATCCCTCAAATTCAAGGGAGATATAAAATATTTCGATGACAAAGAACAATTGAAGAATTTCATGAGTGCCAAACCAGCGTTACAAAGAGTACTAAAAGATGATCTAGGCAATGAAAAATCTGACCAAAATTTCAAAAACAAATGTAGAAAGAAAACACCAAGAAGAGCAAGCAAGTAAACAGGTACAAAATGTAGGACACCAATGCTAGTAAATAACATGACAATGATAAATGAACACATATCGGTTATAAGTATAAATGTAAATGACCTCCATTCTCCAGTCAAAAGAAACAGACTGCCAGAGTGGATTAAAATACAAAATCCAACCATATGTTGTATGCAGGAAACACATTTTACTCAATAGGAAATCCATAGACTAAAAGTCAAAGCATAGAAAACAATCCTACATGAAACAGGAACCCAGAAAAAAGCAGGTGTACCTATTAGGTTTGCAGAGAATGTAAATGTCAAACCAACAACAATCAAAAGAGATAAAGAATGTCACTACATACTTGTCAGGGGAAAGCTGCAAGAGGATGAGATAACAATCATAAGCATATATGCACCAAATATTGGAGCTCAAAATTATATAAGACAAACCTTAACAGCCATGAAAACTCATAATTAATAACAATATTGTAACAGGGGACCTCAACACCCCATTGACACAAACAGATAGGTCAACTGGACAAAAATTCAGCAAGGAAATAACAGATCTGAACCAAAGCTGTGAACAAATGGACTTAGGAGATGTATACAGAGTGTTCCACCCAACAACATCACAATACACATTTTTCTCAGCTGGACATAGGTCTTTCTCTAAAACAGACCACATCCTAGGCCATAGAGCATACCTACCAAAATGCATAAGAAATGGAATTATCCTGTGCATATTATCTGAGGACAGTGCAATGAAATTGAAAATTAATGACAAAAGGAACTCCAAAAACTTCATAAACACTTGTAAATTAAACAACAACCTCCTGAACAACCAATGGGTCACGGAAGAAATTAAAGAGCAAATTAAGAATTACCTACAAACAAATGAAAATGTAAATACAACTTAGAGGAATCTATAGAATGCAATCAAAGCAGTCCTCAGAGGGAAATTTATAATGGTGAATTCATACATAAGGAAAACAGCAAGAGAAAAATAAATATCCTAATGCTGCATGTTAAACTTTTAGAAAAAGAAGAACAGGTCAAGCCCAAAGCACATAGAAGGGCGGAGATTAGAAAAATTAGGGCAGAAATGAATGCAATTGAGACAAAGAAAACCCTCCAAAAATAAATGCATTAAAGAGTTGGCTGTTTGAAAGAATAAATAAATTTGATAAATCCCTAGCCAACGTTACCAAGAAAAGGAAGGAAAGAATTCAGATTCATGCAATACGGAATAAAAAGGATGAAATTACTACAGACTCTACAGAAATTCAAAAGATTGTTAATACCTACTTTGAAATTCTTTACTCACATAGGAGAGAAAACTCAGAAGAAATGGATAGATTCCTAGATATGTATGAATTACCAAGGTTGAGTCAAGAAAATATCAAATTCCAGAACAAACCAATATCAATTAATGAGATTGAAAGCATGATTAAAAACGTACAGACAAAGAAAAGCCCGGGCTATGATGGATTCACAGCAGAATTTCACAAGAAATTCAGGGAAGGTTTAACACCAACCCTCCTCAAACTATTCAATGAAATTGAAAAGGAAGCAATTCTCCCTAACCCATTTCTGCAGGCAAGCATCACACTGATATCAAAACAATAGAAAGACCCAACCAAGAAAGACAACTACAGACCAATCTCCCTAATGAATATAGATGCAAAGATACTCAATAAGATACTAGCAAATAGAATGCAGCTAATTATCAAGAAAATCATACATCACGACTAAGTCGGATTCATTCCAAGAATGCATGGTTAGTTTAATATTCACAAATCTATCAATGTTATACACCATATAAATGGATCCAAAGAAAAAAACCACATGATTCTCTCAATATATGCAGAAAAATCTTTTGACAAGGTTCAACATGCATTCCTGATAAAAACTCTACAGAAAATAGGAATAGATATTCTTTATATTCATCTGATAAAAGCCGTCTATGGCAATCCAACAGCCAACATCATTCTCAATGGACAAAAACTGAAATCTTTTACTTTAAAATCGGGAACAAGGCAAGGATGTCCACTGTCACCACTTCTGTTCAATATAGGTCTGGAACTATTAGCCATAGCAATTCGACATGAGAGAGAAATAAATGGAATAAGGACAGGAAAGGAAGACATAAAATTATCACTATATGCAGGTGACATACTACTTTACATGGAAGACCCCAAAAACTCCACAAGAAGACTCTTTGAATTAATCAGCAACTTCAGCAGTGTAGCTGGATACAAAGTCAGCACCTAAAAATTGATAGTATTCCTATATGCAAACAACAAATAGACTGAGAGAGAAATTAAGGAAACCATACCTTTCACAATAACATCCAAGAAATTGAAATATTTAGGAATCCATCTAACAAAAGAAGTCAAAGATCTCTTTAATGAAAACTACAATACTCTGAAAAAAGAGTTTCCAGAAGACTTCAGTGAATGGGAAAATATCCCTTGCTCATGTATAGGAAGAAACAACATTGTGAAATTGTCCATACTCCCAAAACTGCTCTACAGATTCCATGCAATTCCCAGTAAACTACCATTAGCATACCTCACAGATGTTGAGAAAACATACCTTAAATTCATCCGCAACCAGAGGAGATCCAGAATAGCAAAAGCAATTCTGGGCAACAAGGACAAATCAGGTAGAACCACATACTACAAAGCTACTGTCATAAAATCAACCTGGCACTGGCTAAAGAACAGACCTGAGGATCAATGGAACAGACTGGAAGAAATAGCCACAACCACAAACACACTCAGCCACCTAATCTTTGATAAAAGGGCCAAACAAGCTCACTGGAAGTATGATAGCCTCTTTTATAAGTGGTGCTGGAAAAACTGGCTTGCCACCTGCCAGAGACTGAAAATAGACCCAAGCCTATCACCATGCACCAAACTCAAGTCAAAATGGTTCACAGATCTCAATATTAAACCAGAAACAGTAAATATATTGGAAGAGAAATTAGGTAAAAACCTTGAAGACACAGGGGTAGGCAGAGAGTTCATGAACAAAAACCAAACTACCTGTGAAACACTTCAAAGAATCAACAACTGCGGTCTCATCCTACTGAAAAGTTTACACACAGCTAAAGAAAGCACCAGCAGAATAAAAGAAAACCCACAAACTTGAAAAAAATTTTAGCTGACTGTCCCTCAGACAAAAGCCTTCTATCTAGAACATATAAAGAATTTAAAAATATCAGCCCCCGCAAATTCAAAGACCCAATCCAAAAAAGGGCAGCTGAGATGAATACACACTTCTCAGATCATGAAATACAAATGGTAAATAAATACATGAGAAAATGTTCAACATCATTAGTCATTCGAGAAATGCAAATTCAAACAACACTGAGATTCCACCTTACCCCAGTAAGAATGGCTAGCATTAAGAAATCAACCAAAGCAAATGCTGGTGAGGCTGTGGAGAAAAAGGAACCCTTCTCTACTGCTGGTGGGATTGCAGACTGGTGAAATCACTGTGGAAATCAGTTTGGAGATTCCTCAGAAAACTAGCAAAACCTCAGGAAAACTAGGAAAATTCCTCAGAAAACCATTCGATCCTGCTATGCCCCTTCTGGGTATTTTCTCAGAAGATCTAAAAATATCATATCACAGTGACATATGTGCACCTATATTCATAGCAGCACAGTTTGTAATTGCTAAGTTGTGGAAGCAACCCAAATGTCCATCCACCGAGGACTGGATAAGAACATTGTGGTACTTTTATAGAATGGACTATTACTCAGCTATAAAGAAAAATAAAGTTGAGGACTTCATAGATAAATGATCACAACTAGAGACCATGCTCATAAGAGAAATAAATCAGACCTGCATGTGCAAGCAGTGCATTGTCTCACTAGTGTAAAACCTGAAAGAGTTAATGTAAACTCGGAGGTATGATAGACTTTGTGAAATGATAGGAAAACACTCAAAAGTAAATGGCAACTAGGATGTGGTAGAAAAGAGCGGAAAGAAGGAGAAATTTTGTATGTATGTATATATAGGATAGTTAACATGTATGTATGTATGTATGTATATATAGGATAGTTGATCTACTGTCTACTATTTCTTTGCTAAAGAAAACTGTTAATGAGTCCTTGATTGATCAATATTGCATGTGTCTCTTTGTTTTCATGAGAAACCACTTTGAAGATATCAATATGTAATACAACAAGGATTGTTAATTTCCTACCACTTTGTTTGTAACTCTGAATTGTCTGTACTGTTCTTTTGCTATTTTGTAAAATGTTGTCTGTTAATAATTTCCTCCTTTTATTTTTAAAATAAAAGAAGAATGTGTAGTGTATTCATTAGCCATTTGTTTTCTCAGTTTGAAAATTATCTATTTACACTCCTCTGTCCTTTTTTCTTTCTTTTTCTTTTTTGTTTGTTTTTCTTGTAGTACCAGGAATCAAACTCACGACCTTGCACTTGCCAGGCAGGTGCTGTGCTGCTGAGCTCAATGCCCAGCACTCTCCTTGGCCATTTTTTCAATGGAGTTTCTGTCTTTGTTTTACTGTTTTGTAGAAATTCCTTCTGCATTGTAGCGATAATCTAGTTTTAATTTTGGTGGTTGTATATGTCTTCCATTCTGTTCACTATCTATTAACTTTTACTTCTGTTCACTATCTATTAAAGTAGAAGTTTGCTTTATTTGAACCAATACCCCCTTTTTTTTAATTTTAAAGATAAAAGGAGGGAAACATTAACAGACATACAACATTTTACAACATATCACAAGCACAATACAGACAATACAGAGTTACAAACAAAGTGGTAGGGAATTAACAATGGTGGTTGTATTACATATTGATATCTTCAAAGTGGCTTCTCATGAAAACAGATAGAAACATGCAATACTGGTCAACCAAAGACTCATTGACAGTTTCTTTCAGCATAGAAATAGAAGACAGAAGAACAACCATGTTAACTATCCTGTATATACATACATACAAAATTTCTCCTTCTTTCCCTTCTCTTTTCCCACATCCCAGAAGCCCTTTACTCTTCAGTGGTTTCCTATCATTTCACAGTGTCTATCATACCTCCGAGTTTAAATTAACTCTTTCAAGTTTTACACTAGGGACACAATGCGGTGCTTGCACATGAAACAGATTTTTTTATTTTATTTTTTATTTTTTGGTTTTTCTCCGGTACCGGGAACCAAACTCATGACCTTGCGCTTGCCAGGCAGGCGCTTTTGCCCCTGAGCTAAATCCCCAGCCAATACCCTTTTTTGGAAGCAAGGGAAATACATACAGTCACACTCCTCAATTTCTTTTATTTCTGGATATTTCATTTTAAAAAAGTCTTTTTACAATATTAAAGTCACAGAGATGCCTTTCTATAATTTTTCTTTACTACATTTAGCATTTTATCTTTTTCATGGCATTTACAGTCTATAAAAATGCTTTGTAAACTTTGGAGACCAACTTCTAATCTTTTCCATATATGAAACAGGTGTGACCAAACCACTGACTAAATAATTCAGTTGACTCAGTGATTTATTATGCCACTTCTGTTCTGTTGGGGCTTGTAATTTCATGAGAAAAACAGCAACACATTGTATTATTTTGACGTTATGATAAATTCTTAATATCTATCCGGGAAAATTTGTCATTTGGCTTTCAGACATTAGTTTTTTAAGCTTTCTTGTAGAATTTTATCATCTCATAAAAATTTTAGATCAGATGATCAGCTTTCTAATAAAATATTGCTGTGATTGTACTGGAATTCAGCTAAGTTTTTGTATTAATATGTAGTGAGAATCAAGAATTCTATATTGCTATGTCATCACAATTACGTGTATGGTCAATCTTTTATTTTTTCAAGACTTTCGTTAGAGTAAATCCATCAAGTTATTAATATTTTTAAAGGATTGTTCTGCTTATTTTGTCAGGAATGGCTTTGAGAAGAAATCCTAGGAATGGGTGAACCCTGAGGGGGTTGCTGCTGTAGTCTTATAAAGGAATGACGACTAGTGCCTTAGATTCATGTTGTGGCAGTGGGAATGGAGTAAAAAGGAGAAACTCGAGATATTTTGTTGGTCAACGTCTAACTGTATAACTTTGCAGGAATCAATACTGGTGAGAAGTGATAACAAACAATTTCACAAGTGTGTGCTTTGGGCAACTTGACAAATTGTGGTGTTTATGCTGAGTATTTGCAGTTTTGCAGTGGTCAGAGTTTATAGTAATAAAAATCAGAAGTCTCATTTAAACAGAATTTTAAAGTCACAAGTCACAACTTTCTGTACACAGGCAAATGAAAAGCAAGTAAGAGTATAGGCTCATAAACTCTTGGAAATTTACCAAAGTTAAAACTATACAGTAATTGTGTTGTTATTGTTATTGCTTTTTAAATAGTATTGCTAACATCTGACCTTCTGTTTCTGCACCTTAACTTCTGGAAATTTTATGAATATTGAATTATAAATTTCTATTGAAATCTTAGATATACTTCTTTCTAATATCTTGAACTTGGAAAAATTACATAACCTTTCTGAGTATTTTACCTCTAAAAAAATTAGTACAGCAGTATGTATTTTGTAGAACACTTGTGAGAAGTTGTTCATAGCAGTGTTTAGGACTGACCTTATGTTCTCAATCGATCTCCTCTTTTGTCCTTTGTCTTCCATAGATGAGATCTATTGAATAATCTAATAAGAATATTGTAACTTGTATTTTCCCAAGTAATAACCCTTTAATTCCTGATATCTGGCTTCATGTTAACTAATGTACTTCATTTTCTAATATTGCAATACATACATAATTTTAATTTTTTTCTAAATTGAGCTATTTTCAAGTTATTGGAAAAAATGATAATCTATAGATATCATATTAGGAAATGTTTTGCAGAATAAAAGAAGCACTGTCTTATTTATTTACTCCATTTGCCTTATTGTCATGTAGTTGTCACTTCATGAATATAATTCTAATATAGTTAAATGTCTTTATTAAAGTTGCTAAATATATGCAACCTAGAAATATGTGTGAAAAGAAACCATTCTTTAAAGAAAATCTGATAGTAAATGCTGTGACGAAAAAGGTGAAAAAAATGTTCTGGCAAATAATGTTCTGGACTTGTGCAGAAAGAGAGTGTGTTTTTACTTACCATATATACTTATTGTGATAGATTTCATCATGCAGTAGCAGTGTTTTAAATCATTCATTCGATGGTGTGATGTCAGGTGTGATAACTAGAAGTACATACTGTTCCATGACAAGTTTAAAAAATAGATGAACAGTATTTTGAGTAACAGTTATTGGCAAATTGTGTGTGAAGTTAAATCCTTGAGAGCTTGTTCTGGTTAAAAAGTTCCGGTGATAAAAAATATAAGAAATGTTTTGTTTTGTAAAAGTAATGAATTCTCAGAAGCTTTAGAAAGTGTAAAATAGAGATATGAACAAATAAAATCAATAAAGACCACTAATATTAAATATCTATGTATTTACATGCCTGCTATGATTTGTTTTGTATGCTTAATACTATGTGTACATTTTAATACCGTGCTACTTATTTTTAAAGTTATCTAAATAGAATATATCTACAATATTAAAAATATTTTTATACATCTAATGGTACAAGCCATTATATTGTTTCTATTTCATTTTACTTTATTTTATCTTATTTTGGTGGGGGGACTGAACGCAGGTATTGGAACTGAGCTACATCCTCAGTCCCCTGCGCTTTTTGCTTTTTTATAAATTGAGAGAGTGTCCTGTTCAGTTGTTATGTCATCCAGACTGGAATTAAACTTGTGGTACTCCTACCTCAGTTGCCACTATGATTGGCTGTGTACATTCTAGTTTAGCAGACAAATGATAAATTTTTGAGTATCAGAGTAATTTCCGATATTTATACTATCATAAATTACTTTCTCTTGTTGTTCAGTAACTGTCCTTGTTTCTTCTGAGAATTACTTCTGTTCATCTTCAGTCACATAAGTATGAAAGATTCTGTCATTAATTAACAATCCTCTCATCTCAAAAACTAATTTTAGTTGAGTTTGTGAAGCTTACAATCAAAAGATTTATTTTAAACAAAGTATTAACTTCTTTTAGGAGAGATCATGATTTACACTTTTAAGTAATTCCCTAGAATATAGTATCATAAATGAAGTACTGGATTTTGATTTGTATACTTCAAAGTCTCTGAAGAGTTAACTATTGAAATGTTTAAAGCAATTGAAGGAGACAGTTCTGATGAGACATTGAATCTTAGCTTAGCTCTGAAGATAATTTTGAGAGAGATGGCTGAGGAGTTACAATCTTTTGAAAAGAGTTTATCTCTCTCTCTCTCTCTTTTTTTTTTTTTTTTTTTGTCCTGGGGATTGAAACAAGAGCTTTCCCACTGTACCTTATTTTTCATTTTGAGACAGGGTCTTGCTAAATTGCCCAGGCTAGCCTTGAATTTGTGAGCCTCCTATCTTGGCTTCCCAGAGGGCTGGGATTACAGGCATGCACTGCAACACCTGGCTCAGTTGGAACTTATTATGAAAGAAGCATGAAATTTTGAAAGTTTCTGTGCCGAAAAAGACACATAATAAAAGAAGTGTATTACAAGAGTAGATAGTCAGCAGTTGATATGAGTTCTAATTTCAGCTGAAACAACATTAATACATTTTGTGGAAAATTGATTTTGTAACATATATTGAGAATGACATAGAAATAATTGCTATGCCTACATTATCCAAGTCTCTACTAATTAAGAAAATTTCCATGACAGAATCATGAGTAATCATAAACTGTAAGTGAATATAAAGAAATTTTGGTATAGGGTGATGTGACAACATGGCACTTTTCCACTAAATTTTGTTCATATGTAGTGAAAATTTTTTTGTAAAAACTCCTGAATCTTATTGTGTAACAATTTTAGAGGTATTTTTAATCTTGCTGATTTCTTCAGCATCATGGTGCTCTGACCCATAAAATGTCTTCTTTGAGATGATTTTTGTCCCATACTGATGTGAGTCAGATTGTTCACTCATTTTCTGTACAACATTATTTTTTATGACTCTATACTTTTTCTAACAATAAAGTCCATCTCCAAATGATGGAGCTTTATAAATTTTAAGATATAGAAAGAAATACTAAAATGTCTAAAAGTATCAAAAAATCTTTACAATTATGTTTTTGAGTAGAAACTGTTACAGTAACTATATCAACTTTGATAATGATTAGTTGAAGTTAATGGCACTTTATGAGATACATGTAGAGAAAATGTATCATTTACTTTTGGTCATATTTTGTTTAGCAACATATCCTAAATTCATCCCTGTCAGATGTTAACTTTGTACTTCTTGCTAAATCGTAACTACCATTGAAAAGATTGTGGTAGTTAACACAGAATTTTACTTATAATATCCCCTTGACAAATATTCATAACATCTCTAGTTTGATCTGCCCTTCAGCATTCATATTGTACTTCATTCAAATGCTATCATGAAGAAATCAAACAATAACAAATGCTGGTGAAGTTGCAGGGGTGGGAGGAAAGGAACCCTTCTACATTGAAGATATGAATGTAAACTAGTACAGTGACTACGGGTAATAGTATGAAGCCTCATCCAAAAAGCTACAAATTGAAATTTCATCCAACCCAGATATTATTGAAAAAAAGGAATTACTCTCCAGTTCTCTTGTCAGGCTTGAAAACATTTTCATTAAATTAAGTAATCCAAAGCAACCTATCTAGCTATCATCTTTCTATCACCAACCATCTATCTGTGTAATTCTTACCAAAATTTAGTTTGATAGCAATGACAAAGTTCTGTTATCAAACAGATCTTCCAAGAAACAAGAGTAGAATAACCCCCTATTTATCAGACTCATTTTTATCTACTTCTACAAAAAAATATTTATCCCTGAAGATACATTTCAGAAAAATGCAAAACTATTTGTGGGTGATTCAGGAGTATTTGCATAATCTTTTTCAGTGCACCAAATTGGATCACCTGGTTGCAGCTGGGTCACAGTCTGAGTGTCTGACATGTCCTTTTCAGTAAGCTTCCTGCCCTCCATTCCATCTATTCTGATTTCCTTCTCCACTCCAGCAGGCTTATATTACTGAGAATGAGGAAACTTCTCCTAAACACAGTTTTTCCAGACTTAATATAAAATTAACTTAAGGGAGAGCCAACTGTTTGGAAGGTAAATGAAAGGAACAGTTTTATATTTCTATATGCATAGGGCCCAAGGTATTTTTGCTTAATCATACATATCTATGGTGAGATGAGGGACAGGGATTGAGACTTTGTTTTTTTTTTTTTTTTTTTGGTTTTTTGGTTTTTCTCCGGTACCGGGAACCGACCTCACGACCTTGCGCATGCCAGGCAGGCGCTTTTGCCGCTGAGCTAAACCCCCAGCCCCTAGGGATTGAGACTTTGAAGGGCGTCAACCACAAACCCACTATCATTACTTGGTTTTACCACTGAACATAATCATCACACGTTTAATTATAATAAAATATGCTTAGCCCTCTTGTTAATACTACTATATCCTCTTGATGGATGAAGACCAATTTCTGTTAAGTCCAGATTATTCATAAAATTAGAATAGCCTTCTCTTAAACCCATATTATCTATACAACAGGACAAGATCTTTATAAGGGTTAACTGTGTGCCAGCAAACCAAGAATATCAGGGGTCTTGAAAGGACTTGGAAAAGAAGGATAGTGAGGAAAAACAGTAAGGAAACATTAGATCTACGGAACCTGAAATATGAATGTTACAATTTTGATAGAAATACTTTCGAGTTTGTTATTTGATATGGTTGTATATATTCCATATTTGAGTGAAAATAAAGTGGTAAAAGGGCTTGTTAAAGAATGATAGAATGAGACTTTTGGAATAGTTTTTGGAATATGTCCAATTTTTTTCTCATTAGCTGGAATTAGTTCATAAAATTATGACATACACTTCTAGTTATTGAGAGAATAAGTTTATATTGAGAAAGATGATGGATGTCTCTTACAGTCTCTGGATACCTGCATTTTCCAAATTGATTAACAAGCCCCACAAATCAATCTTTGAAATGTCCCCTAGTTCAAAACTGTTTTGGAGATATCCCATGATGCTGGAACAGAGCATGTTTCCTGTTACTTACAAATTTATTCTCAAAGGAAAAAAATGAGGCCCATTGGAGTAGAAATGGATGGGGAGAAATTGGCACTGAGCTGCATGCAATAGAACAAGGAGGACCACTGGAAATCTTTCATGTATCGGATTGTCCTTGGCTGTTCAATCATTTTTTCCTTTGCTAATTTCTGTATTCCTCCTGCCTAACAGTAATAAGAGAAGGATTAGTAAGATAACTCACTGTGTCTTGGCCAGCAGAATGGCTTATTAGGATCTTTATTTA
The DNA here is from genome assembly GCF_000276665.1 of Chinchilla lanigera. NCBI lineage: Eukaryota > Metazoa > Chordata > Mammalia > Rodentia > Chinchillidae > Chinchilla > Chinchilla lanigera. The sequence goes on along the minus strand of NW_004955473.1, from coordinate 12,714,581 downwards.
CTTGTTTGTGAATTTTCAGTTGACCTTAATACTTATTCTCACTTTTTATATGAAAGGAATTGACTTTCAGTTTTGCTTCACACTAGTACTGAGAAGGGTGATTTTAGCACATATAAAACCTACCATAATCCTACCATGGGGTTATGAGAAATGATATAAAATAGAAAAGAAAATTTAATATTAAGATGGGCTATTTCTCGGTAATCTCTAGTGTCAGCTGTAATTTCCTGAATACCTCTCAGGCAAGAAATCTCTGCATGAATGCTGTAAATTTGTTAAGACCTAAAACAATTTTTTTTACTCCAAGTTAGTCTATGAATTTTATATCTGCTTAGAATTCCTATATCTGAATCCATAGTCTCTTTCTAGTCTACTTGTCTTATTTTTTATTCTTCTTCATCCCTCTGTTTTTATGCAGAAATTTCATAGTTAAATGATGGGATAGGGTAAAAATCATGAACATACTCACTGGGGAAAGACTAAACATATTTCCCTATGTCACTGTAGCAGGGTTGAAACAGATAGATGGCATCTCTATCTTTTCCCCTCGGGGTTTCTTTTGCTTCAGGGAATGTCAGTTCCTCTCTGACTGAATGGCTCACCTCTAATGTTCTTTGCCATCAGCAGAAAGATATGCCCCATTGCTTGGCACAGTGTTTCCCTCTGTCTTTTTGGTGCTGCTTCCTCTCAGCAGCTGGGAAGGCATCTTGCTTTTGTCAGCTTTATCTCCAAAACATGTCAAGTGGAGCTCAGCTGCCTATTAAAGCTGTAGCAGTACAATTCTGTATTCTTGAAAGGGTGTGTAGCCTGGGTTTGGGCAGGTGGTTGATGGTTGTGCAGTTTTTGAGTATTTGTATTGATGTCAAAGAAGTGTCACTGAAGATCAGGCAGCATCTTCCTTTAGCAGGGGAGATCAAACTCTACTGTAGTTACAACTGCAGCATGAAAGTTTCTTTCTTTGAGCTCATAGATATACCTTCTCTTTCACTGTACAGAATCTGAGAACATCATGTACTAAAATGATTTTCGGATAATTTTAACTAATGGATGCTGAATAGCACAGTTTATATCTCAACATGTACATATATGGATGTGTATATGACTATATGTGACTGAAACAGAAATCTCATGAAACATTTTTGCTAATGTGAAATTTTGTGGTACTTTTTCCTATCCTAGTCTAGTAAATTTCTGTTTGTGATCTATATAAATGATTTTAAAACCCAAGAATTGGTTACTATCTTCAAATGAAAAATCGTTGATCTAGTCCATTATCAGTTTGATTTACTACTTCCTTTTTTGTGTGTATTTATCCTTTCCCTGTTTTCTTAATTAAGATTTTATTGTTTGTATTATTTTCAATCTGTATAAACACAAGTGGAGTCTACATTTACAGTTTTAAATCCAACAAAGAAATAAAATCTCTTATGTTTATTTCTTATACATATGATAAGCAGGTAGGTAAAGTGAAAAGAGTGTCGAGCTGGAAATGTCAGCGCGTATCATCCATAATTTAGCCTGAAGACCTTTAACAAGCTGCTTCTCTCCCTTAGGTCTCAATTTCCTTAAATATAATATTAATATAAATAGTGCAATTGGGATTCTGAGAACATTCCCTTCCACTCACTTGAACCTGAGCAATGCCTCAGGGTTAACCCTCTGACCATTATCCTAAAGCTTATTACCCAGAAGGAGAGGTAAGAAAGACAAAGATCAGTGGACCTGCCTTGAAAAATTACAAAGTCCCAAAGTAGGACACAGTGTACCAGATTCTTTACTTGTAACTCATTGAAGGTTCATACATATGGACGCATCTCATACCTCCAACTATAACGGAGTGAATTATTGAAAAGGGCATATGCAATAAATACAGCTATATGACTCAGCATCTGGTCAGGCACAATGTCAATCATGCTCTTGAAGAGTCCAAGGGAGGTGTCCTAGATCCTGAACAACATTTTAAATTCTTAAACCCAGCACCTTCAGTGTGTATGCTATTTACCACTCTGCCGGCATGATTCCATTCACTCTGAACATACCAATGCCTAATTAAACTATATTAAACTTTGTTTCTTTTTCCTTGCCATCTTGTACCATGTCCAATTCTTTATTGTACACAGGAACCTAGAAACCCATCCAGGACCCCATCACCCACAGGAACAATATGAAAATAGAATCTGAAATTTCTTTTAACATTCCCACTATTGATATAAAAAAATATCACTCCAAACCTACTAGATGTCCGATGTGCCAGGTTCATGCCCCCTAAAATTAAAGAATAAATCCTAAAGGACCAAAGAAGTAGAGAGTAGAAAAGGTTTATTGAGAGATAGTTTCTAAGAGACAGGAGGAGTCTCAAAAGTGAGTTGTCACTGAGGGTATTCGTCAGAAGTAATTTACACAGAAAAGTCACAATGTGGGTCAAACTTTAACCAACCAATAAGTTTGCAAGTATAACCACTTAGGCAGTATTGATCCATTAGGGAAACAGGGCATGTAACAAGGGTTTATGGATGACATCGTTAATCTTGGCTTATCTATGACTTCTAAAACAGGAACATTGTGGGGAAGAGTTGGTTACAGGTGTTCTGATCAGGCTTTCTAGTCCAGTTCTTTCACACACTGTTCAAAATACACTGGGGTCTCAGAAGGAACTGGTTAGATAACATTATAACTTCCTGAAATTCAGGATCTTAGCAGGGAGTGGCTACACCTCCCTTTAGGATCGTAGTAGGCAGTGCTGTATTACATGCTGTCTGATGAAATCCATTCTTTGTCCAAAGTCCTAGTTCACTTTCTATTCTTAATTTTATATCAGTATGGGTGGTCACCCCACTCTATCTCAGGCCCTACCAGGAGCTAGCTTCCTTACTCATAAGCTAATTAAATAACCATCTTCTACATTAGGATTAAGGATAATATGTGCAATCAGCCTTTGGCAAGACTTCATAGCCCTCGTTTGTTTGTAAATAGTTTATTCTACATTGTGTATGCATATATTGCATTCCAGTACTGTACTGGATAGATGAGGCACAAAGAAAATGTGATCTGATAGGCTGGCGGATACAACAGTATCTGAGATCCTAGCAATCTGCTATGTGAATTCAAATTGGAAAGACTCTTAAATTCATATCATAGTCAATAGTTTATTATCCTCAAGAAATACTTTCCTTATTTGCAAAAAAATAGTGGAGATTGACATAATCACAATGTCACCTGTAGAAGGAACTCAGATTGTTTAATTCAAAGCACAAGTAGAGTGTCCGTAAGTGTATTTACATATAACAAAGAAATGAGTAATGAAGTCAGCATAGAATAGATTTGGTCATCAGGAAAATTTATAAGCGGCAAGTACAATTCATTCTGTCACTTTGAATGTTTGGGAAGACACTGGTTAGAGAACATTTGAACCCTTTGTCCTGAGTGCAAATTAGGTGCTTAACTTTAATAATAGGTTGAAGAAGCAATCTCCATTGCTTAGAGGTCCCCTAGATTTCTCAAGCAGAGCTGAAGACTTTATGGTATCAGTAAGAAATGTTCAAATGAACCTTGTCCCAGCTGTGAAATGATAAGATAATTGGTCTCTTATACTCTGTTGGGATATAACTCTATATCAAAGCAAGAAACATGTATGGAGGGTCTCCTGGGGGAAGATACTGTGTACTGATGTATTTGATACAGCCTTTGTAGTTTCTGTGACTCCTTTTTGGAAATGATCATTACAAAACCTTTGTAGTTAATGTGAGAGATGAAGCACTACTTGGAATTAGCAAGCATGCCGATTTAATTAGAAGTCAGGGCCTTTCAGCCAAAGTTCTGTCATTTTCCATTAAAATTAAAACCAAACAATTTTATTTATTTATAAAAAGACAGAGAGTTTAATAATGGTTGGGGAGCATTTTAGCTTCTTGATTATTTATTCTAAAGGAAACAAGTTATGTCAACAGGAAGAAAGCTTTTTCTGTGAGAAATAAATTCATAAATTCCTCTCTAGACTACATGACTTAATTTGCTAAGTTCCATGAGTTAACCAGTTGTTGTAACATAATGTACAATAAGTTTATAATAAACTGCAGGTAGGTTGTTTCTGAGTAAAGAGACCAAGACTACAATAAAAATCTGCTGGCTCCAGAGTACAACACTATACTACTCTTCAAATTTTTTGGATACATTTAGTGAAATAATACAGGATCCGGGACACCACGACCAGTGATCTGTTTTGTAAATGAAAAAGCAAGCCCATTCACTTATGTATTGTTAATTACTGCTTTTGCTCAGCAATGTCAGACTTAAGTAGCTGCAGTATAACCCCAAAGCCCAAAATAGCTACAGTCTAACCCTTAACAAAAAATATTACAAGAAGTCAGGTATAATATATTTTTAAGATAACATGGAGCAACCAAATCAACACGTTTTCTTAGGCAATTCATCCACCTAGATTCTCTATCTGATATCTTCCTTTATTTTATGCAATTCAGTCAGATGTATCATCTCTTTCTCCTGTATTTTCAACCTTTTCTCTATGGAGTTACCCAGAGCCTGCATATGTGGTGTAGTCTTTTTTATATTAAAAGTAAATAGCTTCCACATCCCCTTGAAGTAATCCCACAACCACATTAACCTACTGCTCAGTAGTGGTTTCACTATTTTGCTGTCCCACTTTTTGTCCGATATGCACCTTCTCCTCAATTCCTTATCATGAACTCATTCCTTAACACTCTATATCTGATTCTACCTTTCAAGTCTTCTGAAACTGACAAAGGCAACTAAATAAATGGATACTTTGAAGTCCTTATCCAGCATAACCTTTCCACAGTATTTGGTGTTCATTATTACAGCATGCTTGAGGTGTTTTTCTTCTTTGTCTTCCATAACCTCACTTGTTACAGCTTATGTCTAGATGTCCCCTCAAAGTCTCATGTGGTCCTAGGTGGGGCATTTCAGAGGTGGCTAAATCTAGAGTGTGTGATGCTGGGATTAAATGTGTGATACTGTGTTCAAGGGTGTGTGATTACTAAATTAGTCCACTGATTGATCTGGCATAGTTCTGGGTATGTGTAATGGGAAGAAACACAGTGATTGTGAATGCTATGTGCCCTAAGGAAGTATAGCCTGGATAGAATATAATGGCCAGAAAGAGGGCTTCTGTCTTTGTTTTCTGCTCTAGTACTTGGCTGTTTGGCTGCCTTTTGCTTACATTAACTGCTTCTGTTCTGTGATGCCCATCTTCCATTCTGCTCTGCCTTGGAGCCAGATTATCAAATGAAACTTCTAAAAAATGTGAGCTACAATAAACCTTTCCTGGTCTAATTTTGTTGTTGAATATTTTGTATCAAAAATGAGAAAATTAACTAAAACATCACTGTCTATTGTTTTTCTAATATTGTAGTATTTTTTTCTCTCAGTTTCTTTTTAGGGTTTTCCTCTCTCTCTCTCTTTCCCCCCACCAGGCATTTAATCCATGAGTACATTACTGAGCTACATCTTTATCCCTTTTATTTTACATTATTTTGAAACTGGAAAGTCACTAAATTTTTCAAGCTGGGCTCAAAGTTGAATTTGCATGCTTCAGCCTCCCAAGGAGCTGGGATTACAGCTGTGCTTCACCATGCTCTGCAGGTATCTTTCTTTTTTGCTTACTGTTAGTGATGTTTTTCTGTTTTTCTCTTTTTACATAGGGAATATATGAAAAGTAAGAATATTGGCAATCAATTGTATTTACCCATGTGAGTTCAACAACAACGTATATCAAAAATAAGTAACTCCAGCCCAAATAATTACACCAAGATCCAGGATCATATCTCTTCAGCTGGCAAATTCTCCAAGATATCCTATACACATGCCCCAAACTACATTCATCACCTTTTCCCCAGCTAACCCTATTTGTATCTTGGCAGATGGCTTCATCATCTGATACAACCTACAATTTATAAATTTTGAATTTTTTATCTTCAAATCACATTTCATTCCCTACACAAATTTGTTGTTAGGTTTTATAATGTACAGCTACTCCTCTTTACTATCTCTTATATATGCTTCCTTCAGACACCACTATTGTATCCCTGCATGTATTAACAGAAATATATACCAAGACTACCAGTGGAGGCCCCAAACTGTAGATAACACTGAACTCTGTACATATGCTGTTCTCCTACACACACAAATACAATGCATTTGTCATCCTAACTAAGCCATTCTCCCAAACTGTATCTGCAGTGTTTACATTTTGAGGTGTAGCAACAAAAGTAGCACAAACTTATTTTGCCCTCTTCATACTTTCACAAAATGAAGATATACGCTTATTGTAGATTTCATCAAAATCAGCATATTAAATTTATTTTCATCTTTAAGTAATTTTAACATTGCAACTAAAAAAATTTGTTAGTTTATGTTTGCAGTATATAATTCTTACATTCATCATGGGGAGATTGTACATGCACATTACACATTTTAATTATTTTTGCTTTTCTTTATCTTCCCTTCCTTTTGCCTCCCACTCTCTCTTGGTGTCCTCTTCATTTAAAAAAGATCTATCTCCATATATCCTATTATGCATATTTTAGTTTGCTCTTCAAACTTTCTATATTTTGGTTTTCTCATATAAGACAAGCCATACAATATTCAAGGCTGTATATCTTATTTATTTCACTTAGGATTATTGTCTCAAGATGAATGCATTTTCCTGCAAGTGATTCGAAATTATCCTTCTTTATAGAAGAGGAGTATTCCATTATGAATAAACACCATTCTTTTTTACAGGCCATTCACAAGACCTAACTGTCATGAATTGTGCTTCTATAAACATAGGTATTCATGTGTCAATATAATATGATGCCTTTAACTCCACTGGGACGATATCTAGATGGAGAATAGCTTAATAAACTGGAATTACTATTTTTACATTTTGCAGAAATTTCTATACTGATTTCCATAGTGGTTGTACTAGTTTATATACCTACCAACAATGTAAAAGGATTTTGTTTTCTTTTTTTCCATACACCCTCACTAGCATTTGTTTTATCTGATTTCTACATGGTGGCCATTCTTTCAGGAGTAAAATGGAATCTTGGTGTTGTTTTCATTTGCACATCATTTAGTGGCCAAAGATGTTGAGCATTTTTCATGTCTTTATTGGCCATTTTTTGTCTTTTTTTGAGATAGGGTCTCCCTATGCAGTTCAGGCTGGCCTTGAGCTCACTTTGTAGCCCAGGCTTGTCTCGAACTTGCAATGATCCTCCTGCCTCAACCACCTGAGTGCTGAGATTACAGGTGTGTGCTACCATGCCAAGCTGTTTATTGCCCATTTTTACTTGTTCTGACAATAGTATTTATTTCAGTGGTTTATTTTTTATCTTGGTATCTAAATTTATTTCCATTTTTACATGTTCTCTATATTAGTTTTCTGTCTGAGGAGTGGTTAGTAATATTTTTTCCATTGTGTAAGTTATTGCTTCACTCTGTTATTTCACACACTGTGTAGAAATTTTTAATTTGTTATAAGTTCATTTATTGATTGTGCAATTGAGTTCTGTTCAGAAAGCCTTTACTAATATCTGTATCTATAACAGTACTGTTTTTCTTCTAGCAGATTATTTCTGGCCTAATATTTAATTCCTTCATTCATTTTGATTTTATTTTCATATATGATGTGAGATATGAATCTGGATTCCTCTCCTGCATATGCAGAGCAATTTTCCTAGCACCATTTGTTAAAGAAGCTATCTTTTCTTCAGCATAAGTTTTTGACCCCTCTATCAGTGATCAGATGGCTGAATATGCCTGGGGTTGTTTGTGCATCTTTTATTCTGTTCCATTGACCTGTATGTTAGTTTTTGTGAAAATACCACTCTGTTTTCATAACTGTAACTTTGTAATAATTTGAAGACTGGGATAAAAATGCCTACTGCTTTGTTCTTGTTGCCCAGGATTGCTTTTGCAACTGTAATTCTCTTCTGGTTCCATATGAATTTTAGAACCCTTTTTCTAATTCTGTAAGGAATGCTATTGGAAATTTACTGAAATTTTATTAAATCTATAAATCAATTTTGTTAGTATGGCCATTGTAAACATATTGGTTTGAATTATCCAGCAATGGGGATATGTTTCAATTTTTGATGTCCTCTTTGGTAAGACCTCTATAATTTCCATTATAGAGGCTTTTCATGCCTTTTGTTAGGTCAGTTCATGAGTAATATTTTCTTGAAGGTGTTGTGAATGATATTGGTTTTCTAATTTGTTTCTCTGTAGAGTTATTACTGTTATATGGAAATGGTTTCATTTTGGGGTTTTCAATATTTTCTTTCTACCTTACCGAATGTAATTTTTAATTCTAGTATTGAGTATTATTTTGAATAGGATTGGTGAGAGTGAATATCCCTGACTTTTCCCTCATTTTTCCCATGTGATATGATATTGGAAGAAGGCTGGTTCTAAATGGGTTTTATCAAATTGTGATAATGCCCTGCTGTACCTATTTTCCTCAGTTTTTTTTTTTTTTTTTGTCATGAATGTATATTGCATTTTCGCAAAAGCTTTTTTGCATCTATTCAGATGATCATGCGATTTTGGTCCTTGCTTCTGTTTATATGAGGTATTACATTTATTGATTTATGTATATTGAACCATGTTTGCATCTCTGGTATAAAATTTAGTTGTTGATGATGTTTGATCTTTTTATCCATTTGTTAGGATTTTTGTAGAGGATTTTTGCATCTATGTTGATTACTGACATTGAAATGTAGTTGTTTGTATTTTTTTTCAGTTGAGTCCTTGTATGATTTTTAAATCAAAGTAATGTTAGCTCCCCGAAAAGAGTTTGGCAGTACCTCTTCCCTTTTAGTTCCATTAAAGTTCTTGAGGAATATTGGCATTCATATTTCTCTGAGGGTATTGTAGAATTCAGTGTTATATGCATTGTGCCCTGGGCTCCGTTTAGTTGGAAAATTTTATCACTACCACGATTTTTTGCCCATTATTGGATTATTCAGGTTTTTTATATCTTCTTGTTTCATTTTTGGTGGGTTCATATGTATTTAGGAATTTACCCATTTCATCTGCATTCTCCAGTTTATTGGAGCACTAAGTTTCAAAGTAGATACCAATAATCTTCTGGATTACATGGGTGTTCATAATGACTTTATCTATTTCATTTCTAATTGCATTGATAGGGATCTTTTCTTTTCGTGTTTTGGTAATATTGGCTAGGGAATTATATATATTTTTTTTCTTTCAAAGAAATATCTCTTTCATTTATTGACTCTTTGTACTTTTCAGTCTCAATTTCATTCATTTTAACTTTTATCTTTATAATTTTCTTCCTTGTACCAAGTGTGTATTTGGATTATTCTTGTTTTTCTAGGACCTTGATATGGATCATTAGTTATTAACTTGACCTCACTCAGTTTTTCTGATGTAGACATTCATAGTAAAAATTATTCCTCTCAGGACTGATTTAATTGTGTTTCATAGGATCTATTATGTTTTGCTTGCATTTTCATTTGATTATAGGAACTATCTAATATCTTCTTCAATGTCTTCTGTGAACTCTTGATTATATAAGAATGTATTGTTCAATATTTATGTGTTTGCATAATTTCTGTGGTATCTCTTGCCATTGATTTCTAATTTCATTGCACTAAGACATGATAATATACATGGGATAATTTCAATCATTTTGAATGTATTTAACCATGTTTGTGGTATAGTATGTGATATATTTTGGAAAAAATTTCTGTGTGCTAAAGATAAGAATGTGTATTCTGGTGTTATTTGGCAGAGCATAGTGTCTCCCAAGTGTGCTCTAGTAGGTCTATTTGTTCAAAGGAGTAGTTCAACTCTATTATTTCTTTGTTGATTTGTTTTGATACAAGAGAATATCCACAGGTTCTATGCAAATACTGCTCCATTTACTGTGAGGGATTTATTATAGTGGGTTGCACTCTTGCAATCTAACATAATTTGGAGAGGAGTAATGCATCACCACTAAGACATATTTTGCTTCCACACTCACATTTTTGTGCATTAATGCTGGAGCCTACCCTGCCTTTCCCAGTGGGCATGCTCAGTCTATGGTGTCTGGGCTAAGATTGTAGTTGCTCCAGCAGCTCCCACTTTTATGTCCGTTTGTGCACCCCAAGTCATGGTTTTCTCTGAATAGCTTTATGGTCTGCTAGTTTGTGAGGTCCCCACTGCTCCAAAGGCCCTTCTGCTTTTACAACCCAGGCCATGGCAACCATTTGAGCTGAGCCACATCTTTGGGAAAAGTAAATGCACCACTGAATTCCATGGTAATGTAGGCAGTAGGCTTAGGAGGGGGGACTGTGAAACAGTGTGATGAATTTAATGCCTTCACTTGCAGAGTCAGCCCCATGGGAAAGCCATACTAGGCCTGCCTGGCTTCACACCATGGAGTCAGGGTCTTGGCATCCATCCCATCCTGATCTTAAACTTCTCAGGGGGTTCTATCTTCAGCCTGCACTGTCCTCATGACTCTTCCATGGTGGTCTCATACCCAGGGTCGCAAGGTGACACTCATAACACTGGTGTATAGCTGTTCTGCAGTTGCTCTGTGTCTCAGTTACAAATAATTAAGCCTTTCCCAAAGATGGCTCCTGATTAAATCCTCTCAAATATGGTGGGCTCTGCACTGGACTTCCTGGCCCACTCCAGCTTGTCTTGAGGAAGGAGGCAATTTCAGAGTAAAATGCTGCATTATTTTAGCAATTGTTAGTATGCATGGGGTTCTCTTGGGTCAGTGTTGCTGTCTTATTTGCTGCTTTTCCAGAGTTACTCTATGTCAGTGGAGGCAGGTCTCCCTCCTTGGCAGCCTTGGTGAGCCTTACAGAGTGCCTTGTTTCTTTCTTTGCACTGCATGTTGTCTCCCCAGCTTCTCTCTAATTTCCTATCTTCCATTCAGCCTCCTTTCAACTCATGGAGACTCACCTCTTTCCTTTTTTCACCAGATTGTTGCCTTCCAGGTGCAGTGACTCCAAGTACTGGGAAGCCCAAGCTATGCTTCTGGTCTCTCTACTCCACCACCTTGCTGCCTTTTTTTAGCATCCTTCTTTTGTATGAAATGTTTCTGATTCCTCTTCACACTGCCCACCACTCCTATCGTCACCCCAATTTTAATTCCATATACCTTGCATCGATCTCTTCCATGAAGAAAGCAAGAAAAAAAAAAGGCACCATTTGTCTATAACTTTTTTTCTTAAGAAGTTCAAGATTGTTTGCACCAAATCTACTTGCAAACAAACTTATGGGTTTTACTAGTAGAAAAATATGAAGAAATCTTATCTAAGAGCCCTTCAAAAGGACATACTTATCTTCCAATACTGCTTATTTTAATTAAAAAAAATTGGAAATTACAGATTTATGGGAGGCTGATGGTTGATTATATAATGTCACATAGGTAGTTCCCTGTGTGTATAACAATTGGAGTATAAAACTGAGCAGCTAATTTCTATGTATGTAATTCACACGCATTGTTACTTTGAAACAAGAATATAATTTATTGGGTGCAAAAGGAATTTTGAGAAGTAATGCCTGGCATTTTTGAGCCTTGCATACACTGATATTGCTGTATTTGTGTTTTCCTTGTGTATGTGCTCTTTTCTGGTCATAAAGTTTGTGTTGAATAGAGTCTACAATTCATTTGAATCTGCTGTGACAATTCAGTCCTCTGTGATACTGTATGATTATTGCCTCCCTGCATTTAGTAATAGACCTCAGGAAACACCATCATTATTGTTAATTTATACTTTCATCCATCCACTCATTCATTACTTCAGAAGTAAATGAAATCTATCATATCCATCCTTCTATTTGAAGCTGTAGAAAACTGGTAGTAACTTACAAAAATATTTTAACTTCTGTCCTACTACTCAAAGTAACCAATGCTCTAAATATTGTGGCTATTATTTTTTTTAAATAGTATTTCTTGTATTTGTATATCTAAAACATTTTAATTGTTTTGGTATATTTTGATATGATGATATGTTTTAATATATTATGATGCTATTATGGTTTGTATTATCTACATTGTCTTGCCATTTTCATCTAAAATTTTTAGATTTACAAACTTCATATTTTGATTAGATCCTGTTGATTTATTGTCATTCCTATACCAGATAATGGAAGAATTAGATTTTGTAAGTTTAATGTATATAAATGGATTTTTATTATGCTCTTGGTTTGTATTTTCATGAATACTAATAAGAAGATATAGCTCTTTTATATATTTATGCATTTACTCTATGAAATTTACTTTCATATCTTTGTTTTCGGTTTTAAATTTTGAGTTTTTGTTGTTGTTGTTGTTTGTTTATTTGTTTTGTACCAGGAACTGAACTCAGGGCCTCACACTTGCCAGGCAGGTGCTGCACCACTGAGCTACATCTGCATTCCTATGTCTTTATTTTCTTAATTTTGTTTCTTTGCTTATTGTTTGTAGTAATGACACAATTTTTGGTGATAACTCATTGTTGGTTATATCTACTGTAAATATCTCCTCACAGTTTCATGCTCCTCTTTTCACTTTGTTTAGGTTATTCCTTATTGATTAGAAATTCTTAATTTTTATAAATAATTTTATAAGACAATTTTATAAAAATTATTTCTATAAATAGTGGCACTGTTTAAGATTTGTGTAAGATATTCCTGCACATCTTAAGTACAGAAATATCTCGGTTATATTTTCTACTGAGGTTTTTATAATTTTCTTCAAACATTGAAGTCTTTGACATAGCTGGAGATGATTTCTGTGATAATTATTTTTATACTTCAGCTCGTCAAATTGAATTTTTTCTAAATGATCTGTGATAGTACCTCTTTCATTTAACAGAATTATCTAGAATGTATGCCTGTTCTAACATCTTTCTTATATTTTGTTGATCAGTTTGCTTCTGCTGCTGTCAGTTCCACAACAACATGTATCTTGAGGGGGCTGGGGATTTAGCTCAGTGGCACAGCGCCTGCCCGTACTGGAAAACAAACAAACAAACAAAAATGTATCTTGATATCCAGAAAACACTTCCTTTTACAATTTTATTTCCTGACAAGTTGGCTAAACTTAGATTTTTACTCTACCATGTAATGTTACATAATTAATTTGCTGAACTCTTCAAACAACTCAATTTTTATTCTAATTGAAACGAATAAATATATAAATTAATTTGTGACAATCAATATCTTTATTATGATGTTTCTTGCCTCCTTTCATTTAGATCTTGTTTTGTACTAATTCAAAAAACAGGGTTTCTTATACACACAAACCTTGCACATTTTTCATTAGGTTCACTTTTAGGTATGTAATCATTTTGTTACTAATATATTTTGTCTTAAAATGTGTTCTACTATTTATTATTTCTGCTTAGAATAACACTTTATTTTTATAGATGAATCTTATATCCAGCCATATATTAAATTGAAAAATTATTTTTAAAAGATTTTTCAATAGAATCTTTAGTTGTCTTTAATGAAGTAATGTTATCTGCATATAGTAAAAAATTTATTTCTTCTCTCCTAATTTTATTTATATAGTTTCCTATACTTATAGAACTGCTTGTATACTATGAATATAATTGTGTACTCTGTTCTCTTATTTTGAAAATGATTTTTTAAATATTTCTCCACTTAAGGCGATATTTCTTGGTATACTTTATCAGATTTTATACATATCTTTCATCAGATTAAAGAAGTTTGCTTATATTCCACTGTGCAAAATGTTTCCACTGTGAATGAGTATTTAGTATTAAAAATTCCTTTTTCTGTGTCTTTTGAGAATAAATCCAACTTTTAAACAGAGTATTGAATTTCATTTGAACTTTTACAGAAATATTCATGAGTGAAATTTGTATGCATTTTTATTTCCACTTATTGCCATTTTCTGGCTTTATATCAAAGTTAAAATGGATCATAAAAAGAATTTGGAAATAATTTATTTGTTACTTTTTGGTGGGGTTTGTCTAAGATCAGACCAATATGTCATTGAAAATTAGGTAGAACTTATTTATATATCAATTTTATTTCCATAAAACATTTGACTTCTGCTTCAATGACTTTAACTGTTGTCATATGATTCAGGTTTTTTATTCGCTGTTGGACCACATTTGATAAATTATTGTTCAGATAATATATCCATCTAATCAAAATTTAAAATTATCAATGTAAAATTGTGAATAATACAATTATACCTCTTTTTGATATATGCTTAATCTATAGTTAAAGCCAACAATTTGCTCACAGTATCATTTGTCAATCTTTTTCAACCAATGACACGACGATAGTTTGCTTATCTTAAATAATGTTTGCCTTTCTTCTTCTTCTCTATTACATCTTTGTTAAAAATTAATATTATTGATATATATTAGTCTTTATAGGTAACTCAATGTAAACCTCTGAATTCTAACTTATTTTTAGCCTACTTTAGTAGGCAATGAAATTTCCAGTACATATCTTGATATTTTGGAGTCATCATAATATATAGGAGTTATTTCCTCAATATAGGGTCATATATCTTACTCCTAGCATATTCCTTTTAACAGTTTCAATGAAGTCTGTGATATTTACCATAATGTTTTACTTGACTGAAAAGTATAAATTCTAGTGTTTCTTTTGGAAGATGGACCGCTATGGAATTCTGTGCTCATTTTTTCAAGGTTTTCTTAGCTTTTCTTGTTCATTTCAGTTACTTGGAATCTCTCCGAAACATGCACTGTCAGGTAGTCTAAGAACTTGACAAAGTTTAGAAGTGGATTTTGATGGTCTCCATTTGGTGTTTTTTTTTTACCTTTAGGATTTTTCTCACAATTAGAAATTATTCCGTCAGTCTAAAGTCTGTTCTTTGCATCTCGGTCCAAAATGACTATAAATTTTGTTTGAATTAAAAAGATATTGCAGAATGTTAATGAGATATACACCCTTCCAGGTTGCAGACCCAGTGACCACATGCTATGAGGACTCACCTCCTAAGGGTACACTCAGCCCCTGGACTCACCTGGGAATAAACCCACCTATCAGTACAGATCCTCTGTTATGAAAATATCCTCCAAAAATCCATCTCTGAGCATAAGAGAGTTTTGGGAGAGTCCAGATCCAAACCGCAACAAAGTTTACTTTTGTAAGAAATTGCTAAACAGTATTCCAAAGCGACTTTAATAGGAATGAAAGATTTTATGTGCCATATAATAGCCAGCTTTTATTTGTTTACAGTGTTTTAAATTTTACCATTCTACCTATACCTCTGTACTAGGAAGCTTTTGATAATTTTCAGTTTCTTTTTTTTTTTTTTTTTGCCTTTTTTGGTTTATTTGTTTTTTTTCTGATACCAAGAATTGAACTCAGGACCTTGCATTAGCCAGGCGGGCACTTATGCCACTGAGCTATATCCCCGGCTCAATTTCTTAATAATATATGTTGTTGGCCTTCTTCATATATCATTATATATGCTTACTATATCACCTTCGATGCGGTGTCTGTTTAGATATTATTTGCCATTTTCAATGGATTGGCTTGTTGATATTTGTTATTTTAAATGTCTTTTTAAAAATATTTGAGATATATATCTGTTCATTTGATATATGTTTTTCAAGTCTTTTCTTTATATGCTGCAGTTTGTTCTTCCTTTCTTTTAAGAGTGACTTTTAGAGGATAGATTTCAAAATAGAAATCAAGCCTACACTGTAAACATTTCTTCCTGGATTGTTCTTTTTTCATTTTAGAGTGATTAAAAATGTAAACATAACAATGAAACAGAGGTTTAAAACATGTTATTAGGACAGTTACAATAGTTGATACATTTCATACTGTTGATTGTTGTCTTCATAGTAGGTATTCAGAGGAGATGATATAGGTATAATGTCCTGTTTATACAATATTAGCACAAAGCATTCTTTTCTTTTTTTTTCTTTTTTATTTTAAAGATAAAAGGAGGAAAATATTAACAGACAGACAACATTTTACAAAATAGCAAAGGAACAGTACAAACAGTATGGGGTTACAAACAAAGTGGTAGGGAATTAACAATGCTTGTTGTATTACATATTGATATCTTCAAAGTGGTTTCTCATGAAAACAGATATAGA
>NW_004955473.1:12673291-12686141 GCF_000276665.1 Chinchilla lanigera | reverse complement strand
CAGCCCAGATAGGTAGCAGTCACAGACTTCCCCAGCCTTCGACTCGCTGGAGGGTCTGGGAAAAGGCAAAGCACAGACTCGAATCCATGGGCCCTGCAGCTCCCAGAGCACTCACTCTCTTGGCGCAGGGCGCCCGGGCCAAAGCATTCTTTTCAATGAACTAAGAGAAATTAGCTATATAACTATCTCAAGTATATTGTGTATAAATACTTTTTCCTATTTTCCCTTCTACCTTTCCCCTTTCCCCATGAGTTTGTCTTTTCTTTTGAACAATTTCTTCCCAATTCACAATACCTATTGTACATTTTGGATCTTATTTACTTGTTCATTTTCTCACACTAATGAGACAATGTGATGTTTACACAAATGGGCCTGATTTATTTCACTGAAGACTATGGTCTTGAGTTGCATCCATTTACCTATAAAAGACTCCATTTTACACTTCTTTATGGCTGGGTATTACTCCATTATATATTTTTTAAAAACCACATGTTTTTTTCCATTGTTCAGTTGATGGGTATCTGGGTTGTGTCCTTGATTTAACTATTTCAAACTGTGTTGCTGTGAACATGGGTGCTCATGTTCTCCTGAAGTATGATGTTTTTAATTGTTAGGGAAAGATACCCAGAAAGGGAATATCTGGTTCAAATGGACCTATAACCCCACTTTTTAAATGAAACTCCACACTGATTTCCATAGTGGTTGTACCAATCTATATTCCCACCAACAGTAGAGTAGCTTTACTTTTTCTTGACGGACACCTTCAGCATATGTTATGGGTTGATTTTTGAAATAACCATTCTTTCTGGAATGAGAAGAAATCTCAGTGTTGTTTTAATCTACATCTCTTGGATGATCAATAGTGTTGTACATTTTTTCATGTATTTATTTGCCATTTGTATTTCTTCATCAAAGAAGTGCCTATTCATCACAGCTGCCCTTTTTTGAATTGGGTTTTGAATTGAGGAAGGTCTGATTGTTTTCATTGCTTCATATGTTCTAGATACAAGTCTTTTGTCTGTGATACAAGTGGGTATAATTTTTCCCACTCTGTAGGTTGCTCTTTCATTTTGTTGGTGATTTCTTTGCTGTGCAAATCTTTTTAGTAAGGTGAGATCTCATTTGTTGATTCTTTTTTTAAAATTTTTTATTTTTTATTTTAAAAATAAAAGGAGGAAAACATTACCAGACAGACAACCTTTTACAAAATAGCAAAAGAACAGTACAGAGAACACAGTTACAAACAAAGTAGTAGGAAATTAACAATGCTTGTTGTATTACATATTGATATCTTCAAAGTGGTTTCTCATGAAAGCAGATAGAGACATGCAATATTGATCACTCAAGGACTCATTGACAGTTTCTTTCAGGAAAGAAATAGAAGACAGTAGAACAACTATGTTAACTATCCTGGATATTATTTCCCTTGTAGTCTGGGTTTTGTTCATGAAGTCTTTGCCTACACCTATGTCTTTGAGACTCCTGTCTACTGTTCTTGCAATAAATTTAGTGCCTCTATTTTAATATTTAGAACCCTGATCCATTTTAATTTTAGTTTAGTGTATGGTAATACATATGGGCCTGTTTTAGTCTTTGCCAAGTGGAAATCCAGTTTTTCTACCACCATTTATGAAAGAGAGTACCTTTCTTTCAGTTACCAGAGCTAAATCAAGAAGATATAAAAATTCTAAATAACCGAGTAACAGCCAATGAAATTGAAAATGTAATTACAAGTTTACCAACAAAGAAAATCCCAGTCCCTGACAGATTCACTGTTGAGTTCCTCAATAGATTTAGAAAAGAACTAATGCCACTAATGCTGACACTCTTTAAGGAAGCTCTTTAAGGAAAGGGAAGCAATACTTCAAAAGTCATTCTTGGAAGCATGTATTACCCTGACACCAAAAGCAGAAAAAAAAAAGCAACAACCAAGAAAGAAAACTACAGGTCAATTTCCCTAATGAACATAGATGCAAAAATCCTTAATAAAATACTGGAAAACAGAATGCAGCAAATCATCAAGAAGATTATACATCATCACCAAGTAGGATTCACACCAGGGATACAAGGATGTTTTGACATATGAAAATCAATAAATGTAATACATCACATCAACAGAACCAAAGACAAAAACCACATGATCATCTCAATAGATGCAAAAAAAGCTTTCCAATGCCCGACACATATTCATGATAAAAATCCACAGAAAATTGGAATAGATGCTTTTATCTCAATCTAATAGAAGCCATCTGTTTCAAATCAATAGCAAAATTCATATTAAATGGTCAGAAACTGAAAGCTGTCACTCTAAAATCAGAAACAAGACAAGGATGTCCATTATCACCACACCTATTCAATATAGTTCTGGAAACATTAGCCAAAGCAATTAGAGAAGAGTATGAAATAAAAGGAATAAGGATAGGAAAGGTAGAAGTTAAATTATCATTATTTGCAAGTGACATGATAATCTACATAGAAGACCCCAAAAACTCTACCAAGACTTTTAAATTTAACATCCAAATTCAGTAGTGTAGCAGGATACAAAGTTGAGACTCAGAAGTCTGTAGCATCTCTGTACCCAAAAAACTAATTCACAGGGGAAGAAATTTAAAAAAAAAACAAAAAACCACCTTTCACAATATCATCAAAAAATTAAATACTTAAGAATCAATCTAACAAAAGAAGTAAAAGATCTATACAGTGAATAGTACAGTACCCTAAGAAAGGGGATTGAAGAGGATATCAGAAAATGGAAAGATATCCCTTGCTCTTAGATAAGAAAAACCAACATAGTGAAAATCGCCACACTCCCGAAACTGCTGCAGAGATTTAATGTAATCCCCATGAAAATGCCATTAACATACCTCATAGACCTAGAGAAAACATGCCTGAAATTCATTTGGAACCAGAAAATACTTAGATTAGCAAAGCAATTCTGAGCAACAAAGACAAATTAGGAGGCATCACAATCCCAGACCTGAAATTATAGTATAAATCTACTGTGATAAATCAGCATAGTATTAGTAAAAATACAAGCTTGAGGATCAGTGGAACAGATTTAAAGATGAGGATGCCTTCTCAAACACACTCAGCCACCTTACCTTTTGACAGTGGATTTTTCTTTTTTTATGTGTTAACTAGAAAGAGTTTTTTTTTTGTAAATCCAGCATTACCTAGAGTATTCCTTTACTTTGTTTTCCAGAAGCTTTGTAATGATGCATTTTATATTTGTACCTTTGACATATATATTGTGTTAATTTTTTGAAAAGCTTAAGGACTGTTTCTATAATCACTGTTTTACATGTGGATGTCCACTTGTTCCAGCACTTTTAGAAAAGGGTCCACTTTGCTTCCTCCCAATCACAAACCAATACTTGAAAAATTAGCTGTTTACTTGGTTGCAATGAATATTTGTCTATTTTTCAGAGTTCCAACAAATTTGGGACAATTTTGCCAGATATTCCATGTGATTTTGGATTGAGGGGCCATTTAAATTCGTTACTCTGACATTTTCATTTTCTCTAGTCCCTGTTGTTCTGAAAATATTATACTGGAACAATTCCTGAGTCACTTTTTATAGATTATTTATGGCCGCTTTTGCATTACAATGGCAAAGTTCAATAGTTAGTTGTAGGACAGACCTCATGACTGCAATAACAAAAATAATATTTCATTAATCATCTTCTCAACAATCAAATGAACTAGAATGTTACTTTATAGTCAATTAAATGTAGATTTGTGTTTCTGGAACTGCTATTATATTTTGTGGTCAGTGGATCTAGTCAGAGTAAGGATTTTTGATAGTAAACTTATATTAATTTAATGAATATAGAATAGAAATAGGGGGCATGGGCCTTATTTTACACTCTTACTCTTCTATTTCACTATTGTGATAAATAGCTATCAATGTCATTTATATTTCTTAATGTGATAAATAATTTTATTCCAATTTTCACATTATAAAATTGTCTTTTCAAAAATTTTTGTGAAACTTTATCAAATATCCTTCTTAGCAACTGTCAACAATCATGTGGTTCTTCATTTATTAAAATAAAATAATATAAATAGTAGGGTAGAGATTTCTTTATTTTAACTCATCTAATATTTTCTACGATAAAATCAGTTTGACCATCCTATATTTTTTGTTGTTGTTGTTAACATAAGACTAAATTAATTTGTTAGGTACTTTTTTTGTTTTATTCATTAGTTAATCTTACTAGTATTTTCCTTTTTTCTGACACTGCATATGAGATATACCAGGTTGGTAAGTATAATTTTAAAATTTCTATCACTGTGTACTATATATACTAGTATATTTTGAGTAAAGTAAGAGTGTATCTTATTTTAAGGCTTGAAAGAGTCCACAAAACACCACTGGAATCTAGTAACACTCTTGGAGGTAGATCTTTGAGGCTATTCAATTTCTTTCATGGTTCATTTTATAATTTGTAATTTTATAATTTTGACTAGTTAATATATATATATATCCCAATAAAGCAATTTATTAAAGAATTAAATAATTTTTATTAAAGTTTAGACCTTTTACTCATCTTCAGTTTTATTACGTTTACTTATGATAGTAATATGTACATGCATTTTTTTTTCTAAGTCTCATTGCACTAAAAAGTCTTTAGGGAATAAAAATAGAAACCTGCCATAAACATCCCAATTCTCTAGTCCTATTCTCCAATTATAACAACTTTAAATAGTTTAGAGTGATTTTGTGGTGTTATCTCTCTTTCTATTGAATAGGATTATGCTACTTTTTATTTAATCATTTTAGAAATTATATACTGTTTTGACACTGAATCATTGAAATGTTTACATCTATAACACTATTCAAATATTTTCTTCCTCTATCTTCTAAATGTTTATAATTTTGAATAAAATTTCATTGTGTGTGAAAAAGGCTTTTCAGACAACAAAAGTCGCTATACATTGTACAACAATGTACAGCAATTGAGCAAAATGAAGAGACCTCATACATGTCTTTTTCCTATAGCCCTTCAGGTTTCTACAGATAAATTATTGTAAGTATAAAATTGGCTTCCATGTATAAACATGGCCACAGAAATTCTGCAAACAGAGAGACAAAGTGTGCTTGAAATTTCCCAAGTTTAATATATATGCTGTCATTTAATGCTATATATGGACCTTTGCTTTTTACTCTCTGTCATTTTCTGTGGTCATGGACACAGGAAGACAAGTCCCTCTCCCATTTGTCAAGGTATTTTCTTTCATAATTTGCTATTTTATGTTATTCTATGTCAGAAAATTAAAATAAATTAGGAACAAATTTTATACATAATCTTAATATTTGAAAGGTCAATTTCAAAGGCAAATAAAAAACCTTTAAATTGCACGTGAAATCACAGAAATTACACAATTAATGCTTTGCAGATCATGCATGTATACACCTTTAGTTTTTATTCCAGTATTGGAAATACTAGAGAAAACAGGATAAACATGTTTTTGCTTCCCTATATGATACATTTATGTTCCTTAGAATTTACCTATGGGCATATTGCCACCAAATAGTAAGAACAGAATTAAAGAGGAATAATGGGATGGTTTGCCTTTTTTTGTACTTCTATGTCAACATTTTTAATATAAGTATTTGGCTAAAAATGCAGCATGGGTATAGAGGAGTTTGCTCATGATTTTTAGAATATCATTGCCATTTTCTGCAATTGGATTTAGCTCTGGACGAAATGAAAAATATTTTGTTTGGGGCTGCTACTTCCTTTGCTTTCTTAATCACAGGTGTATTAATATATTTTATACTCACTTGTAGTTTTGTGGAATTATTATCATGGATCCACTGAAACTCTATAACATACATTACTTCAAATGAATATTCAAACGAGTTGTCAAGGAACAGCAGAGGATACATATTGCATGTACCTCCTTTGATCATTTGCATTACTTTATAAATTTATCTAGTATGGTGATTACCATTTGTATTTATTTTATTGCCTAGTATTATTAATTTACTTGTGGTTTTATTAAAATATGTTTAGAAATTTGCTATGAAGTATGGTGCTTTTTATTTTTTAACAATTACAATTAATTATATTGAGTTTTCCCTTACCATGGTTGCTAACCATTTTATGATATTACAGGAAATTTTATCAAATAATTTTGTCATTGTTATATCTTTGTGATAAATAAAAAATGCATTCAACTTTGACAACTGGCACATGCACATATCACATCTCAATCATTCTTAACTCCCCTTGCCCTGTGACTTTCAGCTTTCTGCCTCCACAGATCCCTGTTGAATCTTCGTAAGGTCTACCTCACTGTTTCTTACCATTTCCATTTTATTTAACTCCTTAAGTGATTTATATTTTGAATTTTTTGTATAAGATGTACCATGTGATATTTGCTCTTCTGTTATGTCTTATATTTAGATGTCCACCAAGAACTGCATGCACTTATAGGCAGGGATTTTGGAAAAATATTGGACCATGGGACACTATAACTGACTTGCTCTTAGAAACATGGTTGGGAAGGCAGGTCAGTGGGGGCATAGCCCGGAAGTGTGTAACTCCCTTCCCAGCTCCTTCTCTTTCTGTTTCCTAGCCACTATCACATGAGCAGAGTTTCTTTCACCATGACCCTAGGCCATGTTTTTTAGTTCATTTATTTTCATTTTTGAGGCAGGCTACCATGGAATAAAACGTGGTCCCAAATAAACTTCACCTCCTGTACGTTGTTTATCAGGTATTGTGTCCTGAGAAAGTGACTAAAATAGATTTTGTTACCCGAGAAGCGGGGTCATGATGTGATGCTACCTGACCATGCAATTTAGAAGCCTTTGCTTCTGCTCCTTAGAAAGAGTTTGGAAAGGTTTGGTGATGCCTGCTGGGAAAGTAGTCCTAGAATTCTAGAAGCTGAACATGATGCTTGATAGCATATTCTATTTGGAGCTCAAAGGACCAGAATGCCCATAAAAAGGTAAACAGTAAAGACCTGGATTCATAAGTTTTCAGCTGGGAACAAGGAATCCATTGACTTTTGGGCTTTAGGTCATGTGTTGTATTCTTGCAGAAAATGTGCCTACATTTTGTTCTTATCCTAATAGTGTGGAGACAGAGGTTAGGATGTTGGACTAATTAATTTGGTGAAGGATAAAAATTTAAGGCAGCCCAAAGTTCAGGCAGTGGGATGCATAATTCTTTACTGCTTTTAGTGACTTTTACACTGAGAAACAGGAAAAAAAATACACCCATTTAAAAAAAGTTTTCAGTTTTACCAAAAATAAAGGATCTATTATATAGTTGGAGTAGAGATCTTGGTTGCTGAGATTAGTATTTTTTTTTTTTTTTTTTGGTACTGGGAATCGAATTCAGGACCTTGCACTTGCCAGGCAGGCACTTATGCCATTGAATATTATCCCAGGCCCTGAAGATTAGTATTAAAAAGACATCAAGCACTTTATATTAAATAGAAATGATGCATGTGTCAGTGTCTTGGGACCCAAAAATATCCTAAAATTTACAGGCTTAAAGTTGCAAAAATGAAAGGGATCACTTTGAGAAGAAAGGCCTCAGGGAGCTACACTCATTCATGGAAAGTTAGCAAAATGTTTCCTGGAGTTCAGCCATCTAGGCACTAATAGGCATCCATATCCACAATCCAAGGGTTCCTGGCTAATGTTTGAGTTGGCAGCAGACTCTGGTATCATGCATATTGTACTGGTTTTATAGGCATGGAGAGTGCAAGCAATGTAGATACAGGGAAACTTCCACCTAAGTTTCAGAAGTCCTGTGATGAGGTAGTGTCCCCCTAAGGGGGCTATGGATGGACCTGTGAGAGTGAAGTTGAACGTGCAGGAAATCCTCAAAAGTTGTAAAAGCCAAGAATGTGAACTTCCATTGAGAAAGGCCACAGGCAGTGAGCAAAGCCAGCTGGAAAGACTGTGAGAGCAGCAAAAGACAACGCTATAAAGTGGAGCCACCCAAGCTATTTGTTAATTTTTGGTGTTATTTCTTGTGTAATGAGTGTTCTGTTCAGAATATGCTTCACCATGCCTATATCTTCCTGGGCTTTACCTAACTTATCTTCTAGCAGATTGTGTCTGTTTTTATAACTAGGTCATTGATCCAATTTGATTTGATTTTACTAGAGGAAAGAAATATGGATCTACACTCATTTTTCTTTCTGTGGATAACTAGATTTCCCAGCAACATTTGTTAAAGAGACTATCTTTTCTTCAGCATATAATTTTGGAACTTATGCCCATAAGCAGATGGCTGAAGATGCATGTGTTTTTTCTGCACCCTGAATCCCATTCTATTGTGTTTGTGCCAATAATATACATTACTATAGCTTTGTAATATAACTTTGAATCTGAGATCACAGTGCTTTCCGATTTTCTCCTTTGGCTCAACATTTCCTTGGTTATTCTGGGTCACTGGTTCCATATTAATTGTAGGATTTGTTTTTAGTTCTGTGAAGAATAACATTGGTATTTATTGGTATTTTGATTAAGATTGCATTATATCTATATAACACTTCTGGTAATATGACAGTTTTTGACAATATTGGTTCCACTTTTATCCAGGAACAGGGGATGTCTTTACATATTTTTTTTTGGTAGGAGGAATCGAACTTAGGACCTTGCACTTGCCAGGCAGGCACTGTGCCATTGAGCTGTATCACCTGCTCTCCATTTTCTAACGTTCTCTTCAATTACTTTCTTCAGATTTCTATAGTTTTTGTTATAGATATCATTAACCACCCTGATTAGATTAATTCCCAGTTTGTAATTCATTTGAAGCTGCCATGAATAGGAAGGTATTCTTGATTTCTTTCTCGGTGGTCTTGCTGGTGATGCACAGAATGATTATTGACTTTTTTGTGGATTTTGTTTTCTGTCATTTTGCTGAAATTTTTATTAGTTCTAAGAGTCTTATGGTAGATTTTTGGGTCTTCTTCATACATTGTCATACCATCTACAATAAGAATATTTTTAATTCTTTCTTTCCTATTTACATCAATTTTTTTCTTTCATTTGTTAATAGTTCTGGTGCAAGGTTTGAATAATATATGAAATAGTGGTAAGAATATAAACTTTTATTCCTTATTTTAGGAGTAAAGCATTCAATTTTTCCTCACTTAGTATGATGCTGGCAATTGGGTGTAACATAAATGACTTTTGTCAGTTTGAAGTAAGTTCCTTCAATGTCTACTCTCTTTAGGTTTGTTGTCAAGAATGAATGTTGAATCCTATCAAAGATTTTTTCCTCTTCTGTTGAAATGATCCTGTGATTTTTATCCTTAAATCTTTTTGTGGTGTATAATATTTATTGATTTTTGTATGTTGAACTATCTTTGCATTCTTGGGATTAAGATGACTTGATCTTGATGTATGATCATTTTTATTATTTGTTGCATTTTGTTTGCTAGTACCATGTTGTGTAATTTTATCTGTATTCATCGAAGACATTTGACTCTAGTTTCCCTTTTCTTTAAAGCCTTGTCTGCTCTAGTATCAGAATAATGGTAGGCTGAAGGAATGAGTTTGTTCAATATCTCTTTCCTTCAATTACATAGGAGGGGTTGAGAAATATTGGCATGAGCTCTTCCCTGAAATCCTGGTAAAATTCAGTGGTAAACCAATCTTGTCTTGAGCTTTTTTTATTTGGTGAGATTTTCATTGCTAGCTTTATTTCATTGACTTTTATTTGTCTCTTCAGGTCTTTTGTATATTTTTAATTCAGGTATAATAATTAATATTTGGGAGCTGGGGATATAGCACAGTGCCACAAGCTCTTGCCTGGCAAGCACAAGGTCCTGAGTTCAATCTTGGTACCTCAAAATAATAATAATAATAATAATAATAATAATAATAATAATATTTAATATTTGGCTAGTAATTTATGCATTTCATCTAAATTCTCCTAATTAGTAAAATGCACATATTCACAAGAGTATTTTTTAATCTTCTGGAATTTATTAGTGTCTCCTTTGATTTTTTTTCATTTTTAATTGCGTATGTGAGTGTTTTAATTCCTTGTTTTGGTAAGATTGTTAAGGATTTATCAATTTTATTTAACCTTTAAAAGAATAAAGTCTTTGATTGATTAGTGCATTGCATTGTGTTTTTACTTTAAATTTCATAAATTCTGCTCTGATACTTATAATTTCCTTCCTTTGACAAGTTTTAGATTTGAAATTGCTCTTCTGTTTTTAGGATGTTAAGATGTATCATTAGATTATTTGGGATTGTTTTATTTTTAAATGTAGACATGCATAGCCATAAACTTCCCTTTTGACCACTTTTTGTGTATGTGTTCCTTAGGTTTTGGTATTTTTTACTTCTACTGTCATTTGACTGTATTTACTTTTCCATTTCTTCCCTTATTTTCTCTGTGATCTATTGATTATTGAAAAATATGGTGCATTATTTATTCTCAATATGATCACGTAGCTTCTGTGGTTTTTTTCTTGATGTTGATTTATAGTTTCATTTTATTCTGATCTGATAAGATAGAAGATAATTTCAACTATTTTTGTTTATTTAAACATGTTTTCTGGACTAATATATGATCTATTTTAGACATAGTGCTGCTGAGAAGACTGTGTGCTGCTAAGAAGATGTTCATTTTGTTGTTGAATGAGTCATTATCTAAATAGCTAGTAAGTCCTTTTATTTGATAGTATGGTTTAATACTGTCATTTCTTTGTTGATTTTTTGTCTGGTTGATCTGTTTATTTATGAGAGGGAGTATACCACTATTAATTTATTTGTGTCTACCTGTCTTGTCCTATCCAGTAGCTTTTGTATTCTAAAATTGAAAGTGTCAATATATGGTGCATTTTTCCTTTTACTAGTATGTACTATCCTTCTTTGTCACTTCTCATCAGTTTTTGGCTTGAATTTCATTTTGTCCAAAAATAGGATAGTTAGGCCTGCTTGCTTACAGCCTCCTGCTGCATGGAATATTATCTTCCATTCTTTCACTTGCAGTCATGCATTTGTGTGGGAAGGCTGTGTGTCTCTTACAGGCAACATGCAATTGAGTTTTATTTTTATCCTATCTACATTTTTTGTCTTTTGATATAGAATTTAAAACCACTGAGATTGTGTTATTATTAAAATATATTTCCTAAATCTAGATATTGCATCATTTCTCCAATGCTGACTGCTTTATTTATACCTTTTGTTTACCTGCTGTCATAGTCAGAAATATTTTTACCTTTGGGCACTTTTTTGATTTTGGCTTTGCTGAGTCTTACTTAAATTTCTTTGAGTACTATCAGCCATCATTGTTTATGGTTTGTAAATTTCTGTAGATTATCTTTGTTGTGAAAAGTCATTCCTTTTCTCTCAATTCTGCAGGATAATTTTGCACATTATAGTAATCTTGGCTGGAAATTTTTCACTACTTGAAAATATTTACTCTAAGCTTTCCTGGCCTTTAAGGTTTATGTTGACAAAACAGTTGTTATGCTGATAGTCTTGCCATTCTGACTTACACGATATTGATCTTTAAGAGTTTTACATATTTTCTATTTGTTTCGGAATTTTTGGGAGTATTTGTTATGATGTATCTTGCACAGGCATTGCTATTTGAGGTGCTATATGTTTCATATGCCTGAATATTAAATTCATTTTTTAGGTCTGAGAAACTTTCTGCTATTATTTCAGTGAATGAATTTTTATACTTTTGGCTTCCATATCTAAAATTTCAAACTATAACTATTAGTTTGCGTTTGATTAATGTAGCAATTATTTGATCCACCTTCCAGATACCATGTTGATTTTATGGTATAACTGCATATATAATCTATTACAGTTACCTTGTCTCAGGTTCTGACAATCTCGCCTCAGTTTAGTCATTCCTATTGCCCACAAATTCAACTGAAATTTTTTATGTTGAAGAATTCTGCTAAATTTCTTTGTGTATTTTCTAATTCCTTATACAATCCTCTAATGAAATTAAATTTTCAATGTCTCTTTTAAGATAGATAAGCATTTTACTAATTAGATCCTTTATCTGTTTAGTAACATTTTCCTTAATGTCATTGAATATTTTATGGATTTTTTCTTTGTGTTTTGAAACATTTGGTTTTTGAATTCTTTGCTTGAAATTTCCTCCATTTCAATGATTGTGAGTTTAGCTTTATAGGAGTTAAGAGTTTTTGAGGGCATCTTGTTGCCCTGTTTTGTCATGTTGCTACTGTTTTTGTGCTGAAGGCTGAAGATCAGTTAGGGAACAAAAACTGTTGATTGTGGAGTTTCTTTTAGTTAGTGTATGTTGCTCTAGATAGGACTATGGCTTTATTTCTCTGTTTGCATATATTCAAGTAACCAGCCCACTCAGTGTAAGAGGATCAGTCATGGTCACTGCATTGCAAGGAAAGAACAATTACTGTTTATGTCAGAATTTCCAGAACAAAATACATATTATATAATTAAATCATATAATTAAAAACTAGTTTTAACAGCTTCACATTTTTTATTTGTTCTTGAAGACAGTGAAATAGTACTGATAACAGACTTGGATGTAGAGGGGGAGGGAAGGAGAGAGGAAGAAGAAACACTGTTCAGAAAGAAGGAAAAAATAAAAAAGATATAGCAATAAATGAATCAAAGAAAACTGATGGGATTTGATGGTATCATTTTTAGGTTTGCTATCCAGGGCTGCAGAGGGGATGTGGTTATTCATAGAGTCTAGAAAAAGGAATAAGAAATAGAGAAAGTGAAATTGGAAGTTGGGTAAAGCTGTAAAAAGATTAAAACCAATTAATATCTTAGTAGAAAATTTTATTGAAATCTTTCATAAATAATTTTTGGGTAGAATTAATTTGGCATGACTTTGGATGATACTACCTAAAA
>NW_004955473.1:12670654-12673016 GCF_000276665.1 Chinchilla lanigera | reverse complement strand
TAGTTTGTAGAGGGTTCAGTTCATAGTCACCTGGCTGCAAGGCAAGGTGGCATGGCAGAGGGGCATCACAGATAAAAAACAGTTCATGGCAGGCAGAAGGCAGCAAAGGAGCAACATAGCAAAGTAGGAAGCCATGATCAGCTTTCTTTTTGTCCTTTATATTGTATCGAGGCTACATGCCCTCAGGTCAGAGAGCACTCATATCCATGGAGGGCCTTCTCGTTATGCATACCCAAGGCTATGCCAAAACAATCAGTGCATTAATTCAGCAATCACTCGCAGCCTTGATTCCAGCATCACACACTAGATCCAGCCAAATCTGAAAAGTTTTACCTAAGACTGCATGAGGCTTTGGGAGCATGTCTATACACAAGCCACAATGCTCTTCTAACAAGGTGAACATGGACATGCCTTCGTTTTCACAATAAACATGTTGTGGGGAGAACAGACAGAGGTACCACTATTGCAGGGAGGGCACCACAAAAACACATAGGCCCTGAATCTAGGGATAGAAAACTGTGACATGGCTAGATCCAAGACGGCAGGTTTTAGGGGAACAAAGAACACTCATTCAGTAATGTAGGACTTTTTTCTTTAACTCAATCTTTTTTGCTTTTCTCTATTTCACATAATGTTTGTTCCCTTCCTCATTTTAGGGGGATTTGAGCTTTTTCACCCTCTTTTAGTTTCTTTTATCATCTTCTTTATTTTATCCTTTATACTTCTTTTTTCTTTAACCTTTTTTTGTTTTTTTCTTTAAACTTCTCTCAACTGTTTTCTTGTTCATTTTTTCCTGTTACTTATAATGTCTTTTTACTCTTCAGTTAAAGTCTACACATCATTTTTTCTTTTCTTATATTCCAATTTCTCAAATTTAGTTTTTGTTCATTCACCAGTTCTCACACTCCTCTACCTTAACTAGTATAATAACTAAGCTTCAGGAATCTCTAGGTAGCTAGTTAAATTTATGCTAATACTGTTCTATACTCTATTTTTGATAGAGGTAAAGTTATTACATTCATTAGATACTTAAATAGGCCAATAGTGGGTCAATATTTGGCTTGTCTTAGTATTCATACCATAATGGTATCTTTTTTATGACTAAGAGTGGCACTTTATTTGTCCTTAGGGTTTGTCAATATTTAGTCTGCATTTGATGCTATACTTGATGCTGAGTTTATTACTATTTTGCGGACAGCATGTTAGAACTAGAAGACAGGGTTGTGGCTCATAACCAATTAATGAGAGACTCTTTGAAAGTACTGAACATGAAAAAAGGATCCAACAGCTCCGAGGTGAGGCAAAGAACACTAATCAAAATCATTTGGAATTAGTGAAGTCAACAGACAGAAAAAAATGACATAAAAATTTGTTTACTAAAATAATACAAGAAATAGCCATGAACAGAAAAGAGCATATTAGTATCACATGATGCTCAAAGTTCCAGATGTCCAAAACAAAAACTGAATTTTAAAAAGTTAGAGAAAAGAAACAAATCACATATACAGGAAAATCCTTTGGAATTACAGCAGACTTTTCAACAGAAATCTCAGATGCTATTTCGCATAGAGAGTCATGCTGCCCACCCCCCGCAAAAAAAATCAAACTGGTTCCCTGATGATAGTGAGGAAGAGAAAGCATGTAAACATTTGCAGACTTGTATCCTGGAAGGACTGAGAAGGATTCTATGTCTCTTAGTTATTCCTACTTATCAACCATTGACTTCAGGAGGCTTTAACTAAATATACCCTTCTATATCCAGACATGTAGAAAGATAAGTAATTCTTAAGGATAAATTTCTAATGCAACTGGCACAGTCATAAAGAGAAAATTGCAAAAGAAGTCATTTGTCCCTGATAGTTCTCTAAAATGCCTCGCTAAACTAGCCACTGAGATCTTTTATGACACACTGAGAGGAGGCCAACTAGAAGGAAAGGGGAGACTAGATGAAGGCAGCTGCGAAACTGACCACCATCCGCTAGTGGGTAAATATTAATCTTCTCAGATCAGGAACTGCTATTTCAATTCTCCTCTCCAGTGCTGGACTTCCCTCCTCAGTCAGTACAACCATCTGAGGGGTAACTAGAAAACCTGCAGCCAAATACTTCTCACAGCCCCTTTTCTATAGTTAGTATGATTTTTTTCCCTTTGCCCTTTTGACTCTTGTGGCTGTTCGTTTATTACAAGAGATCTCTGTTAATTGATGACGTATAAGGACAGTTGTGACAAGTCCGCTTATAGTTCCAAACCTAAAACTTTAAAAGAGTTGTTGTAGTTCAACTTAGCCAGTACATTTGAGAGTGCCCTTTGATTTAAATGCGACTGTTCTATGTATGTGTGTCCATTCATCTGTTTAATTTGC
>NW_004955473.1:12666990-12670454 GCF_000276665.1 Chinchilla lanigera | reverse complement strand
CCTGACAAGAGTTCAAGATTGTTAACACAGATGTTATTTGTGACTTAGATTAATATATATGTATCTGTGTTAACTTTAATATATAGTCCTCCAAGAATTCTACTTAATTTGGCTCACAGATAGATGGACACACATGATATTACACACATTCAGATTGGTTTACTGTTGAATATTATAAAACACCAGTACTGTTCAAGTTTTTTATTAATGAAATTGAAAGGGAAGAAATAGTCCCAAAAGCATTGACTTGATTCCAAAACCAGAGAAGCATCCAACCAAAAAAAGAAATATAGACCAATCTCTTTAATGAATGTAGATGCAAAAATACTCAACAAGTTACTGACAAACAGAATAAAACAAATCAACAGAAAGATCTTAAATCATTATCAAGTAGGTTTTATCTTAGTGATCACAGGATGGGTCAACATACGGAAAACAATAAATGTAATACATCACCTAAACAGATGCAAGGACTAAAATTACATGATCATTTCAGTAGATACAGAAAAAAGCTTTCAACAAAATACAACATTAATTTATGCTAAAAACCTCAATAAATAGGTATTGAAAGACCTTATCTCTATGTGATGAAATCCATTTATGACTAAGGTACTGCCAACATAATATTAAACAGGAAAAAAATTAAAATGTTTCCTATGAAAATCAGGAACAAGCCTAGAATCTCCACTATCATTTTTCTTGTTCATAGTATTCCAAGCATTATCAAGAGCAATTAGGCAAGAAAAAATAAAATTATATTTATATACATGGGAGAATTTAACTTATCATTATTTTCAGATGTTGCTATCCATTACACAGAAACCCCAAAAATCCACCAAAGATGCTGAGAATTAATAACCTAACTTTTCAGTTTGACATGACCAAGCAGAAGAAAAGAAGCTCTACCTAGGGTTCTCTGCAATGTCAATTATGGCTGTAGATCTAATGAAGGATTTTACAGAAAAGAAATTTAAAACTAAAGCCAAAACAATTGAAATTATAAACCTATATTGCCCAGGTTTCTCGCAAGAGACAGAGATATCTACAGACAGAGGCATTGTAAATTTCTCCAGTCCTCTTTGTCAGAGCAGGAGGAGAGGACTTTTTGTGGCCTAGCGCCTCTGTGGGAGTGACAACAGAAAATCCTCCAATGCCATAAGTCGGGCACATTGGCCACTGACACAGAGCAGCATCTGGGAATTGACTTGGTACAGTTGCAGCCTAATGTAGTTTCCTTGCATTTGATGCAGGAACTCTTTTCCTAATTGACCTTGAGTTTTTTCTTAGATGACTTCAGTGGTTAAAGCATTGCACATTGCAATAGACATAATTGTGGTCTTTCTTCTCAGCCCTTCTCCTTTCATCCTTATTGAGATCCCAATTATTGAACATTGAAAAAGCCATGCCCAACAATTGGGTTATATTCAAAAATACTGCATCTCTCTGAAGTGCTAGTCACTGATGGAAACTAGTGGGAGAGAACCGTATCCCCCTGAGAGATAGTTGGGCATATGAGGAGAAGATCATCAATATCAAGTTCTTCTTCCTTAGAGGCCTCTTTAAGTACTATGATTCTTGGACCTTTACAGGGATAAAGAACCATAAAAGCTTGAACATAAGGGATTTCACATCACTTTCCTTGACTTTTGCAAAAAAGATCTAATTGAAGAGTAATATAATTTAGACTGCCATTCTGTACCCTTCTCTTCCTATTTCACAGCCTATATGGGGCTCAAGCAGTAAAGAGAAGGGTGGAGTCCCTGGGATTCCAACTAGCTATATTCAGGATCAAATTCTTCCAAGATTTTAAGGATAGAAGTGGTGAAGTGGGTAGAATACACACAGTGTTTCCCATGGTGTGTCCTGGGGCTATGTAGAAAGAAAATTAGATCTGGGTTCCTTCAGGTGGCATCCCATGCCAAAGGATTCAGGCTCACTGAGTTCCCAAGATGTCTCTTGTGAGACTCACATACTATCAGCCAAACACCTCCAGCTAAAGCCACACGTATTCCTTTTGATTTTTCCTTAGAACTCGCTATACCTTTGGCCCCCTGACTCTTTAGAGAGAAAGATGGAACTTTTCAAGGTGCCCCAATGAGCTACTTGAACAAAGAATAAACTCCTAAGAGATCAGTGTTGAGCCCCCTGGGGAGCCTCTTACACAGTAAACTCTCAAGAGACAGGGTTGGAGCCTACGTGGAAGCTCCTTTAGACACCTGAAAATCTACTATCTTGACAGATGAGATTTTTTGCTATCCATGAGGCCTGTTGAAAAAACAAGTTAAATGGTTAATAAACTTGGTGAACAACAATTCCCACAGCTGGGAAAAACAGAGGCTATGTACTCCCCTCACCTACTCACAACTGTCATGACACACTAGGCCAGAGCCATGGAAAAGTTTCCTGAGTTCCTCAGTTTCCATTTCCATTTATTTTTTGCCACTCCCTAATTTCCTGCTTCTCCCTGATTAAAAAAAAAAAAGAAGAAGAAGATTTAAATCCTCTAATGATGAAAGCCTGTCCTGGGAAAAAATAGTGGAGCTTTCCTAGTGGAAAGAGAGAAGGAAAGGAAAAAAAATGCTAAACCAATCCTTCTCAGCTATAGACTTTAGAGTGAGAAAAACAAAATTGTGCCCAAAGGGTTTGTAACCAAAGTGTTAGACAAAATTTTGTTTCCTTTCTCCAATGCCAAACTGGGTGACAAATCTGACCACACCCGTCTTTCCCCACAAACACAAGCGAATCCCTCTTCCCAAAATGACAAAATAAATTATGTTTGTACACTGAAGTACCACTCTATCATTCTCTGATTCATTCCAGGCAAAAGGCTCTGGGAAATGTTTTATACGCAGGTGACACCCAGTTACTCAGGTGTTTTGACACACCCTAATTTCCTGCCTCACTATTGTAGAAGTGAGGCTATTTTTTTTTATCTTCGCTCTACTTTGATTATACCTATCAAAGTCTGTAATTTTATTTACATAATTTTTAAAATGTAAGTCTTTGTTTTTGAAAGTATTAGGACTTTTCCTATTGATAACCCCTATTGCTATTTTAATTTCCTGTTTTAACATATTTATTAACCCATTCAATTGATTTGTGTTTATTTTATTGTTCTTCTAGTTCTATACTTTACACTCCCATACTGAAATATGTTACTTTCTTAATACAATATTGGCTGAAGCTCTCATTTATTGTTTTTATTATTTATTTCTAAATAAAGTTTTAGAAAAACCTTCATATATACCTACCAAATATATTTTGAGGGTTTCTTTTTTTTTTACTTATTTTCTAAGTTCTATAGAATTTAGGATTCATTTTTAAGGACCTGATTTTTAGTTTATTGAATAATGCTGTGTGGGCATATTTTCTACAATGTGACTTTTTTTTTACTTTTTAAGATATCTTTTGTGAATCTGTATAAATTCCAATTGTGTTTTTATCCTACATTTAAATGAAAAATA
>NW_004955473.1:12661381-12665800 GCF_000276665.1 Chinchilla lanigera | reverse complement strand
TGCTAGTAGTTTTTAAGAAAGCAGTTTGTAGATTTCTAACTTTTAGCAAGTGTGATTAACCTTTTAACATGTATTTGTATGTTTATCCAGTTGGATTTATTCTTGTCACCTTGTTTTGTAATATGTCTTTAACCTTTGTATCTCATTCTTTTTCTTGTTGAATGATCAAATATAATTTTATTTGTTACTCTTCCTTTACTTGTTTGCAAGTACAATTATAACTCTAATTCATCATGAGTTAATTCAAGAATTTACACATTCTTTTAATACACATCAAGAGAATAGCGTTGTCTGCATGCTTTCCTTTTATCCTCCCATGAGAGTTGCTCTATGCTTTTGATTGTTTCTTTTAAAATTTAAGTTAAAATGTTTACTTTTTTACATATTCACAGATCTCTTTCTTGGAACATAGTCATATGTCAATTGCTTTAAGTGATCAGTCATCTGTAACTCTCCTCATCATTTCTTTCCTTTGTCTTTTTTAATCTGCGTAATTCAAGAAAGTTACTTTAGTACTCCACCTATGACTAACTTTACATTGTAAACTTTACTCCCACTTTTAATATGGTATGTCATTGATTTTACTTAATGTTTCTCATTGTGCTGCCTATCTCTTTCATTCTACCCATTTACTGAAGCTATACAGAATTCGTCTCTACCATAAAATATTCATTTGTTTCTTTTCCTGCAAGAACACTGCACATTCAGGCTAGAATTTCCTTCCACTTTTAAGCAAACATTTTAACATACTTTGCTTTTCTTTGTATCTTTATTTTTACTCTTATTTCTTTATATTATTCTGAAAATAGACAATTACTACTTAACACAGGCAGAGTTCATTTTAGAATTATGAAAAATTTCTAGGCACGATAGTAGTGATAACCATTACAGCATAACGTACTAAATGACACCGTATTGAGTCTTGGAGGATGTTAAAATACAAGTCCTATAGTGTGTGTAGCTTACAGAAATAGAAATTAGGAATGGCATAATGTGAACAAAAGACTCTGAGTTTTCTTGAAACTGAGGGACTCCAAGAAGAATCCACCAGTGCATTTGGAAATGTGTAAGGACATTTTTGAATTTATAAAAGAATTGACAAATGTGCCATACAATATTTCAGGCTGAACAATATTCCACTCAAGGTATATGTCATATTTTACTTATTTACTCATTCACTGGCAGACATTTTTATTATTTCCATGCATTAGCTATCGTGAAAATGAAATTATGAACGTTGCAGTAAAAATGATTTTTTTTCAAATTTTTGAATATATACTTAGAAGTAGAATTGTTAGACAGCATAGTAATCTTTTTCAATATTTAGAAAAATTGCCATACAGTTTTTGCATAGTGACCATAATAATTTACATCCCCATGAGAAATGTAAATGTAAAAAAGTGCTCTTGTGTTTTAAATCCTCCATATATTTTGCTAATACTCATTATTTTCTATTTTTAAAATAATAGACACATGCTGATATGAAATGAAATCATATTGTGATTTTCATTCCAATTTGCTTAATGATTAGAACTGTTGAGTATCTGTGCATATGCATATGAGATGTTGTACATCTTATTTGGATAAATATGTATCCAAATAATTTACCTATTTTAATATGGGCTGTAATAGAAATCCATATAATAAAATACTGGCAAAGATTTAGAGAATTTACAATGCTTATGCACTGCTAGTGCAAATGTAAAATTGCACACTTGCTTTGTAAGATTGTTTGGCAGTTCTTCAAAACGTAAATATAGAGCTGTATTTTCTAGTGATTCCAATTCTAGGTCTGTACCCAAGGGAAAAAAAACCTATGTGCTCATGAAAAATTTGTCTATGAATGTTTATAGTAGTGTAATTGATAGTGGCCAAAAAGTAGAAATGTCTATCAACTGATGGATGAATAAAATTTGCTGTTAGTGCATCCAATGTAGTTTTATTTGACAATGAAGGTAATTAAATATTGATACAAGCTACTGATACATGGGTAGATCTTGAAAGAACTCTAAGCAAAAAAATCAACTTAAAAAACATCAAATTTAATTGAAATTTCCAGAGTGGGTACATTCATAAAAACAAAAAGTAAATTAATGAAAAAAAAAAAAGTAAATTAATGGTTTTTCACGGTTGGAAGTAGGCATATAGAAAGGTTTGACATGGTAATGGATAAATGCGTAGGATTCCTCCTCTTGGTAGTAGTAGAAATATTACCAGATTGGTTATGGTAATGGTTGGCTTTGTTTTAGTAATGCCAGTTTGACTTCACATTAAACCACAAGTCCACCATTTATCTACAGAGAGTAAGAAATATTACATGATCATCTTATTAGATAGATGCCTAAAATATTTTGATAAAATTCTGTATTTTTAGACAGATGTGGTGGAACATGCCTGTAATCCCAGCACTCAGGAGGCTGAAGCAGGAGGATTGCTGTGAGTTAGAGACCATCCTGGGCTCCAAAGTGAGCTCAAGCCCAGCCTGAACTGCATAGCAAGACCCTGTCTCAAAAAGACAACAACAACAAAAAAAATTCTACATTTTAATTTTCAAAATCTATCAAATTAGAAATGAAACTTTTTTGAGACAGGGTCTCACTATGTAACTCAAACTGCCCTTGAACTCACTATGTAGCCTAGACTGGTCTCCAACTAATGAGGATCCTCCTACCTAAACCTTCTGAGTGCTGGGATTACAGGCTTTCGCCACCATGCACGGCCTAGAGATGCAATTCTTTAGACTGATGAAGGAAAGTGTTTTCTATAAATGAGGCTAGGTACACTGGATTTTAATATGAATAAAAAAGCTGTAAACTCATTTTTTAACCAAAATGGTTTTGAAACTTCTTAGTAACTAATGACCCCTGACGAATTCTTAAATTTTATGTCTTTATACCTTGTGAGGGATCAGTTCCCACATTGTAATAGGTCTACAGAGAATAAGGTTACAAATGCAGGTCCTCTGGTTGCTTTATGAATTAGGAATCTGTGAATTGTGCTTAAAGAAACTTTAATCCTAAATGATCATACTATTAAAAGCATTTTGGACAGTTTTCTGTGCCAAATCTTCTAGTACATTAATTATATAATGTATTGCAAGTTACCTAGTAGTTATTTAGTAGTTTATTCAGAATTGAATGTATTATTGTATATGGTGGTCAGTATTTTCCCAGTTGAAAATAGTATATGTTGTTAATATTTCCTCATCTTTCACAAAATACTGTTTCCCTATATTGTATTCATCTGTCACTGTGTGCAAACCAATCTGACAGTGTTTGATTTTTAAAATTAGGAAAAACAGTCTCCTTACACTCCAGTAAATCAGCAATGAATTTGTTCAATGAACATTTAATTAACATTTAAGAAGTGAATTGCAGAATATACTTTTCCTGGGTATTTTCTTCTTTTTGTAGTAAGTGTCATCATTAACTATGAATTCATCCAGTCACAATGTTGAAACACTAAAGAACCCTGTCATGCATACTTAGCAAAATAACTGCACTGCCATAGAAATGGTTATAAATCTTTAATACACTGGTATTCACCTGAGATTTTAATATTAAAATTACTAGGATATGTCTTAATTTTTGTAAGATTTATACTTTTTGAAGAAAGACAGTCTGAGTTTCTGCCCTCCATGCTCCCTCGACAGACAGGAATTCCCCACTCAGAAGCCCCAGGGACTGCTCTAGCTGGGAGGGGTGCGTGTGGGACCTCCCTGCACAGACCCTGTGACGACTGAGCTAGGGCTCCAAGAGCTGCTGGTCCCGCGGATCGAGTCCATGCTTTACTTCCTCCACCACAGATCCCAGCTGAAACTTGCGAAGAGAACCAGGGATTTCCCATCTACTTCCTGGGGGCAGAGCGCGTTACCCAGGACACTGCCGCCATTACAGTCTGAGTCTCTGCCCTCTATGCACCTGCGGGAGGGAAAAATTCCTCACTCAGAAGCCTCAGGGACTGCTATCACCAGGGATCACGTGGGGGCCCTCCCTGCACAGGCGCTGCACCAAAGTGAGCAAGTGCTCCAAGACCTGCTGGTCCTGCGGATTGAGTTTGTGCTTTACTTGCACCCAGACCCCCGGGGGTGTCACAGGCAAGGGCAGTCTTTGATTGCTGTCGGTCCAGCCCACATCTGGTTCCTATATGTATCCTGAACTGACTGGAGACACAGAATCAGGTGGTTCACAATCTGTCAACCATGCACTTCGTGTCTGGGTTTTGTCTGTACCCTAAACTGCCTGGGGACATAGGTCCACTGGACCTGGAGTGTCACACCAGTGCAACCCGAGGGTACACCGTGCATGTGCCAAGACTGCAAAGGGATACTGGATCAGAGGCTCTGCCATCAGCTGACACCAATGCCCACGTCTGAGACACGGGATAACTAGATAAAAATCAACAACTGCCAGAAAACAC
>NW_004955473.1:12580459-12655391 GCF_000276665.1 Chinchilla lanigera | reverse complement strand
AAAACTGCAAGGTGGGAAATACTTCAAATGCCCAAGAGTGAAATTATTTAATAAAGCATGGCACATGTATAAATAGTATGTATACAACCATCAAACACATGTTTTTAAAATATCTAATGACTTGAAAAAATCTTCTTTATTCATGTAACGTTAAATGGACAAAGAAAGACTATCGAAATGCATATGAAAGTGTAAATTCTCAGGATGTATGAAATTTATTTTTAAACACTTCATCTAAAAATCCAATGTGATAGATTTAAAATATATTGGGAGTATTCCTAATAATTGTTGAGTCTTTGTATCCTGCTATGATTTGTTATAATAATCTCTTGTGTTGATATTAGAAGTTTAAAGAAGTACAGTGCATGATAAATTTCAAAAAATCTATAAATGAGTTGATGGAGCACAGGAGGTTTATTTTATAACAATCAAGTTCTTTGTATGATAGTATACTGATGTATGTCATTATATTTTTGTCAAGTCCTATAGAATATACAACTCTGAGCTATCTAGGTATACAAAAATATACTGCTATAATTGGGAAAGTGTGACACAGACTGGTCCGTGGCCACCATGGCCAAGGTATATACAGGGGCTATGTGTGTCTGGGTGCATTGGCCTAGGGGACTGGGTCATGGGATTCTGCCCAGCGCTGGCTGTCACAATCGTGGGTCTGGCACTAGATCCTAAGGTTAATACCTGGACTTAATTTTTTTCTTTTCCCCAAGAGGGAAGTGTCTCTTTCCCTATGTACTGCTTAGAGTTGGAGGAGGGGTACTGTAGGCAACTTTCTCTGTTCAATGGGTTTTTTTCTTATTAGTATGCTAAAAACGATTCCTATAGTCTTCCAACTCAGCTTTTGCCAAAGTTCTTCCATGTGTGAAAAGATGTTCTATTTGATGTTTTCTCAGAAGATATCTGGAGCATCTTACTCAGCTGTCATCTTGCTCTGATTTGTTTGCTATCATTTTAAACTAATCTCTCCATATTCTACTCTTTTATAACTATTTTGCTGCATTTTACAGTGTTAACTGTTCAAATTTTCTACAACCTGTGAATATCAGGAATAACTCTTATTGATTAGGTCATATAATTCTTTTTATACAGTTTTAGATTTGATTTCCTAATTCTAAGTAGTGGCTGCTTGTGCCTGTGTTCATGAGAAATATTGTTCAGTAATTTTCCTTTCCTGCAAGGTCTTTAGTCTGCTTTTGGTATTAGGATAATATGACCTGATAAACAAATTCTGATGTGTTACCTTCCTTCCATTTTCTGGAAGCAGTTGTGCAGAATTTTTATCATTTTACATTTGTGTGTGTGGGGGGGTGTGCTTGAGATTGAACCAAGGCCTTTTGTCCTGAGGTACATTCCTGACCTGTTTTTGTTCATTTATTTAAAAAAAAGATCTTATTAAATTGCTAAGTTGTTCAGAATGTCCTCGAACTTGTGATCTTTCTGGCTCAGATTTCCATGGTTCTGGGAATCACAGGCATGTTCCACCATGTCTGGCTTCTTCATGAAATTGTAATAGAATTTACAGTAAAACCATCTGGAGATGTTGCTTTCTCTTTTGAAAGATTATTATTTATTGATTCAAGTTTTAGAAGTACATATGGACCTATTTAGACTACCTATTTCTTCTCGGGTTAGTTTTGGTAGTTTGGATCTCTCAAGGAATTCATTCATTTCATTTAAATCATCAAATTCCTGGGCAAGTTATTCATATTAGTTTTGCTGTGAGCATTTGCTTTGCAATCTCAGTCTCCCATAGGGTGCAAGGAAAATGATTGTTCAGTTTGTACAGCATTTTTGGTCACAAGGTCTAGAACAACCTGGAAACCTGTTTACAAGTTTTTATTGTAGGAGTTGTCTCAAAATTGATTTGTAATACTTTGCAATATGACAACAATCTGATAACAGCTATGAACCCTAATTGTGATATAAAACTGAATAAGATATCACAATGTTGAGACATACCATGACAGTGCTCCAAAATTTGGACTTCTGAAAAATTTTGGATTGGAAATTTTAAATTTGGATGCTCTGCCTTTACTATTATATTCTAGTTGCTTTATACAACCTGATTTTTTGTGAACAAATGCACTTTTAGCTGAATATCAGGTGTACAAAAATATGACTTCTTAAAGTATACATACAAATATTTATATATACATAAATGAATTAAGTTTATCTACTAACAAATATATTATCTCACATAATTATAATTTTGTGGTGGAAACACATATTTACTTCCTTTTCATTTTTCAAGAATGCCATATATTATTATTAATTATAATTACCAAGCTGCTTGAACTTACTACTTATATATATATATATTTATATATAATATATAATATATATTTTATATGTATATATATATAGTTTGGTTAAAATTTTCCAATCTCCACCACACCCTATCCACCATAGACTGTGATAGCTGTCATTTTAAGCTCTACTACTCTGAGATCCAGTTTCTGATATCTGCTGTCCCATGTTTATAAAACACTATTCATGATAGCAAGTATAGAAAACAAATTCCACCTGCTTTTTGCTTTGGTCCGTATGAATGCTGAAATCTCTGCTCAGATTCTTAGCCTTTTCTCTTTACTGATTACTTTGTAATGTCATATGTTGAGATTTCCTATTTTCTTTTTCTCTGTTATTTTTCTCCCTCAACATCTGCCTGTATTTGTAGCTTTCTGTTGTTTTCAGACACATTTGTTAAATTTTTAAAATAATTTTAGTAAGATAGGCAGTTACAAATATTGTGCAGAAAAGTATATTATGCCCTTTACTTAATTTCAAGTGGTTACGTTCTGTACAGTTAAAATACAATAATAAAATCTGATTATTTTCAATTACAAAATATAAGTATATAGTTCTATGTAATTGTATCCTATTTGTAGATTCATTTAGCCAGCTTTGCATTCAAAATGCAGCATGCCATATTTTTAAATATTAAAATATTTTGTCTATCTTTTCTATTGTCCTATGGAAGTAAATTAGTTGAACTAATCCCAAGTAGTCTTTCATGATCAGAAGCAGATATCCTAAAATCAGATTTTTAAAATTTCCTTTTCATAATTATATTAAAAATCTTTCTGACTTTGAGATCAAATACACCATTTGAAAGTTTAAAACACAGATCTCAGAATTCTCTTTTTCTTCCTTTTAAAGCCTATGATGCAGTTGAATTAAGTGGTAGAAAGGCAAAATGTAATTAATGGATGATATTTAACTGTAAACTTCTGTAATGCGAGCTACAAAGTCATTAGGGAATTAAATTCATTATTTATAGTTCAGTTACATTGCAGAAATCAAACAATATTTTTGCATCTGTAGATTCAAGCAAATTAAGTGATTGGATTATTCTTGGACAACTTAATTTCTGCATTTATACACATCAAAATAGGTTCTTAATGTTTCTAAAATCACATTATTTAAGCCATATTGGAAGCTTAGCTCCTCCTCCACTGTGGAAAATTTTGGTTAAATAACGCAAGCATTTAGTATGTAGTGAACTGGTATCAGTGCACACTCAGCAAATGCTGTTCAATGAAAAAATATTTTAAGAAACTGATTTAGCTGTAAGTGCAGCTCATGACAAAAATGTGACTAGCAGTATTTTAGGTGCAACATGCCCGCAATAGCCATGGGGTTTTTCCAGAAGACCAGTGAGTTAGAATTTTGTAGTTGTAAGAATATATTATAGTTTCATTCCATGACTTTATATAATAGAAGGGAAAATGGAGAAGATAGTAGAAAGAAATTAGATATAGTGCAGGGTAAGAAAACCAGTTCAGAAGCAGATAAATTATGTGTAGTGCCAGGTTTTGGTCTCTCACATAATTTCAATGGGATCTTTAAATAAAATCAAATTTAGATTAGATAAAAGATTTATTCATGAGAAAGATTATTGTAATTTGAAAAATACTGTGATGGCAGACATCTGCAAATGTCTCAAAAGCATGTTTGTAGAAGCACAAGTCATAACAGTTAAATCTTAGAGATGAACTATTTGTCATCAACGGATAAATGGATGAAGAAAATATGGTATTTGCACACAACAGAGTATTACCCCTCCATAAGGAAGTATAAACTTGAGTCATTTGTAGTAAAATGGATACAGATTGAGACAACAGTGTTAAGTGAAGTAAATCAGATGCACAACCTTGAATACCGCATGGTTTCTCTTATATAAGAAAAATAAGCTAGAAATAAAGAGCAAAGTAAATCAAATGCACAACCTTTGAGATACATGGTTTCTCATATCAAAAACTCAATATATAAATAAAGTGAAAAGTAAAAGAGAAGTAGCAGGATGAGAGAGAGAGACAGGAAGATAGAGAAACAGAAAAAGAGAGCGAGAAACATAGACAGATATAGAGACAGAGTGACAGAGAGAATTCAGTATAGGCAATGTATGTAAAAGTATAATTCATTTTGTATAGTTGTCTTATTTTTTACATGATTTTGGCCTATTAGTGTTGTTGTTAATCTATATATTTGATAAATAACTTTAAAAGGACTTATAAATAACTGATTCTCCTGCTGGCAAAAAATAGGAACATGTAGGAAAGCGGAAAATAATTGAACTGTGTCATATTCATGCATCAGTTCCCTACACTGAATGTAATCATTATGTACTACAACCATGCTAATAAAATTTTTAAAAGAAATAAAGAGTAAAATAAAAGATAAATATTAGAAAATAAGGAGGTAGATCTTTTGCAAAAAGGAAGGGACCCAAGAGCTGGAGAGAGGAGGAAAGGAAGGGGAGAGGATAAAAACGAATTAAGATGTATTTCATACAGGTATCCATTCTGCAGAAAGAATGAAATCATTATGTGTTGCAAAGATGTACAAATTAAAAAATAATAATTGAAAAATTCGAATAGAAAATAATTTTCTTTTATAGGGAAGTTTAAACAGTAAATACAAGGTATCAGGCAAGTGAGAGGAAATCATAAGAGGGATCTGAAAGTAAATATAACGATGACCAGTTGATCTCAGGATAACCAGATGAAGGAATATTTTTAGGTGCCTAGTGTTTGTTCAGGCTTGAGGAGAAGCAGAGTCCAAATGCTTATAGGAAAAATAAGCACTTGAATAAAGTTTGGTCAAGACAAACTAGTAGGCAAGCAATGAGCAATTGTGAATACCTGGTCAAGAGACAACTGCACACTAGGCTGTTCTGTTATTACAGGTACTGAGAGAAGAATAAATATCCTCATTAACTATGCTGTACAAGAAACTTAATTTTAATCCACTAGAAATTTTCCCTACCTGACCTTCAAAATTTATTCTAACTTGAAGAACAATTGTTTGTATGAGTCAGTGAAGGCTTAGTACTCCTAACAAAAACAACCCAATGTGGCCATCTTAGTGCACATCCCTGGATAATAAGATTTGCTACATCATGCAGTCATTTTATATGCTATCTTTCAAAAAAATTTAGCAAAATCCTGTAAAAGCAAGCCTTGCAATCATTACTTTGTAGATTTTGTAAATGAATTATTCAGGACTAAGTATTTCAGAATATCTATTATTTCAAACTGAACAGAATTGCTGTGTCTAGGATATGCACTTCTTCCCTAGGAATGCAATAATAGTATGGAAAGGATGTTCAGTATTAACATTTAGATAGGTATCATGGGAAAAGCAAAGCTTAAAAATTACCTAGTGTGGAGAAAAGAGAGGAAGGGTTTTAGTTAAATCTTATCAGACTCACCACGAGTCCATCAATTCAAAGTCAGTTTGGGGAGTGATGTTGCTTTTCAAGCTCTCATGAAAAGACTTCCCGATTTGTA
The DNA here is from genome assembly GCF_000276665.1 of Chinchilla lanigera. Classification (NCBI taxonomy): domain Eukaryota; kingdom Metazoa; phylum Chordata; class Mammalia; order Rodentia; family Chinchillidae; genus Chinchilla; species Chinchilla lanigera. The sequence goes on along the minus strand of NW_004955473.1, from coordinate 12,649,581 downwards.
AAGGGGAAAATTTATTTATGTAAATTGACTATTTGGCAGTACTTCTGCTTATTTTAGTGTTGACTAGTCCCACCTCTGATAAGACAGATCTAATTTCATTTCCATTAAAATACAATGAAAGCACATTTATGAATTTAATAATTTCTTGTCCGTGTTTGATGGGAGAATTAAAGTTGTTAACTATAGACTGTTGTTAATAAATACTGCTTTTGTTTTAATTAAAATAGTCTAAGAAACAACTAGATGGCCTGACTTTTTTCTATAGATTACACAAAATATTAATTGGTAAAAAGAATAGCAATTTACCCAAGAGTTTGTTTAATTGGGCCTTCGTACTTATCTCATTGTTAAATTATTTTCAATCCTGAGCTTTTCTATATAATTTAAATGTTACTGTGCTTTGTTCTGCATAACTTATTCATCTTTCTGAAAGGAGCATGAAGCGAATATGAATTTAGGCCTTACAACAAAGCATAAAGAGAGAGAAAAACTGACATCATGACTTTTTTTTTCCAATTTTCCTTTCAAAAGATCTCAAAGTTTATTATATTTTGCTCATACCTCTTAAACTTTTATATGAATTGCCTATAAAAATACTGTTTTGATAAGTTATTATACTCTTTTGATCTGTGGCATTTTTTTGATGAAATAGCATCTATTGAAGCTCTCCTGTACAATCTGCATAATAAATAATCATTTGTACTTTAATAAAAATGGTAGAAAATCTATGTGAAAATTTTTAAAAATTATAAAAACTTTTACAGACATAGGAATTTTGAGTAATAGCATTGATTCCAAACTTCTGCAGAATTTAACTTTTGGGCTTCACTTCCCCTACAAAAGAAAATCTTATTTTCCATCACTTAAAAATTACTTGATTGAATTGATAGGTCAGACAAAATTAACAACTTCCTTGACATCAAGAGATAAATATATTGAGGCACAATACTGAGAAAATCTGTACAAGGCCGAAACCTTCGTTGCCTGTGTTTAGTTTTGAAACCATTAGGATACAATTTAAGGATTTTAAGTATGATTATTTATTTTTAATTTAATTGAGAAGAGTCCTGACGCACATCTAAATTATACCATTTTTATGGTCTGTATCTAGATGTCCTCCCAAAGTCTTATCCTCTCAAAGGTGGGGCTTTGGTAGGTGATTGGATCATGAGATTTAGACAATCATTAGTAGACTAATGAGTTTACAGCTAAATATGTATTTGGAAGATAAAGCTTGGCTGAAGGAGGGAGTTAGGTCACTGGGGGCAGGGCATGGTTGAAGGGTATACCCTATCACTCTCCTTCCCCCTTTATCTCCCTCTGTCTCTGTGTCTCTGTCTCTGTTTCTCTCTCTGCTTCCTACCTGCTGTGCCATGAGCAATCCTTCTCTGCCACACCCCTCGGGTATGCCACTTTGCCTTGGAGCCAGCCAACAATGGACCTGACCTCTACAAACTGTGAGCCAGAATAAATCTTTCCTCCTTCTAATTGTGGATGTTGTGTATTATGTCTCAGTAATGAGAAAGTAACACACCCTCTTCCTTGGTTAATAAAGAAATACAGATTGTCATATACTAGTGTTACCTAGTATCAGATTATTCTAGATGACTTAATATGACAGAAATGTTCTCTTTTTTCCCTCTTTGGTAATAAGGTTTCAATCCAGGGCCTTCCCAGTGAGCTAAATCTCTAGATCATTTTTGTTATTTATTTATTTACTTATTTATTCTATTTTGAAACAGGGTCTTGCTAAATTACTAAATTTCCCTGGCTGGGCTTGAACTTGATATCCTCCTGCTTCAGGCTCCAAGAATGACTGTGTTAGACTCACACCCTACAGTGTTGAAACTTTCAGTTTCATCAAAATGTTTAGTTCTTTTAGTCAAGATTTATATGCTAATTTCACTATTTATTACTTGCAATATTCATTTTTAAATTTAAAGTGACATTTCTACCATTTTGTAAAAAAACAACTTGCCAAGCTATTTAAAATTCCAATTAGTTTCATGTGGTATCAACTTATATACTATTGTGCATATGAAATAGAGACACATTTTAGTATATGTTGCTACTCTGATTATAAAAATAATATAAAATTAAATCAATTCAGTAGCTAACAGAAAATATTTTAAGTATACATCTTTAAGTATGGTCATACCAAATTAAGAAGAAAGAAAACATTATTAATTTGATAAATATATCAAAACCTTAGACAACATGAAAATTGGATGCAGAAGTTTAAATAAGACCTGGTTTCTCTAATCTGGGAAATACAAAATAGAAACAGCAAAATAAAAGTGAGATGGTAGGAAACTGAGGTAGATTCTGTGGAGATGGGAAAGGGAGCTAGGGAGTGGGAGGGCAGCACAGGGGGTGGAAAGGAATATAAAAATGGTAAACATGCAATATGTGTACCACTTGCCCAAGGTAAATGTAATTGTTGTGTATTAAAATCATATCCTAATAAAAATATGAAACTTAATGGTAAAAAATAATTCATCTCAAATCAGGAATAACACAATCAATGCTGTTGTTATTTTACCATGAGATAACCCAGTACATTCAAATAAAAAACATCTAAATATTGGAATTATTGATATAAAACAAAATGTTTTTACATAATTTCATTGATATGTCACAGACTACTATATTATTAAAACTCATTTTCCATTGAAATTAGTACATGAAAAATTTCACCAAAATAAAGATGCATATTAAAATGTATTTAAATTATTATTTTATTTTGAAATAAACAAGAAGAAATATGGAAGACCAGCAGAAAAATTATCTGTAATATTTCTTAACAGAGAAACCATGTTCTAAATGAAGTGATTCAAGATTTTTTTCAATCTGAAGATCAATAAGTTAAATCAAGTTTGAGAAATTTGCTCATATTTTTAATTATGTATTTATTTTCCTTCCCTTTCTGCATTATGATGTAATTTCTAATAGAGATTGTATGTATGAGATTGAACCACTATATCACTTATTTTTGCTTTCATGTTTTTTCCTTGCACTTCTCCCTTGAGATAAGATCTATATTAATTGAATTTTTAATTTATTTCATGTAACAAGCATTTTTTTCTTTTCTGATGCATTTTTAAAACAATTCAATTTTTATTAGGCTTTTTATTTTGAGATAATTATATATTAACATACAATTATAAGATATAATAGAGATTCTATGTACCCTTTTCCCAATTTCTGAGAAGTGTAACATTTTGTGAAGGTGTAATATAATATCACCACTAAGATGAAGCTGATATAGTCAAGATATAGGACACTTCATTACCTTAAGGATTGTTCATGTTACTCTTTTTTCACTCACATCCTAATAGCCTCTTAACACTGCCCCTTCTTTTCCCTAACTCCTGATAAACATGGATCTATTTTTTATTTCTTTGGTCTTTTAATTCATTATTAGCTAATTTCTTTTGATTGCTTGTTGTAGATGTGCCATAGTTTCTTTAATCATTAATCCATTGACAGGTGCCTTTTTCTTTGTAAATTTTACTTTATTTGTCAATAATTTTTTGTAAGTATTGTTTACATTACGTGGTGTTTAATTCCCTGTGTGAAGTTGGTGCATGTAGGTACATAATACATCTTTTGTTATTTTGTTTTTTTGCTTGTTTTTTATTCAGGATCTCGCTATGCAGTTTGTGCTGGCTTTGAACTCACTATTTAGTTCAGGCTTGCCTCAAACCCAGTGATCTTCCTGCCTCAGCCTGTCGAGTGTTGGGATTATAGGTGTGTGCCACCACACTGGGCAACGTAACACATTTTAATTCTTTTTATATTCATCCCCCTTCCCTACCCTCTCACCCTCCCCCCTCTATCTCTTGATCCCCTTCTGATTTGAAAAAAATGTATCCTTTGCTTCCATTTTAGGAAGGATTCTTTCCTGTTAAATGTCTGTCAAAGTTACTGTAAATACTCTGCTGAATATAAATTTTCATTTCTCTGGTAAAACTGCCCAGGAGGGCACTTACTGGATCACATGATAATTGCTTGCTTAGTTTGCCAAGACAAAGTCAAAGTATCTTCCATGGTAGCTATACAAACTTGCATTCCCATGTGAAATTTATGATTTTCTCATACTGCTCTGAGAATATTAATTAGATAATTTAAATTTTTTTCTTTCTTGAACTATATTCAGGACTCAATATTCTCCTTGTTGTTTTTAAATGTGCACTTTATTTGACTTTTAGTTTAAGTGTTATATTCTAGTTACCTCTTTATGTATTCAGAAAGAGATATTTAGCTGATTAAATTCAGTTGGTTAAAATGCATTTACTGTTACTGTTCAGGCAAGTATGTTTTCTAATAATTGCTTACCTGATGAGAAGACAGAAGGGAAACTTTGTTTCTGGAGATGATGCTAGACACTTTGAATGGCAAGCTTCATCTTAATATGCCTGTATGAAAAATCATTGTGGAAAACCTGGGGTCCTCAGATGTCAGAATACAAAGTGCTTTACTTTAGTACTCAAATCCAATATTCAAAAGTCCAACTCTACACATGAAGATTCTCATTGCAGATTTGTGTGTCTGTATGTCTGTGTCTTATAGCTGTGTTTTGAACATGGGGCAAAAGACAAGGAAATGGTTTTCCCATCCTTCTACATGGAGGAGTACAGGAAAAAATGATGAGGTTAGTGACTGAAGCTCTTTTTCATAGATAGTCATTAAAATGAATACGCTTATACCCTCACTTGTCACTGCAGAGGAGTTAGGTGGAACAGGATGATCACGGAAACTGGCGTAGGATTTCCATAGACTGTCACTCAAGTTAAAATCTCTATAGCCTAGTACACATACTCATTTCAAAAAGAAATCCTTACTGTTGTTTCCATCTGTAGATTAGCTCTTCTAAAATATTCATATATTCAGAATCATGTTTAGATCACAGCAATGGAGAAACCTGTCCCAATTACCGTGCTTTTGGTGATATATCACAAACATACAAATTACTATATTTATTAAAAGAAAATATAACTTCTATCATTTAGCATCTGGCACTCAAACGCATTTTCTTAATCAAGCTCTTTTGTGGCTAACATTATTTATTACAAGAGAAAGTATTTTTCTACCTGTGATATTCTTTGAAAAAAGGTATCCAAATATGAGATAATTTTGTTTGTTGAAGGCAGACACTGAGTGCTAGAGGTTGTGGAGAAAATTTGAATGCATGCGGTGACAAAATACACAAATTTACTTCTTTTTTCTGAAATAACATGACTTTAACAGATTCTTGCTTAGCAAAGTATTATTTCCCAGAATTGCCAAATATCCATTTCCCTGGCTCACTTTATATTCCTAGTCTTATTTCTGGAGAGGCACCCAAATCTACATGAATTTCTTATCCTTAGCATAATGCAGGTGAGAAAAAATATGCTACAGTTAACAACTCAAATTCCTTTAACATGTGCATATATTTGGGTCAAGATGCACCATGCATCAAGTGTGATATCAGTTCTTCACATTGCTGAATGGATGCACACCAAAAGGTAAATTAAAAATAGTTTATAATATGCCATAAAATTTGAATTTTGTCTTAACTGCATCATTAAATATTAATTTTATTTTAATATTAGATTCAAAACTTTAACATACACAAATTAAAATTTACTTTTCACCTTCAATTTATTTTGAATATTATAATAAATAATTTCTGAATGATTATGGACAATTTCGTTCTTCAGTTCAGTGGTTATCTTCAAAACCTGCTTACCATGCTCTGCACTTTCTCGTTACGTTCACTGTTGCTCTGCAACTGCTTGCCACTTTCACTGCTGCTCTGTATATTCTGGTTAACTTCATTATTGCTGTGCATGTTTTTGCCAGCTTCATTACTGCTCTGCACTTTGAATTTACCACCATGCTTGTCCTGCACTTTCACTGGCGCAAGGCTGGATCAAATAACACTGTGCAATCATGTATGTGCTAAAAAGCAAACTAAACCTTCACAGCGAGTGTGTACAGGGCTGTCTGTGACTGCGGTCTCAACTAGAGGAAGCCACAACCACATATCACACTGGGGAAGATGGCCATGATCGTGTTGATGTAGGGAAGATGGCCATGATCCTGTTCCTCACCCAATGCTGAGTTTGCAAATTGCTGAGTGCTTCATTTTGCAAATCAAAGTTTTCACAAGCAGAAGCATTTGTGAACTGAGGTATTACTGTGTAAGGCAAAAACACGTGGACAACTGAAAAATGCAATAAACCAACCAAACAAGACAGAAGTCCAGTTTATAAGATCTAAAGGACAACATATAAGAAAGAAAATGTCTCCCTTTGCTTTGGTATTTCATCCCTGACTCTATCAATACTGAAGAATGAAAGACAGTAGATAACTTGCATTTTATTTAAACTTATTTGCAGAATGTTCTATTGTCTGGATTCAAATAACAGTGCTATTAAGTAGTATTTCTCATTTCACTTTGGTGTATGCATGCACGATCAAATGTTTCCTTAGCATTTACTGTAGGTTAAGCTACAACTGCGTATGACAAATTGTATGGGTGCAGTTACAGTTAAACTGATTCTTTTCACAATGCAAAAACAGAGCGCAGCAATGATGTTTTCAGAGGACATAAGTTGGAAGGCAGCCAGGGCCACATAGTGTGTTCAAGCCCAGCTCAGACTACAGAGTGAGACTGTGTCTCAAAAAAAGAGGACAAGATCTGATGGAATTCACATTTATACTGACATCAGGCTCATATATATTGCTTTTGCTTTTCATTGATGCTTGCTTCCTTAACACAGTTTCTAAAAATGTCTCCACAAAAATCTAATCATACACCATGAAAAACCAGAGAACCATTTTCTGTGAAGAACAAGGCAAAGATGGCTGTTCTCATCACTACTTTTAACATTGCTCTGTGCGTGCCAGCCAATGCAAAGTGTAAAAGACAAAAACACAAGACGGTTGAGAAGCAGAAAAAAGGAAAAGCTGATCTCTTTAGGTGAGAATTATTTTTAAAAGTAATGACCTGTTAAAAAAGCAATAAATTAATAGTACATGATAGTGAAAAAATTAAACATTAGTAGATGTACTATGACAAGTATGATTTACAACTTGAATTATGCTGTGCATTTTATATTATGGTATTGATGTCTTCAAATGTATATTATACGTAATGTAAATTCTATTTACTATAGCTAATCAATATCCTAATTCTTACCAACTCACAGGTGTACAAATAAACCTCGTACAAATATTTTCATTTTTACTACATAAAAATTAAAACATCATTTTCAGTTTGGGACCATATAATTTCTAGCATTACCCTCTTTACTGGAAATGTTTTGGCCTACTAGAATTATTTTAAAATTTAATTTCAATTATTTTAAGCCCTTCTAGGATTTATTTTACAATTTTACTCATTAATTTCATTTAAAATTTATTTTTATATGAAATATTAATGAATGTTTCAAACTTTTCTACAAATTATTCTTCAAGCAGTTTAATTTACTAAATAAATTTTGTCCATTTTTTGTCATTTTGCCTATATATAGACCAATATATGTGCAAACTAGGTTCAAGATTATCTAGCACTTCAATAGAAGAACAGGAAATGTTACTCAGTTCATTTTTTTTAAACTAGTGAAATGTCAATAACTACACACAATGGAAAACCACAGGTTACTCTCCCTCTAATGAGCAAATTTTAAATTAAATATTAGTAAAGTAAAACTATTTCAAAAGACGTCATATGATCCTCAGTTTAGGTTCATTACAAGAATACAATGTTGATTCATAATTAAATACTTTCTTAAAATAAATACAGATTAAGGGAGAAAAATTACATGTCCATCTTAAAATGCAGAAAATTTTATAATTAAATCAATATGTATTCATGAAAAAATTATTACTGATTATGAATGAACAAGAATAAAGATGATAATCGACATCTCCATTCACAATTGGGAAATACTAAAAACATCCACTTTGAAATCAGAAGTAAGATAATTAAACTGAGATTCCTTATCAGTGAAGTAAGAAAAATAACATGTATTAATATTCAAAGAACACAACACATACTTGCAGATGATGTGATTATCTGTAATGAAAAGTCAAGTAAATAGACATATAATTTTATTAGTTTTAATGAGAAACTATAATGTTTCATATATGTAAAATCTAAATAAATAATTTCATTGTATTTCTATGTATGATAACCTATTCCTCTTTGGAGAACTAGAAATCACCTTTGAAGCTATAAAAATGCATAAATGTTTGACCACATACATATGCACACAAATATACATAGGTAGTAGTGAGTGCAATGCATTTCTTTCACATTTTTGATAGTGAGATATAACATTTGTAAAAAGATAACTTGATAGCATACATACAGATAAACATGTGAACAAAAATGTAAGCAATCTAAGGCAAACAAACAATCTAAAGCACATGGATAATTTATATACGTGGATATGTATGTTTCTGTATCTACACCCATTGAAAACAGAACAATAGGGTATCAAATACTGTGCTTCTCCGAGCTAAAATGAAAATTCTTTCTTGAATTGGAAGCTGTACAGTACACTTACATGGCATCCAAAACATGCTAGCTGGATATTCAAAATTTGAATTTTAAAAGTTGTGCCAGGGGCTGGGGATTTAGCTCAGCGGTACAGTGCCTGCCTGGCAAGTGCAAGGTCATGAGTTCAGTTCCTGGTACTGGAAAAAAAACACCTCCCCCCCAAAAAATTAAAATATAAAACAATAAAAAGTTGTGCCAGTTATTTTCCAAAGCAATTGTATTAATTTATTTACTTAGTAAAAACTGAGTAAAATTTTACACTGACATATGCCTTTTTCAATGTTACAGATTGTGAGACTTAATTGTAGGAACCTGTGCAAAATGTTTATAGCATTCATATTCATAATATCAAAATTCTGTATGTAAACTAAATGCCTATCAACAATAAACTATAAGTTGTGGCAATTTTCATACCTGGGCTCCTGTGCAGCTGCACCTACCAATTTAGGTAATCTTCAAAAAACATAAAGATAAGTAAAGAAGAAAGTTACAAAAATGAGTAGTATATGATTACAATTTTATTAAGGTCCAAAGCACAAAGCCAAACAATTTTTGTTTAGGAATATATATATATATGACAAAGCTAAAATGAAATACAAATGATTAATTAATACAATATTCAGAATATACACAGTTGGAAGAAAAGCACATACGGGGTTTGAAAATGTTCTACTTCTTGGGCTAAGAGTTTACTTTAGATTGTTTATATTTTTATTCACATGTTTATGTTTATGTATTCTATCAAACTATTGTTTTATAAATATTATATCTCACAATTGAAAATGTGAAAAAAGTGCACTGTACTCACCATTCCTGAGTGCGAAAGTACCAGGAAATTGTTTACATTGGGGACTAGTGTTTGCAGATTACAAAAGACTTGGAAAAATTTTAGAAGGCCTTAAATAATCAGAATTTACAAGTATACAAGTACAAGATTTGTGTTTATCTCATTCACTGCTTCTCAAATATTGATACGTTTAAAGTTCACCTGAATATACATTTTTTTGTCTTTTTGAGAGAGGGTCTCACTGTGCAGTTCAGGCTGACATTGAGCTCACTTTGTAGCCCAGTTTGGCCTTGAACTCGCAAGGATACTAGTGCCTCAGCCTCTGGAGTGCTGGGATTACAGGTGTGTGCCACCACGCCCGGCCACCTGAATATTTTATTAAAATGTAGATTCTCACTCAGAAGGTCTTAGGTAGGTCCTACTTTTGAACACATTCCAAGATGATACTGATTGATGCTGGGTCTTAGAAGACAATTTGAATGATTTATGATGCTGACTATACCAGCAACCCACAGAAGGGTTGGAGTGATAAGAAACTGACCTCTGCATACCTATTCATGAGACAATGGCAATGGTAGTGGGGATGGAATGACAAAAATATAAATAGTTGATTGGGAATTTGAATGGGTCAGACAAATGACAGTATTCAAATACAATAATTCATCAAAGATCATTTAGAATAGTTTCTTGAAGCGAATTGTCGCAGAGCATCCAGAAGTAATCTAATCTGGGCATTTGGAAAGTTGGTTAATTTGTTAAGTTTAAATATTTCTGGGTGTTTCTCATACCTCTACAGTATAAACATCTCTGAGTTCACCAATGAGAAAGCATAGATAAGCGTTTCAGTAGCAATAAATCAGAAAGCTCATTTAAGTAAAAAGAAAGGAATCTAGTCTCAACCAATAATATATGTAATGCATAACATAAGCTGAATGGATATATAATAGAATTATGAAAATTAAAAATCAAAATGGCTCTTAAAATTATTTTTAAGACATTTTCTGTTGCTATAAAATATAAAGCAATAAAGTTTAGTTGAGGATCCTATTACAATCATCTCAAATTTTGGATTCATGATGACTACATTCCTATAATGTGATTTAAACAATGATGTACTTAGAAATGCTTAATAATCAGTAGGTAAACAGAGGAATGGACGATAAAGAGATAAAAGATAGGGACAGATTTTGGAGAGATAGATTTAAATATATATATGAGTCTATTATAAATTTAACTGATATAAATGATATGGAGAGCATAATTTAACAGTAAAAATGCTAAATACTCTGTTTTGTAACATTTTTCATAGGCAATTAGTTTTTTAAATGTTTTGCTGATTTTTGCCAAACTCATGCATTGCCTAACTCTGCTTGTAATTAACTGATGAGTGGTGTTCTGGCATGAATGCTGACTCATTAAAGAAAAATAACAAAAACCTATGTCAGAATTTATTTGTTTATTGAATGACTTCTTTGACGAACTAGATCATAATTTTTGAATACTAGAAGGATATTGCTCATTATTGTACTACTCATAAAGTAAAAACTACAGATGCAAAATACTTTTAAATTTAATCATCATAAGCGTTTTCTCCTCCACCTTTTAAAGCCAAGATAGTGACCAATTCCTGACTGTAGTGCTATCTGCTTTCCCAAAGGTAAATATTCCTATCATGTTTAATTCTGAGTCAACAAAATAATATCAGTGATCAAGGAATTGGGGGGCTGGGGATTTAGCTCAGCGGCAAAGCGCCTGCCTTGCAAGCGCAAGGTCGTGAGTTCGTTTCCCGGTACCGGAGAAAAACCAAAAAAAAAAAAAAAAAAAAAAAAAAAAAAAAAAAAAAAAAAAAAAAAAAAAAAAAAAAAGGAATTGGGAAGAGATGTGTAATATATAGGCTTTCTACTCTATTGGCACAAGAGAATATATAAACTAAAGGGCATAGATAATAATAAAATGTGGTATAATAATTATTAAGTGACCAGTCTTATGAGTTTGTTAACTTTTTTCAAACATTTTGTATACCTTTTAGAGCTATGTAAAATGCACACGAAAAAGTAGAGAGAGTTGACGAAACAGTAATGGTAATTCTATTACTATGACTTTTATTTTCAACTTTTTTATAATATCATTTAACTTCTAAAAATAAATAAAATTGTATAATAGTTTTAGATTTACAGAAACCTTCTAATTACCGTACCCCCAATTTTTCTATTATTTATACCTTATACAATTATGTTGCATTGTTAGAATGAATGAACAAATATTGCTACAGTATTATTAACTGAAATTCCAAACATGTCCATATTCCTATAGTGTTTATATAATGTTCCTTTTCTAGTAACAGTCCCACCCGCAGTACCGCATTGCAATTAATAATCATGCCTTCTTTGCACTCATCTCCCCTTCGCTGTTAGTTTCTCACTGTTCTCTTGTTTTTGATGACCATGACAGACTGCGGAGTATATTTCAGTTACTTTGTAGAACATCTTCAGTTTGAATATGTCTGATTTTTGCTATGTGTTTTGGAAAGGATCAAAAGGATAAAGTATCACTTGATCATCTAATATCAAAATAAAATAACAAATATATGTCTTAGCAATATCGATGTTAACCTTGACTGCTTATCTGAGGTAGTGCTGTCAGATTGGAACGGTAGTTACTAGTTGCCCCATATTCTGTATTGTATATTTTGTAAATCATTATGTGCAGTCAGGAGTAAGTGCCTTCTCCTTGAAGATTATCTTAGTCCACTTATGCTGTCGTAAGAAAATACCTTACAGTGGGTAATATATAAGGAAGAGAACTATATTTTCTCACAATTCTAAAAGCAAAAAACTTTCAGGTCAAGAAGTTGGCAGATCCAGTGTCTGACTGAGGCCCAGTGTCTGCTTTTAAGACACCACCTTGAATGCTCAAGTGCTACCTCTTCACATAAAAGAAGGCAGATAGCCAAAACGGCCTAGCTAGCTCCTGCCAACCTTTGTATAAAGCATTAATCCCCTTCATGTGGGTAGGTCTTTCATACTTTGATCACCTACTAAAGGTCCCACCTCTAAATATTGTTGCATTGATCATTAATTTTCAACACAATTTCGGGGAGAGGAAATTCCAAATCACAGCAAGCATACAATATCTTCAAAACATATTTGGAATTCTTCTATATGGAGACATGTCTATTTTCCACAATTCATTTATTTCTTCCATCATTTATATCCATATGAATTTATGGATATTTATTTCATATTTTGGATTATAATTTAATACTACTGTATTCAGTTTATTTCTCAAATTGTTCCAACTTGACCAGTGAAAGAGTTTTCAATTGGTAATTAATTCCCTTTGACATATTCAAGCCATTGTATATGTGTTTCTAAGCACTTTAGCACTTCCTAGTACTCAAAAGTGTTCCAGGTCCACCTTGTAGCCTTCCTATTCTTGTCCTAAAAGCAACTGTGAGGAAAAAGGAGCAAAAGCAAAGGTATGAGTTCACAGGAGAGGGTGATTTTAGAACAAACCTGAGAGGGACTGCCCAGGCACTTAGACTAGACCGGTTACTCTCCTAATGGCTATGAGGTCTTTTATAGGGTCATGAAGGGGAGAAAAAGGCAGTTATGGCTACCTGCCAAGACCAAGACTTCAGAAAGCACAGGGATCAGTGATCATTCAAGTACAAGGCTTGGGAAAGTACAAGGAATAGTGGTTGCTATCAATAGCAGGGCTGGATAACAATGGGAGTTAGGGGGTATAGCTGTGCTTATTGGGCCTTAGTACCCCATACTTATACATCTTTAGCAGGTACAAAGGCATAGCAGCAGCGGTAGTGGTTTAGAGTGGTCTCTGATCAGCCTAGGATGACAGTGGTTGGATTCCTTCAGTAGCCACTTCTCAAGGAGCCCTGGTTCCTTTGTTTGGAGAATGGTATTAGAAACAAAAATTGTGAGTCCTTTGTGTGAATTTATTATTACTTTGATAACTAGGTCATGTAGGTTGAGAGAACAAGGAAATGTAAGGGTTTTAAATTGCCCATGTATACACAAGTTTAGAAATATTTCAATGTATAACTATTTCTGCATTCAACTGAATATGAGTTCATAGTAATGTCTTCAATTCTGATCCATTGCTACATCGATATATAGTAATATTTAGAACCATTGTATTACATGAAATCATATAAGAGAAAGCCAATATATAGATAATTTAAAGAGCAAAATAAAATACAGATGATAGAAGACATTGATACAAACTTTATGGAGACAGGAAGGGTTTCTGCAAATAGGGAGGGAAGGGGAAGGGAAAATAAATACAATCAAGTTGTAATATGCATACTACCAATTCATCACGATGGATGTGTTTATTGTGTCACAAATATGCACTAATAAATTTTTTAAAAATAAAATTCAACATGCCAGTGTTTTTTCTCCTATAGATTATGTATATCTAATCATTCATAAACAAATCAAGGGTCATTACAAATTTCTGTACATTTTATTTCACAAATTTTTATAACTTTTAACATATTCTTTAGATCAGTGACTTACTTGAGTTAATCCCAATGAAATTAGCTGTGAATTCTATATCCAAATTTCTTACTTTGCACTTAAATGTTCAGTATTTCAGTACTGCTTGTTGAAAAGACTGTCCTTTCTTCATTGACTGCTGTGCTCCATTGTCAAAAGTCAGTTGACTATGTTCATGGGTCAGTTTCTAGGCTCTCTATAAAATTATTTCATTCATTTAGTTGTTGAATATTTTGCCAGTGGAATGTTCTATTGATTGTTGTCCTGACCGTGTCATGAAAGGAGATAGGTTGTCTTCTGACTTTATGCATCTACAATAAGTTATTATGTAGTCTAGGTGTTTTGGCTTTCCAAATGAGTTTTAGAACCCATTTGCTAATACTGTATCTACAAAACAGTTTCCTGAAGTTTTGAATGTGATTATGTTAAACTTAGAGTTAAATTGGGAAGAACTTATATCTTAAGAATTATGAGGCCATGTATGGTGGTGCATGCCTATAATCCCAGCACTCAGGAGGCTGAGGCAGGAGTATAGCTGTGAGTTCAAGGCCAACCTGAGCTACAAAGTGAACACAAGGCCAACCTGAACTGTGCGTTGAAACCCTGTCTCAGAAAGACCAAGAAGAAACCCAAAAAGCAAAAAAAGAATTATGAAAAGATGGCTGTTGACATCTCTAAATATAATTGTAGATTTATCTTTTTCTATTGGTATTACTATTACTTTTACTTTGCTACTTTGTCTGTTTCTTTAAGTTCTTTCATCTGTAATGCACAGATGTACTGGAGCCCATTTGGTGTGGTGGGAGAATGTGAGAAGAGGAAGTGTTTGCAATCTTATGAATAAATCTCAGTCTTCTTTGGGTCCATATCTCTGGCCTAAAACTTTTATAATTTTCTACTGATATTACTCTTTCCTCCAAAGGTAACACAGGGAATCTAGAAGGGTCTGATGTGGAAGAAGGTCCTTTCCCCTCCTAACATAAGGCTCTGCCAAAGTCTTTTCCCCTAAGAGTAGACATTGATTATGAGGAATGATCTGGGTATATGTCACAATGATTATACATCTCACCTTCATGAGAGAATCACTAGGGGATCCTTCTGGAATTTTATCATAAAATTGTGAGAGGGTCCTCATCAGACTATGGCCAGAGGTATTTCTTACACCGACACTAGTCCATATGCAAGTTCCAACAATTTGTCAAGATTAGCATACAAAAATGTTCATATTAGTAATGATTCGAGAGGTTTTACTTACATGGAACATAAATATAACGTTGATAAATCTGTTTTCCTCATTCTACAGATTTCAGGGTACTAGAGTTTCTTGCCCCTTCAATTCTCTGATAGGTCTTTAAAAAGCTGTGTTGGGGACTGGGCTGTGTAAGGGTTCATTTGCTGACCACAATGCTCTCTGACTGTGTTGGGGAAGCTCGTATTCACAGTCTTTGAGGACAAGATAACACCACAGCAGGGGACATTTGGCCCTCACTCCTTAATCCAGCACAGTAACTGCCAACATTAGAGATAAGACAGCTCTCTTAATTAGCAAGATTTAATGCTTGGAATACCTTTGTTCTGCTTCTCAAGGCCTGCCAGTTTTTGCATGTCTTTTGCCTCAGATATGTCCTCACTTTCCTGGGCAACCCTGACATATGAAGGACCCAATACATACTGACAGTCCAGGGAAATCTTGGTCTTAGTTCCAAGAGACCGCTGACCTTCCTGGACCCGTAAAGACAACATTGCATTGTCTCTTTTATTCAGTTCTTTTCCATGAGCTCATCCATAAGATTGGGAGCCTGATCAGTACCTCATACATTGATTTTAAGGGTTTTATTTTGTTGTAAGGATGTAATGACAACATCTAACTTCTTTACACATTGGAATTGAAACAGGCTTTACCTCTATTTTAAATACCTATTAAATTATAACCCCATAGTTTATTGGCTTTTTACAATGTTAAAGGGCTTTATTAAATTCATTTTATTATGAACATATATGACACAAACTTGAATATTTTATGTATTTTTATGTACAATGAAGTGGGATTAATTATATTCACAACATTTTGCTACCATCATAACTACCTGAAAAATTCCAAAGTGTTTTCATCAACTGAAAGAGAAACTTTTCTCATTGTTTTATAATTCCACTTTCCTCTTTCTTCAGCTTTTCATAACCTTTTATGTTGGTTAGGGTTCTCTGTCATAACCAAATCAATAGAATATATATGTACAATTATGCAAGCAGATTTATTAGGGAGCTTGCAGGGTCAGAGATGGAAGAGCACAATGGCATGCTAGAGAATCAGAGGATCCAGCGCTGTTTAACTCAAGAAGATGGAAGATGCAGAACAAAAGGGCTCAAGGATGCAGCACCAGTCCAAGATCAAAGGCCTGGAAATGCACTGGACAGTCCCTAACGTGAGCCGGTAGTAGAAGGCTGAAGAAACTGGAGACTGGTGTCCAAATGTAACAGCCTCAGAAAATGCACCCAGTCAAGCAGATTGGGACTCTCAAAGAGGTCACATCTTCTTTTATTGTTGCTTCTTGAAAAATTTCGTCAAACTTGTATGTCTACTGGTTGTTGGCACTTACCAACAGGGTGAGTGGTTCCCCCATCAGTTTGCTGGCATACATGCCAATCATCTCTGTAGAAACCCCACACACATCCAAAATTGTGTTTCACCAATATGCTTGGCATTTCCCAATCTAGTCATGTTGACACATCACAGTTAACAGTATATCTTTATTATAATTTCAAAGATTTTTTTATTCAAGATATTACATATGATAGAATCATGTGTTTTTCTTATATCAGATTTATTTTGGTTAACCTAATTTTTCCAGTGCTCACATATAGTATAGCATAGAGCTGTAATTCCTTTATTATGGCTGAATTATGCTCCTTTATGTGTATATAACACTTTTTGTGTATCCATTTATCTTTTGATAAATACTTGGGTTGTCTTCACTTTCTGGATCATGTAAGTAATTTTGCAATGGAAATTTGTGTATCTTAGTTACTATTTTCAGTCTTTGGGGTATATAACCAGAAGTAATGTAGGCCTTATGTGATTATATGCTTGTATTTTTGAGAAACTGCCAAACATTCATCTTGGCAAATATTTTAGCTGTAGCTAAAACATTTTACTGAAGCAATACCAGAAGTTTCCAACTTCTCTGCCTCCTCACCAACAATAATTATTTCTTATTATTTTGATCATAGGCATCCTAATATGTAAATATTGTCATCTGTTTCTTTTATTTGCATTTCCCTAATACAATAATGAATGAAACTAATGATGCTGAGAAATTTTTAATATGTCTATTGCTATTTCTATATCTCCTTTAGAGAAATATCTATTCAAGTCATTGGTGCATAGTTTAATTTTGATTTTACTTGTAGAAACTCTTTATATATTCCTGATATTAAACACTTATAAAACACGTGATTTGAAAATACTTTCCCCCATTCAGTAGGTTGTCTTTTCACCTTCTTGACAATGTTCTCTAAAGCACAAACATTTTTGGTTTTTTGAAACCCAGTTTATGAAAAAAATTAAATAAATAAAAAGCAGTTTATGGGGTTTTCATCCTGTCGTTCATTGTTTGATATCTTATCTAAGAATCCATTGTCAAATATGAGTTTATGAAAAATTTTGTTATTTTTTTCTTCAGTTCTTTCTTTTGATGCCTACATATAATTCTCTATATGGTATGACTCAGTCTTCTAATTGATTTTGTTTGTTTTTGGCAATCTAGTTATCCTAGTACCATTTAATGATGATACAACTCTTTTTCCACTGAATGGACATTGTACCATTATTAAAGATCAATTTGGGGCTGGAGATTTAGCTCAGTGGCAAAAGCACCTGCCTGGCAAGCCCAAGGTTGTGAGTTCGATTCCTGGTACTGGAAGAAAAAAAAATAAAGATCAATTGGCTGTAGATGTACAAATTATGTCTATATCTGAATTTTATTACATTGGTCTATGTAATTATTCATATGCTAGTGTAATGCTGCATGATTCAATGCACCTTCGTATTAACTTTGCCTGGTATTTTTCCTTTATTTATTTTTATTTTATTTTATTTTATTTTTTTTGGTTTTTCTCCGGTACCGGGAACCGAACTCACGACCTTGCACTTGCCAGGCAGGCGCTTTTGCTGCTGAGCTAAATCCCCAGACCCATATTTGTCCTTTAAACTTGTTCTTTCTCAAGATAGACAAAGGACAAGTATTTGTCCTTTAAACTTGTTCTTTTTCAAGACTGTCATAGCTATTTGTGGCCCATTGAAATTCTATATGAATATGCGGATCAACATTTCTATTTCTGTAAAATAGTCTTATGGAATTTTGACTTTCTCAGTTTTCTTTTATTTGTATACATTTGTAGTAAATAATGATTACGTTCCTCATAGGGAGTTGGCATAAGTACATAACACATTTTAAATCTTTTATCATTGCCTCCTTCCTACCTCCCTCCGACTTTCCCCTTCTCTTTTGCAAAAGTTCTATCTCCCTATTTCCTATCATCTATTTTGTTCCTTATTTGTACTTGTTTTTTTTTTATATAAGAGAAACCATATAATATTTAAGCCTGTGTGTCTCATTTATTTCTCTTACATTATGGTATAGGAATGGGCATCTCAGACCATTCATTGCTGGTATACAGAAACAAACCTGATTTTTGCTTGTGGGTCCTACACTCTTTACCTGTACTGCATGAATTTATTGGTTCTAGTAGCTTTATCATTCTTTAGGGTTTTATTATTTATAATTGCAAAGACTCTTTCTTCCTGAGCACACTTGAGGCAGGAGTTTCTGATTTTTTCTTTTGATTAGACCTCAGTCTTCAGCCCTCTCCTTGACCTAATTAATCCATCCTAAGCAATAATAGTACTGATAGACTTTATCAAAATTCACCCTTCATATCTGACCACCCTCCATATCTGATCAAATTCCTGATCACCTTCCATCGCTGTCTGTAATGAATCATTATAATTTTATGGTGCCTCCCTATCCATTTTGAATATAAAGTGTAGTTTCTCTTACCAGAAGCAGAGCGCAGTTGCCTTTTACAGTGTACGCCTTTCTGTACCTCACCCAAATGGATTAAGAGAATGGCTACATATAAGAATTCAGGGGCAACTCTACCACCTACCAGCCTGTACTCACTGCATTCTCACTGCATCAAGTGTGCCATTCAGTCATTTGTATGGGAATAAAAGACATATAAGTAAAAATCTCGAAATTTGTCTTCTATTATGAACGTACTATATATTATATCTATGCTTTTCATCGGAAGATGTAGGGCCTTATGAATGTTAAATTTGCCACAGAATTCTGAGAAATATAACTTCGTGCTCCAAGAGCCAGAGTGATGGTCAGGTAGGCATAAGTTGGTTACAGGCCAGACAAGAGCTACAAGAGTGTCTACCAGTATGAACACAATTTCCTTAAGAGGAACCCCCCTGGTTGTGGATCACAAAATTAATCCTTAGATTGTACACCAGATAAAACAAGTATCCTCTGATTCTACATCAATCCACATCTAGTTTTCCTTCATTTCCTATAAGGCCAGTGTTGCTAGCCTCTCTGGTACTGGGATCCCAATTCTGTCAAGCACTGTCAAAGCAATATCTTATAACTGTAGCCTGATTTCAGCAAGAATTCTGTTATCTGTCTAGCAAAATCCCCCTAGTCTTGATGCTTGCTCTTATTAATATTCCATCCATTGACCTTCTGATACTTGGCTATAAATCTCCACTTACACTTGCTCTATTTGTAGTTAAGTCTGATCTTCTCTACTCAACACTCATTTAGTAGTTAATCCCTTACTTGAGTAAAATCTTCTTTATTGTGTTCAAAAGTGTCATCCACAATCTTTTTTTTAACAATAGGATTATGCTGTCTGCAAATAGAAATAGTTTTCCTCTTCTTTCCAATTAAATTCTTTTTTTCTTCCTTTTGTGTACTGTCACATGAATGTCTAGTACAATGATGAATAGCAGTGATAAAAAAGAATATCTTTGCCTTGTTCTTAATTGTGAGATTTTCATAAATACACTTGGTCATGCTTATCATGTTCCCATCTATTCTCATTTTAGATCATGAAAGCCTACTGTAGTATAATAAGAAATATATTTTGATTTTGACCTAGGTTCCTCAAGGATCCTGTCACAGAAGTCCTAAAATACATGGAATTACTATGTGATTCGAGTATATTTTGCTATTCATCATGACCACTTTTGATCACATGTGAATTCATGTCAATAACATGACTTATAGCATAGCCCCAATAGACTCAGGATGGGGCTGGTTGCCAGAAAAATCAAGCTGTTAATGGGTTGGAACTTTCAGTTCTACTTGCCAACATCTGGGGAAAAATAGAGATTAAACTGAAAACTCTCGAACAAGTTTTGAACATGCAAAAATGCTGAGAGTTTGGTGCATCCACAGAAGGAATGAAGACTCTGCTTTCTGCCCTTCCCCACCTTGCTCTATCTACCTCTTCATCTGGCTGTTCATCTGTATTCTTTGTACTATCCTTTGTAGTAAATTGATAGACATGTGTTTCCTTGAGTTATGTAAGCAATACTAGAAAGTTCTAGAATCCCAGGAGGGGATGTGAGAATCCCAATTTATAATCTATTGGTCAAGAGCACTGATCACAACATGAGACTTGTAATTGACATCAGAACTAAGAGTCAGTTTTGTGATCCCACTGTGTGGGATCTCACACTATCTTCATTTAGTGTCCCCATAGAATTACTTAGTTTGTGAGAGAAAAACAATATATATCTTGTTACAGAAAATTTCTGTGTTGTACTGATTGAGAATAAGAGAGAAAAACAGTTCTTCTGTCACAGGTTAAGTTTCTCAAATATTTTTTATGCATCAATTGAGATATTGTTATGGTTTTTGTCTAGATTTTCCCCCAAAGCCTCATGCACTTTTAGATGGGACTTTTTCAGAGGTAGCTAAATCTAGATTGATTCATAATGCAATGCTGGGATTAAGGGTGGATGAGAGATGGATCTTTCCACTGATTGGACTGGCACTGCTCTAATCCCATCAGTGTGAATAAGATCAAGGAGGTGGAAAGAGGTTTGGTTCCCCCATTTTTCCTCTTGTTGCTTTTGCTGTCTTCCGCTGCCATAAACTGTTGCCCCTCTGCTTCACCACCCTGCCTTGGAGCCAGCTAATTATGGACTGAAACCCCTACAAAACTGTGAGCTAAATAAACATTTCTTCCCTTGATTTTGGGAGTTGGATATTTTCTCTCAGCAATGAGAAAAGTAACTAAGGCAGATACCTTTTTTTTTTCCCATGCTAGCGATGTGGTGTATTACATGGATTGGTTTTCTTACACTGAGCCACTGTTGGATTTCAGGAATAAATTTTACCTAATGATATTATATACTATTTAAATATGGTGTTGACTTTGGCTTGGTGGTGTTTTCTTGAGGATTTTGTGTCTATGTATATATAAGTTATTAGCCTGTAATTTTCTCTTCTTGTGATATCTTCATTGGATTTTGGGGCCAAGAGTGCTGCTCTTAGAGTATGATTAATATATATAGCTTCTTCTATAATTTAGGAGAAATTAATAAAAATTGGAATCATTTCTTTCTTAACTGTTTCACAAATTTTACCAATAGAGATCTAGCATTGGGGTTTTCTTGATTGGTATGTTTAATTACTGATTTAATCTCCTTATTTGTTATAGCTCCACTGAGATTTTCTATTTCCTCTTGATTAAGTGTATACTTCATGTGTTTTGCAGAATTAACCAATTTTTATCTAGGTTTTCTTAGTTGTGGGAGAAATATTGTTCATCACTTTGTCTTGTAATCAGTTTTAATGTCCACATATTTCATGGAGATCACTATGAAGTGGCTCTGAGCAGGATTTAAAATTAACCAATTGGCTTTCCATATTTACTTTTGAGTCTGTCACAGGCCTAGGCCCCTTATGTAGAGATGGGCATGGGATTCATAGTAAGTTAATCTCTATGAATCACTGGTCCTGTCTGAGGCCTGTAGTGGCCTGTGATACTGTGAAGGCTCAAAGACAAAGTCACAGCTGAGGACACCTGGCTCCAGGCCCAACTAACAAAGTAAAGACTGTAGCCACAGGCATCTCACTCTTGTGGTGAAGGCCTTTCTGGTGATAACATGGTTCTTCTGAATCAACATAATTTATTACTTGGAGAAGTCCTTAAACTGACTCTTCAGGTCCTGCTCAGATACCTGTGCTTTCTTCAGGAAAGCATCCTCCTCCTATTCACCTCTTTTATTTGAAACCCAAATAAATACAGGCCACCCAGAGAAGTTCTTGGACTGAGCCCACAGAGAATCTCAAATTCTGTTAGAGGGTTTTGATCCTCCTGTAGCCCTAAAATCACACTGCTTGTCTCTTTTAATTAAGCCTTCATCGTCCACTCATTTGGGAGGTTGCAGGTCTGATCAGTCCATGATCCATATTCATTTCATACTCAACATATTTCCATTTTCTATCCTTGCATTTCTGTCAATATAACATAGAGTTTCTAAATGCTGTTGATTCACTTTTTCATTCTGTTGATTTTCTTCTATTTTTTCTATTTCTTGCTTCACTTGTCTCCACTCTAATCCTTATTGTAATTTCCTTTCTTATGCTAATTTTTGGATATAAATTGCCCTTTTTTATCCTAATGTCTCAAAGTGGAAATTTAGGTTATTCATTCAAGATATAAGAGGTCATCACCCTAAATTTCCCTTTCATCAATGAGATAGATTTATACCACACATTTTATTGTCCTTTATATTCGCTCACATTTGTCACTTTATTTTTCAAATGACATGGAGTTACAGGAATTTCAAACATCATTTCATTTGAACTTGAAAGATACTTTTTCATATTTTTCATAGGGTAATTACCTTAGTAATAAACTCTCACAACTTTTGTGTATATTCTTTTCGACTATCCTGATGTCAAGTTCACATGATTTATCTTTTAATAAAGAAAACAATGGATTCACAAATTTCATAAGATTTACCATAAAACCCTACTTTGAAACAGTTCCAGCACACCTCTGAGTTTAAACTGATTTAAAGGTGTATTATTTATACTTTGGATGAGAAATTATCTAAACAAGATAATTTGTATTATGAAGAAATTTATCAAGATAGTCATTGTAATATATGTATATATTAAACAGAATTGAAGTTAATTTATAGGATATTTTGATATTTTGGTCACATGATTTTTCCTTTTCTGGAATGCTTCTTTCATCTTCTCCTATTCATGACTGGCTTTACACATGAGAATTTCAATGATACCAGGGGTTTTAAAACTCCTAGCTAGAAGTCCAAATCCTGTGGTCCAATCTTCCACTTCTCCTGAGCATAGTACTACTGTTCTTTCTCTCAGGTTTTGTGCAATCCACTGAAAGCCAGTAGTGATTCTGTACATGAAATTTAAAACGGTTAATTTAAGTGACTGAAATATACAAAGTACAATTTTCAATCAATAGAGGGTTTAAAGCAACTTGTTGTGTATTTTAAGCACTGGAATTATTATTTTTTTAAGAATTGAAATTATTTGACCATGGTAAAATACTATCTTCTCCCAGTGGTGAAATTATGTTAATTCACATATTTTTGTTAGAAGAAAAAATCTATTGGCTTTTCAACACTTCTGTGTTATAAACTCCTCTGCAAAATATAAAAAATGCCAAAGCCATCCTTTCTATACTATATTTATTCCAGTGCTACATATCAAAGGAGAGGAAAAAAATGATTCTTTACTTAGAATTGAATCATAATCACTTAATAATTTACATGATAAATTTGATGATATGCTACTTTTCATTTCCTAGTTAAGCAGATATTACTAAGGACAGAAAGTAACATTACATAAGAACAGAGCTACTTAATATAAACCAAGTTTGAGTTTTCAGATGATTTCAAAATTTGGACTACATAGGTTGTGTTATATAACACATATAAAGTGTAAAAATAACTTAATTATTCCTTTCCATCCTCCAATCACTCCCGTCACTATTCTTTTGATTCAGTGACTTGCCAAAATTCACACATTGGCATAAGACTTATTTTTAGGTGTTTTAATCTTCCTCAACTAAAAATCATTGATGCAGAGACATTTTCCATTTATTCATTAATTTGAAAATAATAATGCATGTTTTAGTGGTGTGTCTTAGGAGCATACAAAATAGTCATAGTGCAAGCTGTAATTGCAGGCAATGCTTTGGTGTAACACAGTTTGCTCTTCAAATTGGTTTTGTTTATATAGTGCATGTTTATAATATATAAATACATTCACTGTGGGTACTTAGTGTGTGTGCACAACACATCCAAATTCTTTTTACATCCTCTTCCTTTTCTCTGCCCCCTCCATCTCTTGCTCTCTTCCATTACCAAATATCTATATATGCTTCCTATTACATATGCTTTATTTTGCTCTTTAAATTATTTATACATTGAGTTTCGCATATAAGAGAAACCATTAATATGGCAAAGCATATGGCCAAAGGAAATCAAGCCAGTCATAGATGTAATTATTTCTATTAGTTATTCTAAAATATGTCCAAAACGTTTTTCTGTGCCCCTCAAACAAACCAAGACATTGTTCACAAAACTAACATAGATCAATATGTTAAAGCCTACAGGATTGCCTCCAAACGCATTGAAAAATAAAAAATTTATAAATTGTTCATTGTAATTAGATGATTGTAGAACAAAAGACAAAAAAAAATTGTTTATTCGAACCTGAACAATTACTCAAATACCTGAATCACACATAGGTTGCTCCTATTCACAAATCTCTCAGCTATTCAAGAGTGGAGTTGTAAACATAATGATCCTATTTCCTTGTCATCTGAAGTACTGTGGAATCCTAGAGGGTCATCATGATCAACCTGAAGATATGCATAAGCATCAATTCTTACAGTACAAAGTGAACCAAGTATAGAGTAGTAAATTTTAGATAGGTGTATTATACTCATAAATATTTAGGCCAAAGAGAAAAGCACTGTTAGTATGGAAAGAATTATTGATATTGCTTTTCTGTCTGTCACAATGCAACTTCAAGTTATCAAAATGATGTACCCAAAGAAACAAAAACACATTGGGCACAGAAATAATTTTATGTGAAGAAACTTTCTAGAACAGTTATTAATGTCATTATTTTACTTCTAAAACAAAGTTGAACCTGGGAGTGGTGACACATAGCTCTAATACCAGCACTTGGGATGCTGAGGCAGGAGGATTGCTGAGAGTTCAAGGGAAAAAAAAGACCACCAACAAAGTGGAGCAGCATATCTCTTTGACCTGGGTGTGATAAATCATAAATAATCATTGAACTTATTAATGAAAATTATAAACATCACTCTATGATTTCATTCTTCGTTTTTTTCTATGACTTGTTGAGGTACAAAGTAGGATCTAAAAAGAAGATTAATGTTTAAATTTTAGAAATCTTACTACAGTAAAAGACATATTGCTATTAACTCAAAATACCCATCTTCATTTTGAACACACATTCTATCATTCTTGCTATTTTCTGAAGCAGATCTGGATGTCATCTTTCATGAGTGGCTTTCCTTGTACTTTTATGGTTGCCTCAATATCTTGACTTGATCAAAAAATTTCCTTCTGTAAATTTTGTCTTTGGAAAAAAGTGAAAAAAATCACACAGTGTCATAATAAGTGAACAAGGTGGATGAGGACATACTGTAACGTTTTATGCAAGAACCTGTCTTTCCACTGGGTGTCTGTCAGTAGCATCATTGACTGTATTTTTGGTCAAAACTCATAAAGACATGCATGAAAGAAGAATGCCAGAACTACTTCAGAACGTAGTAAAAATACTGAGATGAATATATTCCAAGAGAGGACGAATATTTTGAGGAAGTTTAATTGAAATATGCTTTTTGCTGCAACATTTTTTTCCTTTAATTTTGATATTTAGTATATGTTTGCAGCATAATGCTTACATTCATTGGGAGTTTGTACATGTAGATAAGTATCTTAGTTCTTTTTTTCTATGGTTATCTGAGAAATTATTTCCAATTTCATTTTTTTCTTTTTTTTCTTTAAATTTATTTTAAAAATAAAAGAAGGAAAACATATTAACAGACATCCATTTGCAAAATAGCATAAAAACAATACAAACAATATAGAGCTACAAAGTGGTAGGAAATTAACAATGGTTGTTGGATTGATATCTTCAAAATGGTTTCTCAGGAAAACAAATAGAGACATGCAAGATTGATCTAATAAGTAATCATCAACTGTTCCTTTCAGTAAAGGGATAGAAGTCAGTAGTACATCTATGTTAGCTATCCTGTATATACATACATACATAATTTCCCCTTCTTTCTTTTCTCTTTTCCTTCACCCCAGTTGCTATTTTCTTTTGAGCATTTTCTTTTCGTTTCATAATGTTTATCATATCTCCTAATTTTTATTCAGTCTTTCAGGTTCTTACACTAATGAGACAATATGTTGCTTACACATGGAGGTCTGGTTTATTTCACTTATGAGTATGGTCTCTAGTTGTGATCATTCACCTAGAAAAACCTCGAGTTTATCTTTCTTTATAGCTGAGTAATATTCCATTATATAAAAGTACCATAATTTTTTTATCCATTCCTCACTGGGTTGACATTTTGGTTGCTTCCACAGTTTAGCAATTACAAATTGCTCTTCTATGAACACGGGTGCACATATATCGCTGTGATATGATGCTTTCAAATTTTCCTGGAAAATACCCAGTAGGAGAGTAGCTGGATTGAATGGGACCTCTGGAACTAGTTTACAGAGGAATCTCCAAACTGATTTCCACACTGGAAGAATGATAGCCTCTTTAATAAATGGTGCTTGAAAAATTGACGTCATTTTTTTCTAGAAGCTTGTTCATTTGCTTTGTTCTTTCCACTTCAGAGAGGCCAGGTGTGTGGCTTCCAAATTGTTCCAACTCATTGCTCCCTGGGTTTGCTTTTGGTGAGCTGGATGTCTGGGGTTGCATCGTAAGTGTCTTCTCATTTTGTATTTTTTTTAAATTTAATTCCTAGGCTAATGATTGTAAATTGCCTATTGTTAGTAGTTTTGTTTCTAGTATTTAAAACCTTTAGGAAATGACTACTTCTCAGAGGTGTCTATCAGGCATAGCTGGCTTTTGGGTTTTTTTTTGTCTGTTCCAATATTGATCCTACCTCTTTAATTTATTGGGGATGAAAATTTGCTGCCCACTTGGCCCAGCTCTTGTTTCTTTGGAAGTGGTCAGCAATATTTTTTAGGACCCTTGGGCAATCTTAATCTTGGTATCAGGAAGAACAACAGGTTAAGACAATTATGCCACTATGCCATTTGGCTAAAGTGGTACAATCACAAGTAACAATAGCATCAAATACACCTTAGAAAATGACAAACTGAGATAACTATTAATTTGCCACCTTTAACCATATGAACTAGATATGTGGTTATATAACAAAATCTAAACAAAACAGAAAATTGTATGCAGTAAATAAGCCCTCAATAGAGAACTTTTACCCTCAAGGGAGAAAATTTAAAAGGGGTTAGGGGAAAAATAGAGAAATAGAAGACAACAGAGATAGTAGAAGGCTGGAGGACAAAGGAGGATCATGCCAACTTTGTGAAACTGATGCAGAAGATAGGAGGGGAAGGGAGAAGGAAAAAATAAAAACAAGAATAGAAAAGAACAGCAAGAAAACTAGAAACCATGTTCACACTCATAAAAACAATAACAATGAAGAAAAAACAAAACACGAAATTAAGAGAGAAAAATCATATTAAAAAAAAGCGAAAATAAGTGTCCACTTCAAGGAGTCTCTGATTCCACTGGTAGACATTGTGGGCAGAGTCCAAATCCACATCAGTCAATCCCTGCAAGCCAGTAGCAACTCCATGGTGGGATGGTAGATAATTCCAGGGATCTTGACCCCCTTTCTCCAGTGAGATCCAGGCTGGCCCCAGAGTGCGAGGCTGGAACCAGACCTGCCCAGCCTGTAGCAGTCTCTAGGCCCACTGTGGGCTTGAACTCTGCTGGGAGCCACGAGGTGGAGGCAGCAGCCATTCTCAGGCCTGAGCTCAGTTGGCCTCTCTCCAGGATGGATCTTGGCCAATCACCCTGTGTTGCAGGACATTGAAATGAGAACAACTTACCAGCCACTGCAATCTGTTGTAGTCCAACACTCTACTCCACTGGTGCACTTCTCCATGGAGGCCTCTGGGGTCTCCAGCAGTCAATTTAAGTCAGCAGGTTCAAGCAGCCTGTCCCACGCAGTGAGTCTTGACTCAGAGAAAAAGTGTCATCTGCCTCTTCCTTCTTCTTGTTGAAGTTTCTCTCTTAATTCTCCCCATGGGTTTCAGTTCTTGCTTGAAATCCTTCCTGGGTTCTGGAGACCCACTTCCCTTCTTCTTCTCTTCCTCGTGTTGCTCTATTCCAGTGTCTGGACACCAAATCTCAGAGAGGCACTTTCTCTGCTGCTCACCATTGCATCATCTTCCGAGAAGTCCAATACTTTTTTTTCTTACCTTCGTCTCCCCTCACTAGCTTCACCCTGGTCCCTCCTTCTATCTTTTGGTCCCCTTACATTTTGCAAAATATCTGTCTCTGTGTTTTCTATTATCTTTTACTTTGTTCTTTATATTTTGGGTATCCCATATAAGAGAAATCATGTGATATTTAAACTTATGTATCTGATTTATTTCACTTAACATTATTATCTCAAGATACATCCATTTTCTTACAAATGACTGAAGTTTGTCCTTCTTTATGGCTGAGTAGTACTACATTGTGCAGATACCACAGTTTCCGTCTCTTTTTTTTCTGAGACAGATAAGGTCTGGTTCTGCATTTCAGGCTAGACTTGACGCCACTGTGTAGCCCAGGCTGGCTTCTAATGCGAGCTAATCCTGCTTCAGCCTCCAGAGTGCTAGGATTGATGACTTCCATCACCATCCCGTGTAGATACCATATTTTCTTTATCTGTTTTATGATGATGGACATGTAGGCTGTTTCCAAGATTTAGCAATTATGAATTGTCCTGCTATAAAGATGGCTATGCTTGTATTATTGTTGTATGATGTCTTTAAATCTTTGGGGAAGATAACAAGCAGGGGAATAGCTGGGTTGGGTGACATTTCTAGGTTTTCTTTTATGAGGAATTTCTATGCTGATTTCCATAGTTGTTTTACTGGTTTACATTCTGACCTACATTGTACAAGGATTATTTTTTCCTCACAGTCTCATAGCATTTGTTATTACTTGATTTATTGATGATAGCTATACTGTTCTTTCTGGAGTGAGCTATACTGTTCTTTCTGGAGTGAGGTGGAATCTCAATGTTGCTTAATTTGCACCTGTTTAATGATGAGACATTTTGAAAAACATTTGATGCATTATTGGCCATTTTTACATCTTCTGAGAGGTATCTATTCAATTCAGTAGCTCATTTTTGATTAGGTCTTTTATTTTGGGAAGTCTATATTTTTAGTTTTTAAATGTACTTTTGATATTCATACCTTGTTTGAAGAATAACTGGTGAAAATATTTTTCCTATTCTATTGGTTGTCCCTTCATCCTACTGGTTGCTTCCTTCTTGATATTAATCCTTGTGCAATTGGTATATGTTCAGAAAGAACTAGCCTACTCCTATATCTTCAGGTGTTTTACCTATTTTGTTTTCCAGGAGATTATTTTCTGTTATAGTGTTTAGATGTTTGACTCATTTTGATTTTAGTTTAATACATGGTAAGAGATATAGGTTCAAATTCAGCCTTTTGGATATTTTCCCAGCACCATATGTTAAAGAGGATATCTTTCCTCCAGCATATATTTTTGGTTCTTTTGTTAAAGACAAATTCTTTATATGTTCTAGATAGAAGTCCTTTGTCTGAGGGACAGTTGTCTAAAATTTTTCACCAATTAAAGGGCTGAATGTGCCTGGGTTTGTTTCTGCATCTTGATGTCTATCCTATTCATTTGTATATATGTGTGTTGTGTGTGTGTGTGTGTGTGTGTGTGTTGCAATGCCATGCTATCTTTATTATAACGGCTTTGGTAATGTAACTTGAAGTTCAAGATTGTGATGTCTCTTGATTTGTTCTGGTTGCCTGGGAAATACTTTTTATATTCTGAGTCTTTTCTGCTTTTACATGAATTATAAAATTGTTTTCCTTAGTTCTGTGAGAAATACTTTTGGAGTTGTGTATGGGATTGCAATAAATCTTATATCAGTTTTGCAATTATAGCCATTTGGACAAGACTTGTTCTGTCTATCCAGAACTAGGGGGTGTGTCCAATTTCTGATGTTTTCTTTAATCTCCATTTTCAGATTCTTACAGGTTTTTTGTAGAGGTCTTTCCCTTCCTTGGTTACATTAATTCCTAAGTTTTTAATTTTCCTTGAGGATATTGTTGGTTTTTTTTTGTTTTGGTTTTTCTCCGGTACCAGGAACCAAACTCACGACCTTGCGCTTGCCAGGCAGGTGCTTTTGCCGCTGAGCTAAATCCCCAGCCCCTCCTTGAGGATATTGTGAATCATATCATTTTCTTTATTTCTTTCTTGGTGAGTTCTTTCTTGGTGTATAGACATGCTACTCATTTTATGCTACATTGCTGCAACTAGTCATTAATTTTAAGAGTCATGATGGAATTTTTATTTTACGTTTATTAATATGTGTTTGCAGTACATAGTGATTAAATTCACTGTAGGGAATTAGTATATGTACACTTTCTAAATTTAATACTGCATCCTCACCTTGAGCGCTTCTGTTGCCCATACTTTCAATAGAATTTTTATTGCCCTGGATCTCTGTTTGCACTCTAGTCCTTTGTCAAACTGGGCATCCATGTTCTGTATCATTTGGTTTATCTCAGTCAGCTTTTTACTTATATCTTCTATAAATACTGATTTTTTTTGTTTTAGTGCATTATCTGTTTATTTACATCTTCCAAGTGCGTTGAGCACATTTGTGTGGCTTTTAATTTCATTCTCATGAATCCCACCTACATTCAACAAAAAGTGCACTGTGTGGGAATATGATTATGATCCTCAAGCACTTTCGAAGTAAAACCGCCATTACCCTGGCATTTTCACTTTTCATTTACCGTAAGGGCCTTGTTTTCAATCCCTGTGTGAATCCACCTATCAAATGCCCTGTTGTTCCTAAATTTACCTTTCTTTCACAAGATAGATGGAATGGAAAATTTGCTGGGACTCTTCTATGTAAGTTGAATCCTATGTTTAGACAGCTTTTTACCTGAAGAGAGGTATTTCCTCCATGGTTAATAAGAAATGTCAGTTTACACAGCCAATGACTGTTTAGAAAATACTTGACCTTTGTTATGATCATTATCATGTATTTCCAAAGGTTTCGCCTAAGTGTCAAGAATTAACATTATATTGAACAACATGCTTTCTTTTTCAGCTTATGTGACATGACCTTTAAGAAAGTGTTGTTTTAAAAATAAATGAATATTTATTTCATTATTCACAATATGTCGTGAGTGTTTTGTATTTGTCAAGCACTATGCTAAGTCCTTTCATATGCATCATTTCCGAATTCTAATAAAATACTTCTTAAGAGGAAACTAAGGCTTAAGAATGCTTTTCTTAGCCTAATTAAGGTTACATATCTAATGAGACAAAGCAATTATATGAGCTTATTATCTAAATGTCTGAGGTTTTACCTGCATTTTCTATTATCTTCCTCATTATAAAATCTAACACAGGTTTATTACAATATTTTAATGCACTGTTACATATGAAAATAGTAGTAGTACAGCAACTTTCATACTATGTTTTCTAAACCTGAGAAGTCTTAATAATTTTTACCAGCTATTTGTGGTTGTTGTTATTGTCAGGAAAGAACTATCCTGTGCATTTTAAGTTATTTAGCAGTATACCTAGGTTCCAACAATTTGATGTCATTGGCAAGCCTCATCCACTCCCTGTGCTAACCAGAAATGTCTCTAGCCAGTGCTAAAAGTCCCAAGGATGGGGTAATAAAATATCCAACGTTTTAGCATCTCTGCTTTAGAAAATCTAATGCACATTTTCTCTTTCATAAAATTTATTGTGTGGTTTTATAGTTTAAAATAGTGTAGTTGAATAAAATCCATTAAAATGCATTTATTTTCTTTGCTGCTATTTCCATAGAAACTAGAAGGTCATTTTCTATTGCTTCAGTCTTCAAGCTGATATTTTAAACTGCACTAGCCATGTGCAATTATAAGAACTTTTTATGTTTAAGATCCATTTAATTACAAAATCTTGTTATTATGACAAACCTGAGTGCCTTCTGAAAAAGTCAAATACAATCATGTTCTTTTAAGTTATTAAGTGTAATCTTAGGCAACAGTTATGGCATTGCTTAAATTTCCTTTTCAAAGGTGAAATATAAGGGAAAGTATGTAGAATTTTTGGATTTTAGAGTTCTCTTGAAGTTTGGGATGAAATCTTTACCTATAAATGGAAATATAATGGAACTCAATGTGGTAAAAATTCAAATACATGGAATATAAGGTAAATGAAAGTATATATAAAGCCACTGAATTGTTGTAAATGGAATAGTTCCTTTTCCGTCAAACTTTGCATATTTTATTTACTTAGCTTCAGTGGATAATTCTATGTAAATTCCATAAAGTAATTTAGCTAATTTCTTGAAGTACAATCTCTCTAGCTTTACTTTGAAAATTATTCCAATCTCAGCATTCATCTAGTATTTCTATGTCCCAGGGAGGACACTCTGCTCACTTTATTCCAACACTATGTGCTCCATTTTCAATGATAGAGCACATTTCTGCTTTTATGATATTTAAGGATGCTTTTTGCTTGCTCACATGTACACAGAGGGGAAAAGTGCAAAGATTGTCATGCAGAAATCAGATACTATCAACAAAGTGTATTTTGAGAGTAAAACAGTTGAAATTTAAATAGACCATGGCTATGCCACCACACAACGCAGGCATACTCTTTCTTACCAGCTTTTGTCAGGAGTCATCCATTCTATTTTGTTAGCAGTGTTAATTGCTCACTATTTCTCTCCCATTATGCTCCCATTCCAAAATAAATAATATTTATGAAACACTGAAACAATAAATAAACTGTATGCTTATTATGTTTATTCAACACAGGCTTCCTTT
This sequence comes from Chinchilla lanigera, assembly GCF_000276665.1. Taxonomy (NCBI): domain Eukaryota; kingdom Metazoa; phylum Chordata; class Mammalia; order Rodentia; family Chinchillidae; genus Chinchilla; species Chinchilla lanigera. The sequence continues at coordinate 12,616,543 of NW_004955473.1, read as the reverse complement.
CCAAATTGCATGGCTCAGCTCTGACTGCTGTTCAAGCAGAGCCATCATGCTTTCCAAAATGCCCTGCCAACTTGTTTGTCTTAGCATACACAGCTTTTTTTTTCTTTGAGTCTTGGAGAATAGCAATTAGGCAATTCCAGGTGGTGTGGTTAGCAGAAGATAATCACATTATCTTGAAACCATTAGAAGCTTCACACAAACTGAGGCTCTGTAATTCTCAAGGGTATTATTATCCCCTCCCTGCTCCTTTGCATTCCATGTGAATATCCCCTTCTGTTTTCACAGTCTTAAGTTACAGATTCTTCGATCCCTTCCCCCCAGTTATGTCCATCCAGCCATGTAATCATTCGAAGAACAGTGTCAAAAAACAGGCACCATGAAAACCAACACAGCATTATACTGAGTCAACGTGCTGGGGTATTTTCAACATTTAATTGAAGTGTGTGTTATATTTTCTGGTAATTCATTCTTCTTGGAAAATCAGCAGGGACTTTCATAGATGTCCATAATCTAGAGACATCAGATTTGCCAGGCAGTGACCATAGCTCATTTTGCTCCAGGATATTGCCCACTTATTCTAGCTCATTCCTTTCCTAATGCTATTCTCCACCAAGCATGGGATAGAGTAGGTATATAGTAATTGATTCATCTTGCAAGAGTGTGCAGTCCACTAATGTAATACAACAATCCATGGCTGAAACAGTAATTTTAACCTTAAACATCAATTCTCTTCAGAAATATTTTCAATTGAATCCCCATTTTTAATGACTATATTTCTTAAAATGTACATCATGATACCAGAGTGTGACAAAATCTTAAAAGATGCACTACACAAAATAACACTTCAGAGTAATCAAGTTTGAAATGTCTGAGTAATAAAGGTTCTGAGAAATACTGTACTTTTTCACATTGAGATTTCTTAAAAAAATTTTTTTGTGAAGTTTTCTGAAATTTATTTGTATATGGAACACTTTTTTATTTACATGAGGCAGTACAGGAAGAGTGCCCCAAGAAAAAAACGCTATAAAACCCAACGAAATGTAGTATTTCAAATGTGATAAGTTTAGTGATTTTATAGCTTAAAGTTCATATATAGGGCTCAAGATATTAATGTTGTTATCTATATTGTTCTAGGCCCAAACTTAAACTCCCAATGATTTGTGTCGGTGCTCATAACATTTGTCCCATGTATTAGTAAGATATTCATTTCAGCTAAAAGGAGAAAACCAAGGAAGGCAGAGATAATAAGGAAATAATGTTCCCATCAAAAAGACAGCTAAAAACTGTATAGGAAAGGTAAATTCCTAGTCATAGTTTAGGCATCGAAAGAGGTCCCACTAGCTTTGAGATTACAATGCACAAGGTTTTAGGTAAGGATTTAAGAATGGAATAATAAATAATATTTGGATAAATTGATTTGACTCAGATTTAAAGGATTTGGAATCTCACAGTCAGGATTTTGACTATACCATTTAGTCATTTATATCTCTTCATTAACTTTTCATTTTCTGTGCATTAGCTGCCTGTGTTAGAAAGTAACCTAGAACTGATGTAGCACATTGGAGGGTGAAGAAAATAATGAAAGAATGATTAACTCAATAATCTTGGAAGTCTAATAGTAAATATGGTAGAGTGAGAATAAAAGTGAAAAATTTAGCTTTACTGTTTGGTATGACAAGTACAATATCATTGATAATTAAACTGTTAAAGGTGGAATGGACTCTAGAGAGCACAAGTTCTTTTCTTTTTATTGTAGGAAAATAGCTGTAACCCCAAAGAGATGAATCTACAACATCTAAGATTTGTAATAATTGTCCGTTGTAAAGAAATTTCCCAGATCACATGCCTTCCCTGAAAAAATGAACAGAATGTATTTTGATCATCTGCCTGATTTTTAAAATTAATGGTTTATTCATTTAACAAATATTTACCAGCAATTACTGTTTGTCTCATGTCTTATTTTGTTATAGATGCCTCAATAAATTAGTGACGTAAGTAAACATAACCTTTCCCTTCAGAGAATACAGTGAGTGGTCAATGTTTATTAAGCAATATTCACTAAAGTTATTACCTTAAGTAATAATCTATTCACTCAACTTTGTGTTTATTGAAGATCCATGAAGCAGTCATCCTCTTGTCTCAACACATGCTATTTAGATTTGTGGAGTTTAGCATGCTGACCACTAGCAACAAGTGGTTATTTAAATTTCAATTTAAAGTAAGTGAAATGCTTATAAGATCATTTCTACTTTTGAAATCAGTTATGGTAAAATTCTAATCTCAGCTATAATGCTCAAGAATGAATGTATCAACCCAAAACAAGTGCTTAGAGAGAGCCTGAGTTTTTCAATCAGTACTAGCCCGCTTTGCATTCTTAAACAGGGAAATGTGGTGTCTGATGTCTCCAACCTATACTTTCTGCCAAGTCAGTGCTTTCTTCTCATTCATGTTTCCAGAATTCTTATGTTATAAATGTGTTCTTTCTGAATTTTTAGGTTACTCTGTGACCATCTCTTATCAAGGCATTTATCCCACAACAGTAACTGATTTACTTGCCCTCCTCCACCATATTGTGTCCCCAGGACCTCTAGCACATTGAATGACCCAAAAGACTTATGCAGGAATTTCTCAGTGAATATGTTAGTGAGTATTCAAATGAGATATCAAAGCAGCATCTTAGACTGGTCATTATCAGGGGATTGGCATGAGATATTCTGAATTGAGAAAGTTTGTGAATTCTACTTCTCCAATCATTTCTGTATGAAAAAGTTTTGTTTGCTGTATTTTCATAATGGAGTTTGAGTTAAGTGGTAATGTATAGTAGATAGTGCAGTGTCTTTCTTTTGTAAATTATTAATATTCATAAACAGAATGGAGATGAATCTTCCCTGGAAGTCTGATACACAAATGCACAAGTGGAGAAGTGCAAATGATTTGACATCTGGAAAGAAAAGCACAACCCATTCTTTAACTGAATGAAGATATATGAAGATATATATCAGACTCAATTTTCTAATTGAATCAGAAGCAGAGCTTACAAGGCAATGAATTGTAACTAAGCATTCACATTGCTTTGTGTTAATTAATTTCCTAGGATTATTGTTTTTTATTTTCCTTGTAATGAAACAAATGTACAGAAACAGACTGAGATGGGAAATAGAGAAATCACAAGCTGGGTTGCAATGAAATCTTTTGTCTCTCCATAAACGTGGAACTGGCTTACATATAGAAAGGCTAGGACAGCTGGGATTGCAGATTAAATAGCACAGCAAGTATGCAGACAAGATATCTGCTTTTGATAATTAAAACTTGCCTATTAAGTACTGGGAGGTAGCAAAGATGAGCTGCTTAGTTCTTTCATGTTTGTCTAAAACATTAAAAGTTCTGACTCTTCCCCCCATAATCTCATAGGCTATCAACACTTTCCCTGCCAAATGAGGCCATGTCTCTAGGCAAAGCCAGAACGTGGCTTCAAAATCTGATAGAATAATCATTCTCTCTGCCAATCTGTTTCTTGAAATGGTCCCTAATTTTAAATCTCCAATCCTTGCATTTCCATTCCCCTTGTGAATGCTCAATTCACACTGTTGTCAGCAGAAGCAGTTGCTCAGTGTGGTGCAAGAAGCCTGATGGATGGCTTTAATTCACTAGTCCCAGTCTGCCTTTACAGCTGCTCAGGTCCTGGAGAGAGCCGGCCACCCAAAGCAGAGTCACTGCCTCTGTGTTTCAACACCTGCCTGAACAGCCCGAAGGCTTGGAAATTGGTGTCGGGGAGGAGATATAGAAACATATATTTCTCATGATTTTTTTGGTATTGGAGTCTAGCAGGATGTGGTACAAGGTCTGGAGGCAATAGCATTACACCACAACTGACCACAGTCTCCCATTTGCCACCTTTTGAAACTCATAAAATAGGGAGTGTCTCCTTGTCATGAGAGTGACATCAGAAAAAACACAGACAATTTCTTGGCCAAAGTTAGATGTAAGATAAAGTTTCATTTAGATACATGGAGAAGGATGTCTCTTTCAAAGATCGTTTCTATCCTCTATGTTATTTTTTACTGTCTTATCTAGTTTAAATAATTTCTTCCATTTGCATTGCCCTTTATTAATTGACTTACTTGCATTTTATTATTTATTGTTGCATATACCCTTACTGCTTCACCTTTACAAAGATGTCTGTGAAGGGCCAACTGGCTATAGCCAGAGAAATATTGGGCATGATTGCTCTACCTGCCAGGCTCATCTCCTCTGGTCTTCTAATTGAACTGAAGTTGGCTACCTTTCTCTGGGGCACACATTATATTTCTTTTGGAGAAGGAAAAGGAAAGTTTAAATTTGGACAAATTGCACTCTTCGCTGGTACTAGGGCCATTTAAGTGGATACGTATCTCCAATATGGCATGTTCTTGGGACGCAAGAGATGTTCCGTCACCAGTATATGAAAATAATTCAGTTAAAACTGACATGCAACTACATACATTGGTTCCCATCATCGTTAAACATCTAACACTGTAATAATTTTTTCTATTATCAGTGTCACTGGAGATAAAATATACCCACCTACACATCTGTTATATAAACATTCATTTTACCATAATGGAATGTGCGTGTGACTCACAGTGGCTACACCTGGGGAGAGCAAAAACCCATCTGTGCTTTTACACACTTGGCAGATGAAAGGTAAGGTGTGTACATGTGCTCCAAAGCAGGAACAGGTGAGTTTTACTCATGAAATTCTCATTGCTAAATTTCTGTGCATTTATTTTTTTAAAAAATTTCTTTCAATTTTCTAGTAGAAGTAGCCCAGTTCAGTACAATGTCACATCAAAATCTAGATTGCAAGTTTTGGAGGAGGTTAAAAGTGAATCATCAAATTACTCATTCACAGATGATGAAGATGATAATCACCTTGGTGTTGGCCATGTGAGCCAAAGTTCGTGAAACAGTGCTATGGAGCAAAGATTAACTCACACACACAGGGAATGCAAACCTCCCTGATTCAGAGGACAAAGAAAATAACAATGTAACTGTATATTTGACTAGTCAAAGTGGTACAAAATGGTCATGTAAACAAATGAAATAATGTAGTGTTAGAACTAGATATGAAAACATAGTGAAGATCTTAGCAGGGGTGAAATCTACTGGATGGAATGCCAGCACTGCCATTCAGTGTTGGAAATTTGTAGCAGATAAAAATGCTACAAGATATGAGAGCAGACTCCATCAAGAAGACTAGACTACTACTGTTCTTACCCAAACCTCCGGTAGTGTTTTGAGAATAAATGCTTCCCAACTTAAAAAAAAAAAAAAAGCTACAAGATCTTGTGCAATACCTAAATGCTGAAACAAAAGTAAAATGTTATTTATGTGCCAAGAACCATATTCAAAAATGTATGTACTATGAAACCTCACTAGTTGAACTGAAAGCATTCATATGTCTGTTTTACTTAGCAGGGTTTTCTTACGGTAACTGCAGGAATGTAAAATACTTATGGAAAAGGGAATGGTGTGAGTTTGAGTTCTATAGAATAACAAAGACACTGAGGAGATTTGATTTGCCTCAAAATTACCTGAGGTTTGATAACAAAACCACATGTCAAGAAGGAAAAGAACTGATAGCCTGGCTGCTATCCACACATTGTTTTACAGATTTGTGGGTAATTGTTAAACAATTTACACACCATCTGAATAAATGACTACTTATGAACATTTTACAGTATTTCATGGTTACTGTAGCTTCAGGCAGTTTATGCCCAAAAAAACCTCTTTAAAGTAACACATAAAAATTTGTGCCTTTGTAAATGTGGAGAGTTATGCTTTCAGTTTAAAAATTTATCCTGGACCTCAGCCACCAGATCCTTATTTGTATAATAATAAGCTGAGTCATGTTGTGAACAGACTTGTTCCCATCTCCCAAACTAATTGGAATGTGACACTAAATAATCAGTTTACCAATTCCCAATTGATGTTACATTTGCTAACAGAGCACAAATTGACCAGCACAGGAACTGTGCACAAGGACAAGGCAGCAATAACAAACGAAATGCTGAAATTTCAGAACAGAGACTTGAATAGTACACTTTTTGGATTTCAGAATGATACAACACTGGCCATGTATACAGAAAATAAACTGGTACTGTTGATGTCAACATTGGACTGTGATGGAAATATTGATAGGGAAACTCCACAAAACAGGAGTCTGACATGGTAGCATTGTACAACAAAACCAGAGGCAGAGTAGATGCTGTTGATGAGTTATGCAGCAACTATGATATCACTGGAAACAAAGCCTTGGCCAATGGTTGTGTTTTACTTGATCCTAAACATGTGTGACATAAATAGTTTGGTAGTTTGCAAAGAAAATAACAAGTGCAAACTGGCACAGAGAAATTTACTTAGAGAATTGGGACTAGAACTCTTAAGAGCTCATTTATAGCAGAGGAAATACAAAATGTTTTTGAACAGGGAACTGTGCAAAATATTGTGGAGCACACTGGTGAGTTGACAGGTGAACAGGCAGGTGGAGCATCACAAAGATCTACTATGACAATAGAAAAACCAAAAAGATGTCAATTGCACCCTACAAAAAAGGGAGGAAAACAAAATATATATGATATCAGTGTACATGATACTTGTGTATGAAGCATGCAGTTTTCATAAGCTAAGACTTCCTTGAGTGTGACCTTTGAAGCAAAGATTGTATCTGTGCTAGACTTGTTTATATTTGCATAAACAAGTTCATATAAGTTCATATAAGTTTTTATTTCTGATGTTATCTTTTAGATTTTTTGACCAAGTATACTGCTGATGTGAAAATGTTGATGTCTATTCTAAAACTCATTCCATGTTTGATATTTGTTTTATTAATATCTTCTTTTCCTGCTAAGAATATGTTGGACAATATTGTAGAAAACTCCTGACAAAACAGGAAGACAAAAAAATGTGACAAGAATGGCTGGCCACACGGGAAACAGAAGTAAGCACACTTGCTGACATCGTGAGCAAGATGTGTACATGACCATGCAGTTGTCATGTTTGAAGACTGTGTTGGGTGTGACAATTGAAGCAAAGATTATTTTTGTTGTAGAGTTTATTGGTATTTACATTGTTGTTCACATAGGAATTTATTTCTGACGTTATCTCTACAGGGTTTGCAAGCAAGTACACAACTGATGTGAAAGTGTTGATGTTTATTCTAATGTGCAACACATAAAAATAATTTACTATTGTATTTTACTGGTATTTTACTTTTCTGCTACCTATGTATTATGCAGTATATTAAGAACTTCCTGACAAAACAACAAGGTCACTGATATATCAAGCATGTTCTACAAAATTTCAGTAAACGAAAACCATGTGCTATCTGTGTAAGTTTCATATATGTATGGAATGTGCTGTTATCATGTATAAAGACTGCCTTAGGTATGATAATTGAAGGAAAGATTATTTTTTGTAGAGTTTTTTTGGGCATTTTCATTGTAGATCATATAGGAATCTACTTGATGTTAGTTTTTAGACATTGTACACCAAAAAAGTGTCAATGTTAACAATTTTGACACTTTTTTATAAACAACAAATATTAAAAATTCAATGCTTAAAAAATATTTTTCCTGTTAAATACTCAATGCTTAATGTAATAAAATTAAAATTAATAACATCAATAGAAATATTTTAAAGAATAAATATAGGTATTATACACACACAACAATGTGCTCTTGTGACAAAAGTGGCTTTATGCTCCAAGAAAAATTTCCTGCCCCATAAAGCAGAATAATATGTTATCTACATAAGAGTGATGTATCTATTACATTGCCCAGTTTGATAGAAAATTTAGGTAAATTGTATGTATGTTAAAATATTATCTCTGAAGGATTGACCATTGTAATTGGCACTTTTAAGATTGTCAAAGGGTTTGTCCAACCTTAAATATCATAGTGTGGTGGGTCTGTGCCTAGTGAAAACTGCTTAGACAAAAATCCCTGAAGATTTTTATTATGTAAAGATATTTGGAAACTAACATGTATTTCTCCTTCTTGTAGAAGATCTTGTGACTTTTGAGCAAAGATAAGGAATAAAATGGCAGGCCTTGGGGTTGGCTACTATCCAAAACTTCTGTATAATTGGCTCTGAATTGTAATGAGGGCAGAGAATTTGATTTATGTTTGTGCTCACAAGGAGGTGCTTTACTTCAGGCAGCAGTTAGAAGCAACTGGCCATTTAACATAAAAAAGAGATTATTTACAATTATGCTTTGATTCTTGACAAATATTTTGTTTGGAAATAGCTAGTTGGAAAATATTAGGCACATACACATGTTCTTTTTTTTCTCAGATTGTAGAAAGTTATTAGATATAGGAGGGAATTAGGAACTATAATATTTATATCCCTTTAGTTTGCAAATGAGGGAACAGATATCCAGAGACAGACACAGAAATTATTTGCTTAAGACACACATTTATTTGAAAATGTTACCAATAATTTAATCCAATTTATTAGCTTTTCTTTTTTAATTAATTAAGTTTATTACAAATACATAATGATCACATTCATTATAGAGAATTTGTACCTGTTTACTTCCTTTCTTTCTTGCCCAACAGATTTTTTTGGGGAAAAAATATCGTTAGGAACTGCAACTGACTGTGTACCCCATTGAATATTTACCTTAGAATATGTGCAGAATTATCTTCTTCAAGAGACAGATTTGTAGGGTCTCATTGCCTGGAGTGGGCCTTTCATGAACTTCTTCGTTCTAATCTAGAAAACACTACATATCACAATTTTTTAAAGTCTTAAACCCGTATACTCTTTGTAAACTATCCTTTGCTGGATTGCAAATTGGTGTAAAATGTCTCCCTAATCTACCTATATGTCAGCAGTACATTTCTTTTGATTACCAGCCAAGGCAATGCAATGAGACTACTGAGATACTGAGTGATCATTATTTTTGCTGAGAAGGTCAGTAGAATTTGAGTACATGCCTTCCTCTATAAATAATCTAGCACATCAATTGAGAGAAGGCCACTTCACCTTAAGGGTTGTGGCTTGCCAAAATAATAATTTCTTACTCTTTCTGGAGAGGGGAACTCTAAGACCATTTTTACTTTTTTGTTTAAAATATGCAATTGAATGGAGAAACGCAATAATTAACCACTAAATATTTGCAGTAGGAACAATACAATTGTAAAGGAACATTTATACTGCCAATATTTTTTTAAAAGTTAGGATGAGTCCTACTTGATCATGGTGAATAATCTTAATATGCTGTTATACTTGGTTTGCTAATATTTGGTAAAAATTTTGCATCTATATTCATAAAGGATATTTGTAGCATTTTGTTGTGTCATTATCTGGTTTGGTAGCAGTGTAATGCTGGCCTCATCAAATGTGTTTGGAAGAACTTTCTTTTCCAGTTTTCATAATTAATTAAGGAAAATTGGTAATAATTCTCTGAATGTTTGTAGAATTAAGCAGGGAAGATTTTTAGCCCTGGGATGTTTTATGTGAGAATTTTATTACTAATTCAATTTTTTAAATTGTTACTGGACTGCTAAGATTTTATATTTCTTCATCTTTCAGTTTGTGCAAGATGTAAATGTTTTGAGAATTTTTCTACTTCTGAGCTATCAAATTTCTTTTATTTTATTTTAAAAATAAAAGGAGGAAAACATTAACAGACAACCTTTTACAAAATAGCAAAAGAACAGTGCAGACAATACAGAGTTACAAACAAACTGGTAGGAAATTAACAATGCTTATTGTATTGCATACTAATATCTTCAAAGTGGTTTCTCATGAAAACAGAGACATGTGATATTGACCAGTCGAGGACTCATTGACAGTTTCTTCCAGCAAAGAAATAGAAGACAGTAGAAAAACTATGTTAACTATATGTACATACCTACAAAATTTCTGTATATACATACATACAAAATGTATATACATTTTGTATATACATTTATATACAAATATATATTTAAAAACTGTATATACATACATACAAATTTTCTCCTTCTTTTCCTTCTCTTTTTCCACATCCCAGTTGCCCTTTACCCTTGAATGTTTTCCTATCATTTCACAATGTCTATCACACCTCTGAGTTTATATTAACTCTTTCAAGTTTTACACTGGTGAGACAATACGGTGCTTGCCCATGCAGGTCTGATTTATTTCACTTATGATCATGGTCTCTAGTTGTGACCATTTACCTATAAAGGCCTAGAGTTGATCTTTCTTTATAACTGAGTAATATTCCATTATACAAAGTATCACAGTTTTCTTATCCAATCCTTGGTGGATGGACATTTGGGTTGCTTCCACAGTTTAGCAATTGCAAATTATGCTGCTATGAACATAGATGCACATATATCACTGTGATATGATCTTTTTAGATCTTCTGGGAAAATACCCAGAGTGTCTCTATTTTAATTTGTCAATAATATTTCACAGTTTTCCTCCTTGTACCATGAGTCATTCAAGAGAAAGTGAATTAATTTCTGTTTAATAGTAAAGTTTCTGTAGTGATTAAATGTAACTGTATTAACTTGACTGATGTGGGAGTAGAGTAGTGGATTAGTAAATCTCACCTCTGGGTTTATTAGGGTGGGTAATAGAAACATGATATTGGGTACTACATCTACTCCCTTGCCACTTCTTTGGAGCTGTTTCTCTGTTCATTTTGGCACCCATGAACTATACATTTGTCCTTCACCAAGCCCTTGTGCCATAATGTTTCTGCTTTGGATACAGCCTATCACTGACTATATTTCTAGAAATTGTGAACTAAATTAAACCCCACTTCTTTTAAAATGTAAGTGTTGGGTAGAGTGTCCCAGCAATGAGAAAGCTGACTGATGCAGTTTCCAAAGTTTTTGTTCTTATTGATCTCTAGTTTCCTTGTATTGTGCCAAAAAAACACACTTGATATGAGTTCTTTTCTTAAAATTTGTGCAGGCTTGTCTGGTCACCTATTACATCATCTATTCTGGAAAATGTTCCATGTCCTGTGGGCGAGCACATTTATTATACCTGTTGCTCATTTCTATTCTTTTTCAGAGAAGGTAGCTTTTAAGGGCCTTTGGCAATTATTTAATTGGATTATTTTTATTTCACATTTTATGCTGAATGACCTCCTTAAATAGTTAGGGTCCAAGACTCAGTCCTGGGCTAAATTATCTTTCCTTTTTTAAAACAAGAATGATTTCTCTCCATAATGGGTTATAGGGGTGATGTGAGCAAAACTTCTCTCCTTGTCTTCTATATGTCTTGGAAATGTAAATTGCTGTAATAGACAGATATGGAAATAGATAAAGATGATATATATATAGATAATATACATACATGCATTCATTTCAGAGCTGTCTAACAGCTGTCTATCTGTTATATCAGTCTATGTAACTTTTGTACCATTGTCATGCTGCTTTACTGTGATAGTTTTTTAGTAACATTTGAAATCAGTAATCGTGATACTGCCAGGTTTCTTATTCCCGTGCAAGATAGTTTCAGCTATTTGGGTCTTCTATAATTCCATATGAATTTATTTATTTATTTATTTATTTATTTATTTATTTATTTAGGTTTTTCTCCGTTACCGGGAACCGAACTCATGACCTAGCGCCTGCCTGGCAAGTGCAAGGTCGTGAGTTCAGTTCCCGGTACCAGAGAAAAACCAAAAAAAAAAAAAAAAAAAAAAAAAAAAAAAAAAAAAAAATCCTTTGAAAGTTGTAAATGAGAACAAGGAACTATAGATTGTTCTAATATGAATGTTTTTATAGAGCCATTTTTCTAATCCATGAACATGTGATATCTTATCATTTATTTTTGTCTTCTCTAACATATTAGCCACCTTTCCATTCCTGGAGAAAACTCCCTGACATACACACCTAGAAATAGAACAGATTCATTTTCTCTCATGATTTCAGAAATTTCCACCCATGATCAGGTAACTCCAAAGCTGAAACATGGTAAAAAGGAAGAGTAGAGGAAAGGTGCTCCTGACACAGTACCCATGAAGGGTAGCTAATGTGAACTAGAGGAAAAGGGAAGGCCACACATATGAATATTCCCTTATGGGTTATGTACCTAGTCACCTACTTGCTGCAAACAGACCTCACCTCCTAAAAGCATAATCTGTATCCTCATGATCCAATCACTTCTAAATATTGCTTCACTGAGGGTCCAATACCTCAGTATAAGAAATTTGGGGGTCACTTCTTATTTGGACAATAACATTTAACTTCTTTCATCAGTATTTTATACTTAGTAGAGTGGAGAATTTTTAAATGTCTTATTTAAGTTTATTCCTAAAAATTTTATATATCTTTGGATACTTTCACAAATGTGACAGTATTTGAAATTTAAATTGGGATAGTTAATTTTTGCTGTATAGAAACATGACTTTTTAAAATATATTGATGGTTCTTGTCACAAGACCAAGGCCTAACCGTTTTATGACCATCCCCACAGAGCATAGACTATTTTGCCATCTGTAAATAGGGCACATTTGGTAAACCTGCTAACCGGGTGCAGGGTTGCCATCAGAAAGCAATTTTCCTTAATCATGTTCTCTAGTAATGGTTCACAAGCTAATACTGGGGTACCAAATCTCCCACATAGGTACTTTTATCCATAGAGGGCTGCTAGATTGCAGTTGCTGTGTGTGGGGGCAGTCTGAACAGGGGTCATTCTGTCATTTTGCTGATGTCACATTCTTGACACAGTACCTTGGGAACATTTTATTTATCTGTGCTATATGAATTTTTACACAGGAATGAGTTTATTTTGAAAAGTTAGTTTAAGTACTGTATAATTGAAAATAAGAAAAAATTATCACTTGATCCGTACATCTTGTTTTTCATGTTTCTAGTATTGTGTGTTTTTTTTTCCACTGAGATATATTTCCATTCATTGCTAACATGGTATTGTGTGGAATATAGTTTTATAGTGAGCATTGAAATGGTTCCATTCCTCTAATTGCAATCCTTTTCATAATACTCTTTAGAAATTTTGCTTCCTTTATATTTCCATATAAATTATAGAAGTAACTTGAGGATTTCTAAAAAATCTGTTTTTAATTTTGTCTAGATTATTCTGAATATGGAGATATATTTGGGAAGAATGGACATTATAGCAACATTGAGTTATTAAAATCCATGAACAGACTATATTTCGGTATTTGATTAGGTCTATGTAATTTGTATTTTGCATTGCTGTGTATCTAGTTATATTCCTGAACATTTAATTATTTTGGTGTGTCAGGGATCCCAACCATGCTAGTGCAAAGAATGAAACATTCCTCAGATTCCATGTTCAGTTTTAACTCCAAAATGCCTGGAGGGACTGCTTTACTGAGCTTCATCAGGGTGATGGAGTCTCGGAAGAATAGGCTCGAACTGATGCTTCTGTGACTTTTTGTTGATGGAACCAGGAAACAAGGATAAAGGACAAAATAAGGATATTTGTACAGGAATTCATGTAGCAGACAGGGAAAGGACAGGGTGGTCTGCTAATGATTCACCTTTCCCTAATCTAAGCAAGCTATTGGAGGGGAGAGAAAAGTGGCTAGAGCAACCATACCTAAGGAGAACTGTATTGGATCTTATTTGGTTGTTGGCCCTACAGGTCTGTAACCATGCTCTTCAGGAAGTCTAGACCATTGCTGTAAGGGATCCCTTCATCTTAGCAGTCATTTCAGTTACTCCAGCCAGTTTCCCCACAGTGATGATGTAACTTGAATTTTGAAAATGCTAGATTTCAAACTGTGTGAAGTGGCACATGTCTATAATCCCACCTACACAGAGGCAGATGCAAGAAGACCGCAATTTGAATAGAATGGGCAGTTTAGTGAGACTCTTTAAAAAGGCCTGAGAACATAGCTCAATATTTGAACACTTGCCCAGTATAAACAAGGACCTCACTTCAATCATCAATACTGAAAACAAATGTTTTTAGGTTGTTCATTAGTATATTGTACTGAAATAAGATTGATTCCTTTCTATTAATATATACTGTGAACATAATAATTCTGCAAACTTTTTGTTGTTTTATTTTCCTCCAGATTTTCCATTATTCATGTTTATGATAGAACATATCTTTTTTTTCCTTTCCATATTATAAGCCCAGCTGGACATGGTGGTGCACGCCTGTAATTCCATCACTCGGAAGGCTGATGCAGGAGGATTGCTATGAGTTCAAGACCAGCCTGGGCTACAAAGTAAGCTCAAGGCCAGCCTGAACTGCATAGCGACACCCTGTCTTAAAAAAAAAAAAAAAAGTTGTTCAACTTGTCCAATTTCTAAGTCTTTTATTTAGTTTTCTTGAATCATAGCATTGGCTAAAATTTCTAGAATGATGTTGAATTGAGTAAACAGAGCAAAAATTACCTTTCTCACCATCTTTGATGAAAAGTATTCAGTGCTATTCTCCAGTTCAGCACATAGAGTGTAGACAAAAGCATAACTGCTTGCTTCTCTCTGAGATGGAAAAAGTTGATGTAGGTCCAAAAATCTCTGAACAAGCACCATTGGAAGTCTTTCTGGTATGAGATCAGTCCATGAAGAAGTGGAGAGGTGCCTGCTCAGTTCAATGAGCAAATATGAAGAGATAGTAAAGGAAAATGAAGGACCAGGCAGAATGTTATAAACTGACATAAAAAGCCAGACCCACCCTAATGTGACCACATTATATGATTTAGCTGACAGCATTATTTATTCATATATGATATTTGCTGAAGATAAGAGGACAAGGCAAGAACAAAGTGAAAATTTGAAGACGATAATAGAAAATTATTAAAGCAACAAACAATGGAGTTGAAAACAAAATTACTAAAACTGGCAAAATCGTTAGAAGCGGCAACTGCTGTCTAGATCAACCAGAATAAAGGATCTGTGAATTCAAGTAAAAGTCACTTGCAATTATTCAGTTAGAAGGAGAAAATGAAAAAAACAAAGTGAAGAAAAGCAGATTATAAAAAAGCATAAAACATAATATATGTATATTTATTTTTTTCTGAAAAGCATTAGACAGAGAATAAGCACTATCAAGCTTATTTGAAGAAATAAACAACAGATATTTATGGAAATGACCAGTTACTACTCAGTGGGTGTGAAGATTTAGTCAAGCTAGATGAACAAGCTGTAGAGACCTGGTGTGTGTCAGCGTACTTGTTGTCCTTAATAATGCATTGTTCACTTAAAAGTTTGTTAAGAGAGTCGATCTCATGCTAAATATCTTTATGAAAATAGAATAAAATAAAATAGAATGAGATAGGATAGCAGAATAAAGTAATCTTTATCTAGGTATTTTCTGTGTATATAGACTATTTGTGATGAAATTTTTGTGATATATGGGAGACTTTGAATTTTTAAATAATTCTACATTCACTTAGATTTGTTTTATTGTCACAAACATTCATCTTGGTAAATGTTCAGTAGATAATTCAAAGAATGTGTAATCTTCAATGATATGCTTGGTAGATAAATGTCAGTTAGGAAAAGTTGGCTCGTGTTGTTATTGAAATCTTCTATATAGGCAAATATTACATTTCTTCATTTTAAGAATTATTAGATGTTGAAGTACTCAAGTACATTTTCTGTATTTATTTATATCTTCCTTTCAAGTTTTCACTGCTTCACATATTTTGAAGCACTTTAATTGGGAGCAAAATGTTTAAGTTTTTTGTATCTTTTTGAAGAACTACCTCTTTATCATTTAAAGCAACTTTCTCTTCAATCCTCATAATATTAGTTACTGTCAAATAAATTATACAGTAAAATTCCTAGTTAATTTTGATTGGTATTATCATCTGATTGGTATTATCATTGGTATTTGTCCTTTTAATTTTGTATTACTTACATAATTTTATTTAAAGTGTTTTTAACAAACATATATTTAGGCCTTGTTTTGAAAAAATAACTTAAAAGCCTATACCTTTATATTGGGGCACTTAATTTCTGTTTCGTGCAATTATTAAAATGATTTCAATTAAATGTATCATCTGGCAACTTGAGTTCTACTTGCAAGAGTTATTCGATTTTCATTCATCTTATTTTCTTTTAGATGAAATGTTTATTCTTGCAATTTCACTTAAGAAGTTTTTGCGTGGAAGTTATAAGTTTTTCCTTTTAAATGATTTCTTCAGAGTTTTTTACATGCGTCTGTACTTGATCAGTTTGCTTTCACATTATAATATACCACTTCACATTTGTTCTGAAAATATCACAAGGGTGCACTTTCAATGTTCTACCTTTCTGCATTTGAAATATTGCTATCATTTAGTATAATCCACATTTTTCATATATCACACTATATATTCTTACTAATTTGCTTTAAATGGTCAAGTATTTTTGAAAACAGTTTTTAAAAGATAAAATTATATACTTTGTCTATAAGCTTAATGTTTTTAAACCTTAATATAACTTTTCATGTATCCAATTTTACAATTATTATCTTTTTTCTGTTGCCCAAAAGACTTTCTGTACTGTTTTTATAGTGTACAATTAATGTTAATTATTTCTTTTTTTATATATTTTCGCATCGTCTATTCCATTTTTGTAAGATGTGATTGTAGGATATGGAATTCTTGCTTGGCTTTTCTTTTTGCATTTTTTATTTCAAAAAGAAAAAAATGAAAAATATTAAAAATGATGGAGAATTTCAAAGCAAGACCTTTTATTTTTGCAAAACATTAAAGATACCACTTCAAATGTTTTCTAACTTCTATTTGTTCCAATGAGAATTTTATGCTATTTTTACCTTTATTATTTTTTTACATAATGCATTTTTCCACTGGATGATTTTAAGTCTCTTCCTTTATCACAGGTTTTTTTTAAAGAATTAGACTATACTATGACTTGGTATGCCCTTGTTCATACTTCTTTTTCTTGGACATTAATTAAATTTGTTGAGACTTTGTATTTATTATTTTAATTAAAACCGGGAAACTAAGCGTACTGCTGTTATTTACTGAATTTTTCCCTTTATTTCTGTCCTCTCCCTAAGTCACTTGAAAGTGTCACAGCACTTTGATGGTCTGTTCTTTTCTTCAACTTTTTAATTTTTTTCACTTTGTATCATTTCTATTGCTTTAACATTCAGTTCACTACTCCTTTATTCTGAAACATCTATTCTGTTGTTAACATTACATAAAAAATTTATTTCCTCAGACATGGAATTTTTCAGTTCAAAATTTAATTGATATAATTTATATGACATCTATGGCTTTTCTTAACATTTTTATCTTCCTCAACATTTTAAAATATAAGTGTAGGGCCAGGCAGATAGCTCAGTGGCACAGTGCCTGCCTGGGAAGTACAAGGTCTTGAGTTTGATTCCTAGTACCAAATAAAATAAAATGAAATATAGGTGTACATTATATGTACTAATTGGTCTGGTCTCTATTTACTAAATGTTTCATCACCTTAATAATTTCTGGGTTGGTTTGAATTGATATATTCTCTCAATTATTTTTCATATTTTTCTACTTCTTTGAATGTGTGGTCATTTTTATTAAATTTTATACTCTGTGAATCTTGCATTGTTTGGGATAAAGTATTACATATATTATATCATATTACATTATATTTTAAAATATTCTTCAAGTTTTCTCAGGGACACAGTTAAACAACTATGATATAGTTTTGTTTTGTTTTGTTTTTGAACTGAAGCAGCAATGCCTCTGCTCTGATGACATTACTTCTTTTTTTCCTTGTTTCTTCTTCACTTTGCATTCTCATGCTGTCACTTCTCTGGTTTTTGTGTCTCTCAAATTGTTTCTTGCTATCCATGGAACCACTTGATGTAGTACTAGTTATGAGTGCAACAAACACCAGTTTAGGAATTTCACTTATAACTAATTTGTTCTTCCATTGTATTTATATTACCCCCTGAAAAATAGTGATTTTCTTTTTTCCTTCCTTCTTTTCCTCTGCTCTTCTTTCTTTCTTCCTTCCTTCCTTCCTTCCTTCCTTCCTTCCTTCCTTCCTTCCTTCCTTCCTTCCTTTCTTTCTTTCTTTCTTTCTTTCTTTCTTTCTTTCTTTCTTTCTTTCTTTCTCTTTCTTTCTTTCTTTCTTTCTTTCTTTCTTTCTTTCTTTCTTTCTTTCCTTCTTTCTTCTCTCCGCTTGCTTAGGTGGGCCTTCTATTTGTGATCCTCTTGCTTCAGTTTCCCTCTGTGCAGGATTACAGCCATGAACCACCTCCCTTAGACTGGTTTGCTTAGATAATGAAACCATTATTTGAAACAATTATTTTACCTAAGAAGATGAAATGTTATGATTACATTGGCTTCATCAGAAAGAATATGACAGGAATAATTCTGAGTACCCAGAAAAATAATACAACAATTTTTCAAATATATCACATTACAATAAGATTAATATACACGTATGTTGCTGGTAGGTAATTAAATTATGCAGTTTTTTGAAAAGCAACTTTCAACTATGGCCCAAGAAGCTTACAAATGTTTATAGTAGAAAACTACAACTGTATTCCTGGGGAATTTATCTTAAAGAAATACCCAAACAAGTAGATGTGCCAACTTTCTGTGAAAATGTTCATCACATTATAATACAGATTAAGACAAAGTTTAGATCCGGGCATGTTGACACATGCCTGTAATACCAGCACTAGGAAGGCTGAGACAGGAGGATCCTTGCAAGCTCAAGACCAGCCTGGGCTACAAAGTGAGCTCAAGGTCAGCCTTATCTTCATAGCGAGACCCTGCCCCAAAAAGACAAAAAAAGGACAAAGTTTGTATAATATGTGGAATACTTATATGATAGAATATAATGTGTCAATAATTATGGTTTAAAATATATTTGTTTGATAAATTTACTTCTTTCATATGACATGGATTTCAAGACTGTATGTACACTATGACAACAAAGTTGTTTTATGTATATGTTTGTGTTCTGTGTGTGCACTTTGCAAAAATACTCAAAAGGATATTCATAGATAACAATATGCTGCAAGATTTGTAGCATCATGTGGTAAAAGACTTATATGCAAATTTTTTGTATAGTATTTTGTAATTTTGAAATTTTTTGCCATAAACGTATGTGACCTTTAACGCACTTTAATTTCTCTGACATATATCTGGAATGTATTTTGTAATACTGGAAAGTTCTGCTCCAAAGAACAGAAGCAAAAATATAAAAGGTATCTATTGCCCTAGCAACACCTATTGGTTCAAGCAGTGAGGACCTCACACAAGAAGATTCAATGGGACTCTTTGCTTGCCATTAACACAGGGGCTATAGACTTTCATTCCCTTTATGCCTAAATCTCTATTCCTGGCCAACATTTTGGTACATATTTGTCACTGGGAATGAGGGGGACTTGGAGAAAGTTGTATTTATTCAATATAATACTTCTCTACTGTTGGAAACAACTTCATATGTTGCAGACCATTTTAGGTTTCTATTTTCTATATAGATAGATATAGATATATAGATAGAGATATATTTCTTCATAAATCCCAAATTGCTTGAATTAGTTTTCCTTTTAAAAGTCCAAACATACATAAATGTGGAGAGCAATGAAATGAGCTCACAATTACCATCCAAATTTGAGAATAATCAAGTTTTGATACTCCTGCTTTGTGTTTCAGATTTTGTGAATTATGCTACAGAACATCAACAGCTTTTTGAAATTTCAGTGCATACTGTGCTTCAGTATGCATTTCCAAAACTGTGTCTATGTTTCACATAAGTACATCATTATCACTTATTTAAAGATTGACAAAAGTTTCTGAATTTAGGCCCAGAAAAATAGCTTACAGAGTAGAGGAAAAGATTAGAAAAACAATTAAAGAATAGGGAAGCACTCTGGAGTAGCACCAGGAGCCATTAAAATTGCTAGGATTGAAAAAAGAAGTAATAGGCACAATCTTGATAATCTAATTAAATGAGAGATTCATTTATGGAAACCAACCATTCGTTTTATGGTTGTGGAGTATTTTATATGCGGGATTTTTCAGGGCTGAATTAGTGAAAGACTTGGGAAAACTAGGGTGGTGCCGCACCCTTACTCCAACGAAAAGGAGATCTCCTTGTTAAAGGAACCAATCATTATAGCCAATACTCTTGTCTCTGGCTTGCACATCCCACTCAATAACCAAATAAATGAAGCTAGAAATTGAAAGCAAGTGTTCCCTTTATGTAAGACATACAGATCCACCTCTCTGGAAGAAAATATGTAAGAATAAATTAAAAGAGAAAAAGTAAAATAATTCAGCACATATTTCATATATTCTTTAATATTCAAATACATCCCATCAGATATACTGGTTTTCTGAATAATATGTATTTGAATTTATTTAATTAAATATAAATTTAACACATTGTATTTAGTTTAATATCTTTCACATTTTTAATCGGAAATATGTTTCCTTTTTTTTCATACTGCTGAACAGTGAAACTCAGTTGTTTTATATATCATAATTGTAATCTAGAAATATTTCCTTTCCATGATTTTATTCAACTTTTTCCTACTTGTTTACTTTTTACAAATAAGAAATCATCTGTTAAGGTTTTATTAGGTTTAAGTTAAACTTTCGGACAAACACATCATAGGTCCTGATTTACAATTTATATTGCATCACATTATGAAACAGATACTTTTTAAAGGTTAAAGATAATTTAAAGGTTTTTCATGACTTATGGATATCAAGAGTGCTCACTGAGTTCAGATTATATCAATACGATCCCTTTCTTATTAAATTTCCTATAAATCTTTAATCTAATGATTTTACAAGTATTGCCCGAATCAATGATTTCACTAGATTCCAACACAATTATTTTTCTAATTCTGACGTTTCTTCCACATATGCTACTTGATAATCTACTTCAAAGCAGTCTTTTGCTCATAAACTAGAGCTGTCTTTAAATACACAGGCGTTCCATACAGGTAAATCAAAATGAATTTGTAATTTTTTTCTAGTGTCTATTTAAAAGTAAAGGTTTGGATCCGTACCTATAATGGTAACTGATTTTGTTTTTGATTTCTCTGTTTTGAACATCGTTATGATAATGTTATGCAATATATTACATAGAAGTTTTCTGGCAATGAGTTTAAGTATGTAATTGCAGTAAGTACAGTGAACTTAGCTGAATTTGATATTATAGAAGTTACATTAATTTGAATATCATATGGACAAAATATGCATTCTGCTTTGTCTAGGAAAATCTCAGTGTACTGCTATTTTCCTATTATAATTATCAATACTACCTTATATGTTTTAAAATTGTGTCTGGATTTATTTTTGTGTGTTCACTTATTATTAGGTGTATCACTACATTAATGCTATACCTTAAATGTTTCTACCAGAATTGCCGAAATATTTTATATAAATTAGACAAACCATGAAAAAATAGATGAAGCAGTAGAGGTAAAAAGATAGTGTGTTTCCAGATACGTGCTCTGGGAACCTATCAACTTCAGTACTCTGAAGTTCTTTTAGAAATTTGTGGATGGTATAATCATCTATCAGACCCTGGAAAAGATTTGTTGATACTACTCCTTTCATATTTGCAATTAGAGGTGATGCATTTCTCAAATGTTCAGACGTTCATTAAATTCAGTTCATTTTGTTCTTGCTCTACTGTTAGCTTAATGATCAGTACGTGTTGATGTAAAGTTAATTCAATTGCCTCAGTGCATAACAAGGGCAAAGATAGGCACAGAATTCCTCCCTTTAAATTATAGGCCATATTAATATGGTATCTGTAGAAAAGAAGGAAATTTAGAGCTGGTTAATAGTAACTTATGGAATGTGCTAGTTGTTAAATAATATTTTATGAAGGTGCTGTTTGCTGGAGTAATTTCATAATGTTCTCCGTTCTATAGCCATACCACCCTGAATGTGCCCGATCTCATCTAATAATGTTTTACAGAATTCTGAAAATTTCTAGAATCTCTGAGTTACTTTCCCTAAAACTAACAATGTGCAGGAATGTTAATTAATGCAAGGTGAGGAGATTTAAGGCACACACAAAACAGTAGCATTTTCTTTCCTTTTTAGTCATCTTCCAAAAAATTTATTCTAAGTGATCCTTTATTCATTTTCCTGCTAAACTGAACTTCATAGTTTTCAGGGTCACAAGAAGAAAAGCAGCAGCATGAAATGAACTAAAAAGAAGTAATGTTCAGAGGTTCTAAAATTCAAATTTGCATAAATGATGCTTTTAAAAAGAAAGCCAGTAGAAGAGAAGATTAAAAAAAAGCTTCTGGTGTTGGCTAAGATGAGGAAAGTCACTACAATCTATATACCCAATTGAAAACGACAAAGACTCTGGACATAATACAAAAACAAAATGCATAGAAATATTTCAAAGTAAACAACGACAGGCAAGAGGCTTTTTCCCCTTGTTTGTTTTAAACATAATACATTTCCTTTATTTTCTGGCTCTGATTCAAGTATAAACCTAGTCGCAGAAATAAATTTTGAGAAGCTAAGCCTCTGACAGAAACCATCTCTGAGTAGATAGTGAAAAGAGAAAAAGGACTCTTTGAAGTCAGAGTGTGTGAAGAACCCCTGTGTTGTTTTATTTTACTTTCTCTGTACTTTTTTTCTCTGGGACTTGACAAGAGGAATTTCCCAGAGAACAAGCTGCACAGCTGCAGTAGCATTAGGGAAAACTGCATCTACCAAAAATCCTGAGAGAAAACCTGCCTCTATAATTATAGGACCCTGGAAAATGGGCCTCCATTATCTAAAGAGTGTGGGAGGTGCCCTGAATGGAAAGAACTATAAAGGAGAGTTCTCTTAATTTTGTGTAGGAATCAACCCAAATTTAGGCTTTTCAAGAAGCTGTGCGCACATGCAACTGACCAAAAGAAAACTAACAGAAGCCTTAAGACTTGACGTTACACAATGCTGCCCAAATTTTAGCCTATCACTGAGATGGTCATGAATAGCATAGTCCTGAAGTGTGTAGCTGTATCTTTGAAAGCTGAGTGGACATCAGCATCTTTTCCCACATGAATTGAGAAGGAACTTCTTGTCTGAAAATGACCAGGTTGATTGCCTAACACAACACAAACAAAAACATTGTGGAGAGAATTTTAACAGGACTTTGCTGAGTTTCACAACAAAGTCCAAACTTCAGTCCCAAATTACATGATATTTAAGAATCAAGAAAATGTGTCCACTACACACAGAAAAGGAAAATAAAAAAACAAATGTTTATCCTAAAGTAATGCAGATGATGGAATAAATGTTAAGCTGGTATAAACATGTTTCATGAGAGAAAGATGAAACCCCAGAAACAAAAAGAGGAAGAATAATTCTTAGTTGAGAAATTATATGAAAGAACTCTTTAAGAAAAGGTGAAAACTTCACAGCTGGAAAGAGATCTACCTAGTCAAAAAATGAGTGATTTGTCAGTGAGCTAAGAAAATTATTTTCTGATAAATTCATGTTGCAAAATTTTCAGTGTTTGTGGAGGGATATTATTTAATTTGTACATCTTTTAAGAGAACTGCTGGGGAGAAGAAATACTTCAGAATTTGAATTTTTCAGACTTGAGAATATTTGAGTATACATAATGAGATGTCTTGGGGATAAGACTTAAGTCTAAACATGAAAATCATTTATTTTTCATATGCACTTTATATAAACAGCCTGGGGGTAATTTCACACAAATACTTTTAGTGCACCTGTGTTTTTACTATGAGTTGTCGTGAGATCAGGTGGGTAATTTTCCATTTATGGAATCATGTCATTTCTTAAAAGTTTTGAGTTGTGTAGCACTTCAAATTTTGAAGTTTTAGATTAACAATGCTCAGTCGGTATTAATGTAGCCATTAACACAGTAGGTGTAGGTTGTAAGAAGAGAAAATGAGAATAAGAGATAATATAGGTTGAAAGAATTGCTTTAGATAAATTTTCACTTTTGGAGAAATTAACTTGCAGTGGTCTATTAGTCACTGACAAAAGAGGGCGGGCAGGAAGTTTCATGTCGAACCACAGCATTCGAAGATGATCCTAAGAAACAACAGTCTTTCATATACAGTGCTACTAAAAGAAACCCAAAGTATACATAATTTAAAGGTGCAAGTAAAATATAAAAGATAAAAAAAAACAGGAATAGAGACTTTTTGGGTGAGGGGAGGGAATCTGTGGATAGGGGGACATGAAAGGCAGAGGAAGGAAAAGGAAAGTAAGAAGGATCAAAATTTATATATATATATATATATATATATATATATATATATATATATACACATAAAATTCCCCACAATTGAAGTATTTATTCACTATCACAAACATACTAATAAGAGAAGAGAAAGTGCACATAAATTTTGGAACATTGGCAAGCTGGTAAAATAAGGCTTTCTTGCAGTCATCCCCTCAGAGAAATATCAATTTAAACAACTATGCATGCATAAAAGTAATTTCAGAAGAGCTTACGCAACCAGCTGAGAAATTATGGTGACTAGGTGTAGCACAGCAATAAGACATGTTGAAGTGGATGGGAAGCACAGTTTACATCACCAAAATCAATCTATCACTTCCACCCTAGGCAGCACAGCATGGAGAAAGGAGACTTTCTCTTTGAAGGAAGGAAGTATAGCACTGTAACTTGGACGTTAATATTGGAGCTTCAATAATAAAATCCAGCACTGAGGAAGGTCCCACATGCCCAGTTTCCAGTCCAGTACCCACTGAGCCTTCTACTTTTCCCCAACAGTAGGTAGGATTCCAGAGTACAGGCTCCAGGTCCACATAGCACAAATGATATTAAAGCCCACTCTGCTGCTAGGCTGACTACAGAGGTGCCATGCTGGGCTTCATAGCCCTGGGCTTTGGGCCTCTCTAGCATTGGGGAAGGCCTCCACAGAATAAGGCCCTAAGCTTTCTGTAGATTCAGTCTATAGGCTTGCCATATTGGCTGCAGAATCATAGATTCCCTCAGCATTAGCTATCCTCCATAGCCCCAGGCTTCAGACTCATAGTATAGTATCAACACTTATAACCCTAGTGACCAGGCTGGTACTCACTGACACAACCTTTGAACTAGGCCCTATAGATATAGAGTCCTATCATTTTAGTTCTGTCTTAACCTTGTGGCCCCAGCCCTTATGCCCACTAGAGTTTGCAGACTAGCCCAGAGCCAGGTTGTCCATACTACTCTACTCCCCAGGCCAGAACACATGCTAAGGTCCTCCCCTCTTACCTAAGCCAGCTCCACTCTTGCCCACTGCCAGCCTTGTTCCTGAACTCTGACTACTCAAGCTGAATCCTGTGACCTGAAACTCTAGAAAGCTTGAGGTTCAGATTGTCTCTCTCAGACACAAGGTCCAAGGATATCCTTGTGGATCTTGGTGTTAGGTCAGCTCTCTGTGACCCAGCATTGAGGGCTACTTGTGTAGGTCCAGGTTCTAGTACACCTGCTATACCTCTAGATCCCAAGCTAGGATTCATGATCTCAGCCTTATTACGGGGCCAGCTCTAAGTGTCAGGTCAGACATAGTGAAACCAGTTTCCAGTGGACTCAAGGCCCAAGTCTAATCATACAGACTTAGAGTCTAGGCCCACCCCATTAGACCTCAGTGCCAGACAGGTCCTCATGGACTGAGATCTCTAGACCACCCTCGTGGACCCAGGCTTCAGTCCACCCTCATGAACTGAAGACCAGGCTTGATCCTATGAATAAATGTTGTAACTGTATCCCAAAACCAAGGCAGTCTTCCTAAGGATTACAGCAAAAAGTCTCTCCATGGATCATGGAAAATAACCTTTCTAGAATTTCTGTACAGGTAGACTGGTAAAAGGCTTTTCCATACAAAGACTGGAATAAAACCTTACTTCTTCAAGTATGAAAACACCAACTCATGTCCAATGGGATTAAAAACAATCAGGGAATCATAACAGGCCCAAATAAACAAAGTACAGTACTTATAACCAACGTTAAAGAAATGAAGATGTATGGACAGTGTGAGAAAGAAGTTAAAATAACTGTTTTTTTCCTGTTTGTTTGTTTGTTTGTTTTCTTCTGGTACCAGGAATCAAACTCACGACCTTGTACTTGCCAGACAAGTACTATGCCACTGAGCCAAATCCCCAGCCCCTAGAATAACTGTTTTATATAAACTCAGAGAAATTTAAGAAAACACAGAAACAATTTGATAATATAAAAATAATAAATGAACAAAATGAAAAATTAAATAAATTGAAATTTCAAAAATCTGGGCTAGAGAAATAGAAGGAAGAAAATGAACCAGTATATCAAGGAGCACCACAGCCAAACTGATTAAGATAATGACATAATCTGTGAACTTAAAGGAAGCATCATTGAAAATATAAACTCAAGGGAAAAAATAAATGTCAAAAAATCAAGAAAGCTTATAAAATTTGTGAGACATCATCCAAAAATAAATACCTGAATCACAGGAGTTAAAGAATAATGTGACACAAAGCCAGGTAATATATTTAAGGATACTAATAGCAGAAAACTTTTTAAATCTGGGAAAATATAGTAATGTACATGCACAGAAAGGCCAATCGTCTCTAGATTCAATCCAAACATTTTACTGAGGCATGTAATCAAATTGTTAAAAATCAAGGACAAAGAGGGAATTCTAAAAGCAGCAGAGAATAAACAGATGATGTCCAAGGCTTTTTCAACAAGGTTAGGTGAAGAGAGTAGGAAAATATATTCAGACTACTAAGGGGAAAAAAAAAAACCTGTCAAATAAGAATACTTTACACATAAAAGCTATGCATCAGAAATGAAGAATACAGACTGCCTCATAAAAACAGTCATTGAGGAAGTCATCACCGCTACACTTTTCCTACATGAATACTAAAAAGAGTTCTACAAGCTGAAGGAAAAAGATACTACTTAGTAACACAAAAACATATGAAAGTGCTAAATTCATTTGTAAAAATAAATACACAAATTCAGAATACTGTAATCCTGTAAGGATGGTTTGCAAGTGTTAAAATTTGCATAAAAATGATCCTCAAAACTCTCACGGGCTCAGATGTGGTGGGGCCTCATCAGAAGAGGTGTAGTACTCGTGGTATTGGATGGAGGCATCTGCCTTCCTGTGTCCTGCTTCCACTAACTCTGCTTCCCAATCGCCTTGATGTGAGCAGCTTTTCTTACATTGTGCCTTAACATGTCTGCCTGGGAGCCAGCTGATCATGGATTGCAACTGCGAGGTAAAACAAACCTCTCCTCCTTTAAGATGTCAGGGTTGGGTATTTGTTGTAAATACAAGGAAAGTAAATAGCACAGTAAATCATACATCTTAAGTGTCATGGCTTCTGTCTAGATGTCCCTCAAAAGCCTCATGCAGTCGTGGGTGGGGCTTTTTCAGAGGTGGCTGGATCTTGAATCTGTGACTGATTCCTTGTACAGTGCTAGGATAAAGAGTGCTAAGATTAAGGGTGGGTGATTACTAAATCAGTCCACTGATTGGTTTGGCACCACCCTAATCCTGGTAGCCTAAATTCATCATAAAGGACAGAAAGACGCTTGTCTTGTTCCTTGCTTGCTTTTGCTGCTTCAGCCTACCATGAGCTCTTTCTCCTCTGCAATTGCCCTCTGCCATGCCACCCTTCCTTGTAGCCAACCAACTATTAACGGAAACATCTACGAACTGTAAGCCAAATAAACATTTCCTCCTTTTAGTTTGGGTGCTGTGTATTTTGTGTCAGTAAAGAGAAAAATTCACTAAAACAATAATTATGGGCAGTTAAGACAAATTTTATAAATGCTGTGATAATTTGTTAAGGAGTACCTATTATAAAAAGATGTAAATTCTAACATCAAAAATTTAAAATGTGAGGGAAATCAGAGTAAAAGTGTAGAGTTTTTGTGATCAAATTTAAGATGTTATACAATAAATTTTAACTACTGTTATGTTTATAAGGTTTTTTTTTTTTTGTAAAGTTCATGGGAACCAGTGTAATACACTACAGTAGTATACAAAAGATTAAATGTAAGAAAGCAGGCCAGGCATGGTGGTATGCACCTGTAATCACAGCACTCAGGAGGCTGAGTCAAGAGGATCGCTATTACTTCAAGGCAAGCCTGGGCTACAAAGTGAGATCAAGGCAACCCTGAACTAGATAGTGAAACCCTGTCTCAAAAAGACAAAAAAAATAAGGAAACAAAACATAATACTAGAAAAGATGACTTAATCACAAAGAAAAACAGCCTAAAACAACAAAAGATCTACAAAACAAGCAGAAAACAGCTAACGAAATAGCAGTAATAATGCTTATCTATCATTAAGTACAGATAATAAATGCAGTAAATTATCAAAATAAAAGACAGAGAGTGGATGAATAGGTTTTTTTTGTTGTTGTTTTTTGCTTTTTGTTTTTTGTTTTATACTGGGAATCTAACTCAGGACCTCGCACTTGCCAGGCAGGCATTTGTGCCTCTGAGCTATATCCCCAGACCTAGATATTTTAAAAAACTCCAAATTTATGTAGCGTGAAAAGACTCACTTTAGGTTTTTTTCAGAGATGAGTCTCATGAGCCTTAAATTCATGATCCTCCTGCCACAGTCATCCAAGTGCCTGGGATTACAAGCATGTACCACCATGCTGGATGCTGGCTTCTTCTTTAAGATCATGCACAGCTTTAAAGAGACAATAAAAGATACTCTAAACAGAAACACAAAGTGTACAGGGGTAGCTATGTTGATATCAGAAAAAGGCAAAGGAGTTGATTATATAATGATAAAGGGGACAGTTAATCAAGAGATTATAACAATTATAAATATATGTACATCTAATATTAAAACACCTAAGAATACAAAGTAAATATTAATATATCTGAGAAATAATAAGCAGTGATAAAATGAAATTAGTGAGCTTCAATACCCCACCTTCCACAAAGATCCACATATAAAATTGTTAAGAAAATAACACTATGAAAATGGAAATCAATCAAAAGAATTTGGAAAGTTCACAAATACAAGAAAATCAAATAGCATCTTCTGAGTAGGCAATGAGCCAATGAAGATAATAAATGAAAATTTCAAACTTTAATTAGAATAAATGAAGACACAAATATTAAATACCAAAACTTATAGCATGTAGCAAAAGCAGGTCTACATGGAAAAATTTTAGAGTAATAAAATCTTAAATAAAAAAGATAACAAATATATAATCTAATGTTATACCTTAATGGTTTAGAAAAAAATAACAAGGTCAGGCTGAAATTATTAGAAAGAAGAAAATAGTAAGTATTAGAGTGCAAATAAATGAAACAAACATGAGAAAACTAATAGAAAACATTAGCAAAACTGAAGGTTGATCTATTAAAAATATAAAATTTTTAAACTTGTAGCTAGACGACAGAATTAAGAAGAGAGAAGTAAAAACCAAAAAATACTATCAGAAATGTGAGAGTAAGGGTTACGTCTTATAACATTGAAATGTGAAGAGACTAGTATAAACATCTGTTAAACAAATTAGAAAATATAGAAGGAATGTGTAAATACCAAGATACTTATAAAGTTCACTAAAATTGAAGAAATTACACAGAGGCTACATTATAGTTCCTAATTGGAACCAAAGCTAATTCAACCTGTCCAACCAGCAAACTCTATTTTAATGCAAAAGTCACCCTATAATTTGGCAGATGCAAAAAATCCATCAGATACACAGATATGAGCAAGCAGGAAGGGTGAAAAAAACAAGGTAACAGTATGCCTCCAAAAGGTTATACTCTCAAACCACAGATAGCAAAGAAAAAAAAATTGATAAAATTCCTGGGAAATTGTTGAAAACAAAAACTACAAGGAAATTTAATAAGATAGGAGAGAATATAGACAGAATATTCAATAAGTTAAGAAGACAGTTCATGATATCAATAAAAACTTTAGCAAGTCAGAAAGAAGAAGAAAATACAAATTTTGGATTGAATGTACTCCAAAAGTGAAATTCAAAACACAGTTGAAAGCCCATCAGCAGACTAAAACAGGCACAAGAATAAATTTCTATGCTTGGAGACATGTCTTTTGAAATAGCCAAATAGAACCTTAAAAAGAATGAAGAAAACCTTCAAGAATTCTGTGAAATGGTGAATCAGACTGGCACTCTCATTATATGCATTTCAAAAGACAAAAAGGAAAAAGGCATTCAAAGCATATTTAATGAAATAATTGCTGAAAATGTCCCAAATTTGTGAGAAACATGAATATTCAGATCTTTGAAGCTCAAAAGATACCTAATACATTTGGACAAAAAGATGCTTTTGGGGGTACATTATAGTCAAGGTGCTAAAAGTATAAAATTCATGAATTATGAAACTAGCAAAAAACTATAAAGTCACATATAAGGAATCTGTATTACATTAAGAGCATACATGTTAATGGAAACGTTACAGGCTAGGAAAATAAGATGATATATTAAAAATCCTGGATGAAAAATTGTCATCCAAGAATGTTATACCTAACAAAGGACATTTGAAAATGAAGAAGAAATAAAGATTTTCTAATATAAGCAAAAGATTGAAAAAAATTGAAAAAAACAACTGAAGCAGTTTATTACCACTAATTTGACTGAAGAAGAAATGCTGGGTGAAAGCTATAACATAAGTAAGCGGATGATACATACCATCATGAACATAACTGAGTGTGCCAAACTCAATAGTCAACCAGACACACACACACAAAAGAGAGAGAGAGAGAGAGAGAGAGAGAGAGAGAGAGAGAGAGAGAGAGAATCAAGGTCCATTAGTGAAGATAGCTACCAAATCACAAAGATAAAGAAGAGAGGAGAAAGTAATCAAGAATACACAAATCAATGAAAATGAGAAATAGACAAATGAGAAGAGTATCTCTTACTAAAATAATATTGAATGGAAATTGATTAAGTCCCTCAATTAAATTATAGAGACTAGACGAATGGATAAAAGAATTCTTACTATATGCTGCCTAGAGGAAACTCACTTTACTAGGATGGTTACAAGTAGAATGAAAGTGAAGGGGTAGAAACAAAAATGTACTATGCAAATGAGAACCCAAACCAAGCCAGAATTACTACTTTTCTATCATTTTTCTATTTCTATCAAAATATACTTTAATTCAAAAACTGTAAAAAGAGGCAAAACTATATAATGATAAACTCCATAATAATGAATTTCACAAATTCAAAGAGTAAGTACAAATATATATTAACCAATTTTGGAGCATCACATTGTATAAAAAAATTATTTCGTCTAAAATTATCATAGACACTGAATTATCCGAGTTGGGGACTTCACCACCTCATTTTTTCAAGGAAAAGATTATCCAAACAAAAACTATACAAAGAAACATTGACGTTCAACTACACAATAAAACAAATGAACCTACCAGATATTTACAAAACAATTTATCCAATAACTGAAGAATATCTATACTTTTCATAAGCAGATAGGACCTTTCCTAGGACGAGTATATGTCAGATTA
Source organism: Chinchilla lanigera (assembly GCF_000276665.1). Taxonomy (NCBI): domain Eukaryota; kingdom Metazoa; phylum Chordata; class Mammalia; order Rodentia; family Chinchillidae; genus Chinchilla; species Chinchilla lanigera. Next base: position 12,585,130 of record NW_004955473.1, on the reverse strand, counting down.
CAAAAAACCCGCTGCATATTAAAAGGAAATTTGAATTAATAGCAAGTATTCTTTCTAATCACAATGCAATAAAACTAGAAACTAACAAAAGGGGTACAACAATTTTACAATGCTATGAAAATTCAAAGACTCTATTGAATGACAAAAAGGACAATGAAAGGATCATTTGAAAAGTTTTTTAAACGTATGAAAACACAACAAACAAAAATCTATTGGATATAGAAAAAGTAGTACTGATAGGGAAGTTGTTTTATGTAGCTTCATGTTACTGAATCAAAATTCCAGAGGAAATTAACTTGAAAGATTTAGGTTTATTTTGTTTCATGATTTTGGAGGTTCCGGAGTATGACTGAATAGACTCATCAGCTTTGGGTTTCTTAGGAGGGCAACACATGACGGTAAACCTATGCAGGACAGAAAACCACTTCCATTATGAGCCAGGAAACAGAGAGATTGAGGGAGTGGGATACCACAATCACCTTCAAAGAAATGCCACCAGTGACGTAAGGATGTCAACAGTAACACCCTGGGTAACATGGAAATCTGAGGGCAGGAGCATTCACCAAACACATAGCAGAAGTACATTGCAATTAATGTGTAAACCACAATGTAGAAACATTTAAATAAACAATCTAACTGCATGTTAAAGAACTAGAAGAGCAACATGACACCAAACCTAAAAGAAGGAGGAAGAGAAGGAGGAAAGCAGCAGCAGCAGCAAAGAAAAAAGAAAAAGAAATAACAAATATCAAGGATTACAACAGAAATAAATACAATAGGATTGAAACATACAAAAATTCCTTAAAATAAAGAGTGGGTTTCTTTTGAAAAGGCAAATGAAATGGATAAATCTTTAACTGGATTACCAAGAAGAAAAAAAAGAGAAAAGACTTGGAATGAAATCAGAGAATGCAAAGGAAGCATTTTCAGTGATAACAGAGAAAAACAATGAATAAGAATATTGTTATGAAAGATTATATTCCACCAGATTGGAAAACCTAGATGAAATACATAAAATTTACCCAGGAGGAGTCTATTTGTTATATATCACTGACATATATGACTAAAACATTTTTTAAAAAAATGATCACTAAAACCAGTAACAAAGAACAAGGTTCAATTAAGAATACAAAGTCTCATTAAGCATGGTGGTACATGTCTGTAATTCCAGCACTTGGGAGGCTGAGGCAGGAGGATAGTCACAAGTTTGAGGCCAGCGTAGGCTACATAGTGAGTTTAAGGGCAACCTGAACTACACAGCAAGTCCATGTCTCCAAAAAATGAAACAAAATAAAATAAAATAAAATAAAGTAAAATAAAATAAGACATAACAAAGACAATGTTATGACTGGACTATGACTAGATGCATTCATCGCTGCAGTCTTCCTTTTCTTTTCTTTTTTTTTTTTTTTTTTGGTACGTGGAATCAAACTCAGGACCTTGTGCTTACAAGGCAGGCACTTGTACCACTGCTATCTTGCTGGCCCTGCAGTCTTCTAAATGTAAAAAGTGAAATAATTCCAATTCTTCTTAAACTAATCCAATGCACAGAAAAGGAACTTTTCCAAGCTCATTCTATGAGGCCAGCATTATTCTGATACCAATATCAGAAAAGAACACAAAAGAAAACAACAGACTAATGACCCTAATGAACATAGACGCAAAACTCTAGCAAAGCAAATCTACGGCTCAGTAAAATTTTATACAGTATTGCATGTTTATATCTGTTTTCACGAGAAGCCACTTTGAAGATATCAATATGTAATACAACCACCATTGTTAATTCCCTACCACTTTGTTTGTAACTCAGTGTTGTCTGTATTGTGCTTGTGATATGTTGTAAAATGTTGTATGTCTGTTAATGTTTCCCTCCTTTTATCTTTAAAATAAAAAAAATAAAATAAAAAAAAATTTTATACATCATAATCCTATGAGATTTATCTCAGACACACAAGCTTGGCATACCTTACACAAGTCAACAAATGAAATGCTTCACATCATGATAAAAAATGATAAAAACCGTACAGTCATCTGTAGGCACAGAAAAAAGCATTAGATAAAGTTTAGCATCTCTTCATGTTAAAAAAATAGAAGAAACATATCTCAACTCAATAAAGCTTATATATAAATACAGCAGCAATCTTTGCCCCTAAAAGCATATAGATTCAGTATATATAAATAGCTTAATGACAAACCCCTGTGGGGTGGCACCCACTTATAATCACAGCACTTGGGAGCCTGTAGCAGGAGGATATGCATGAGTTCAAGGCTAGCCTGAGCTACAGAGTGAGACCATGGCTCAAAAAAATGACTTTATAACAAATGATAACATATTTCTTTTATTATGCTTTCTATCACAATAAGTTGACTGCTTTTCCCTTTTAATAGATGTGAGTGCTTAGAAAGCAAAGGTTATGATCCTTTTCTTCTATTCACCCTCACTATTCAGTATATTGTACATGATAATAATGTATTAATTTCTTACTAGTTGAATTTATCAGTGAATTATAATTATAATAAACATATAATAAAATTGTGATAATGGAGCAATTAATACAATGTTCTTCTATAAACACTTTTCAGTATTAAAATAACATTCACAATTGAATAATTTTTTTCAACATACTAACAAATAATCTTGTTTTCCAGTAACTAGTAAAATTCTAACTAAAATTTAATACTTTTGAGTGTGATAATAAACTTAAAAATTACATTGAATGTTTCCATTCTTTAGACATCTACCCATATAATCCGTAGACATGATCAAATAATTCTGTATATATTTATATACCCACCCCATTTTTGTGACATGGTTGGACAATTTGTTTACAGTTCCTCTCATTCGTTTTAGGTTTGTACAATTAGGAACTTCAGGCGCTAAACATGTTGTTCAAAAACAGCTTTTTATTTTGCTTTTCTCAAATAATTTCTCTAAACTTTTACCTGCTTCCAGTCATTGCACTTTTTTTTCCCAGACCTATTTCCCAAAATGCAGGTAGATTTATGTCACTCATATTTCCTATTGAACTGATCAATTGGTTTCATGTATGTAAATTAATCAGTGAGTGGTCTAAGTTTTTGTCTTTGACCATTTAACTTCATAGCACATGAGAATAGCCTGTAATTCATATCTGAATTTAGAGAAACTTCCTCGTTGAAGAACAGATTGAAATTTTGTAATACAATTCTGCCTTAATTTCTGAGTCAGAACTTACTGGTTTTTAAAATTCTGAGCTAATACTAAGAAAATTATAAATAGTTAAAGTTTTAAAATAAATTATTACAAAGAGAATATATGCTACTTAACCCCTATGCAATGAAATGGTAAAAGGGCAAAAAGACTGCATTTATTTGAAAACTTGCTGCAACTCCGCCTTGTGACTTTTAACTGCCCTGAGACAAAGTGTGAAGATTTTCAAATCCTCTTACACAAGTTTATGTGCCAAAGAGCATGCTTACTCATGGTGTTGTCACAGAAGTGAATTTAAAGGCATATGTTAGGAAGAGGGCAGGGAAATGCATTTAGAGTCACAGGAATTCTGTTTCAAGAAGGAATGTGCGGAAGTTATTTACATAAGTGCTTCCTGGTACTTACTAGAATTGTTAGCTGGGGAGGAGTGAGAATAGAAGGACAAACTCCAAGTGCTTGGGAGAGAGACGCTCTGTGCTATGAAGTTAATTTGGACTAGAGGCAGAGGTAGTGTCTACTTGGGACCACTCAGAAGCACCAGAACTGCTGATCCTATCAAGCATAAAGAGAGTGTGGATTTTGTACGTAATTCTGAGGGAATAACAAAAAGAGATGACTAAGAAGATCCTTGCTTTCCACTTAAGTTTTATATTTAAACATTCAAATAGAGTTATTTTTGATATCTTTGGAATTTTCCACAGCTTTGAACTTCAGTTAGGTCACAAAGAGCCTTTTGGCCATTTTGTAAAGAACATCTTGTTGCACAAACTATTCCCCCATCCTCTTTGCCACTGTGAAGATTAAATTCAGTGCCTGGCATGTGTTAGGCAGGCACTCTACCGCTGCAGTAAATCCCCAGCCTGATTTTACCTTTTTCATTACATTGTAGTGAGTGTTGTCTTCTTTCTTCAATACCCTAAGTCATTTATTACTAAAAATTAAATGAAACCAAATGCAGTGGTGTGTATCTGTAGTCCCAACTACTCATTAGACTGAGGCAGGAAGATGGATTGCTTGAGCCTATCCATTTGAGGGCAACCTAGACAACATACTGAGACCACAACTCAAAATAAGTAACTATAAATAAAAATAAAAATGACAAGGAAACACCAGAAGAGAAGAACTTTTTTTTTAATAAATTAAAGTATGGGAACAAAAATGCAACATGGAAAGAACCACTATGAAAGTGATGTATCAAAATACCTGGGTGGAGAATCCTTAAAATTTTCATTGACGGTGACATTATCTACATGTATACATTAATTTAACTTTGGCCTTGTAAAGAAACAGTAAAATTCTCATTACTCCAAGAAAATCAGAAGGACATTTTATTTTTTTTTTATTTTAAAGAGAGTAGCACCTGAGAAACAAACCAACAAAAGAATACAACAGTAGCAGCATACCAGTATCAAGAACATAAACAAATCAAAGCAAAAACATTCAAAGTTATACAGGGTCTCAAGACAAATTAATACAAATCA
>NW_004955473.1:12562491-12580249 GCF_000276665.1 Chinchilla lanigera | reverse complement strand
ATTTTATTTTTGTTTTTTTTTTTTTTTTTTTTGGTTTTTCTCCGGTACCGGGAACCGAACTCACGACCTTGCGCTTGCCGGGCAGGCGCTTTGCCACTGAGCTAAATTTCCAGCCCAAGAAGGACATTTTAATCAAGCAAATTTTGGAGTTTAAACTGAAAGGAGGCAAAACACCTGCACAGAAGTCCATAGTAGACTATTTGAGAACACTATTAAGCACCTGTCCAAGCTGACTTATAATATGTACTTCTAAACAAAACATGTTCAAAATAGCTATATCTCAAAGTAATATGCTAATACTTAATCTTCTCTTCAAAACCCAAAATAGTATCAGTGGGTATAAACAAGTAATCCATACCAAACTTATAGGTAACTTATATTCCAATGATTAATTTGTAATAGAATAGTTGGTTTCCATGGTTCTCAATTCCAATAGCCTATTTGGTCCTTAAATATTTGAACTTTAAACAATAATATCCTTGAAGTGTTTACATATAGCAGTATTTAAATAATAAGTAACTGTCAGTGTCATTTATTTTTATGGGTGAAATCAGTTTGAGTTATAATTGTGGATGTCACAAATGCCTGTGAAGACGTCTAAAATAATAAATAAACTAATCTGAATAGTGCCATGATTTTGTGAAGTACTGCTGAACAAAACAATTTTTGACATGTAAAATTAGGTGAGATTTTGGAAGGTCTTGAAGTTGACATAAAAAAGTTTCTGTCAAATATGTCTTTTAAAAGGTCTGAAGTTTATGTTGTACATATCCATGAAAATAAAGCCTTCAAATTTCTGTGAACGACTTGGAGTAATGATATATGTCTCCTTAATATATTGGATGAGTGAGACTACATGAAGGGCACAAAAGTGTCTAAACTAGAATAGCAGTAGCAATTATGACATGGGAGACATGATAACAACAGTACTGCAGCTTTTTTTCCTTTTTGTTCACTAAGAAAAATCTAGAACACAGAGTATATTCAGCAAATAATGTATGCAAAAATGAACTTGGAAACTGGTTATAGTTGAAATTGGATAAATGAGCAGGTGGAGAGGAGCAACAGTACTTTCCAATGTTCTGAAGCAGGATGACTTTGATTCAGTGACTAGTTTGGGTAGTATTTCTGACGATTTCTGGGTGGACTGGGGAAAATAAAATGATCACATTATAGCTCTTTCTTGGTCATGACACCCACACATAAATCCAATCACAAAAATTAGATGACTGTATCTAGTAGTTGTTGAGACTTTATATTCTTCACCAGGAACATTGTATTTATTTGGTGAAATAATGCATTTTAGTTTCCGTGCATTAAGTATAAGGAGATGTGAAGTAGGAGCTGTGTATCTACAATAAATTATGTAGAATAATGAAATACATTGTCATTTTGGAAAATTATGTAACAGACTCAATAATGCTGAATATATGGGAATATGAACATTTATATGTATATATATATGAAATTTTCAAGCAATTAATTAAATTTACATTAAAATTACTGGTCTTTAAGCACTAAATGTAATGCCACTATCTCTATGTGAAATTATCCAAATAGTAAATAAAATGATTTGAAAGCTTTATTGTCTTTTCCATGTTTTAATAGAAAAGGAAGCAAGATTTTCAGTTTTTTAGGTAGAAATTTATCATTTGAAAGGAAGAATCTATAATATATGAAAAATTATAAGTATGTCAAAATAGTAAGATCATATTAATATCTACCTTAAGAAATATAAAGGTAAGGAATGCCAACAATCTATTAATTAAGAAGTACCATAATGTCAACAAGGATTGTAGTATATTCCTTCACTCTTGCATTTTTGCTGCTCTTCTAATATTTGCAAAATAGTTGCTGCAGTTCCAGGCATTACATATTCATGTATTTAGTTTCACATCTCCTTCTTGTGAGCAAGCAAACCATTTCAAAATGGCTACCCTCATATTTCACTGTGAAAAAAAGTAGGGTTCTCTTTATTGGTGAGACAAATCACACTGTATCCCTTGACACCAAAAACAAGAGCTTTGAAGCATTTTTGCTCCCAATGGCTGATGAAATTTGGCTTATGGGTAGCAGCCAATAGATAGGCAAACAAAAAAACCCAGTAGGATTATATCAGAATATGCGCTGTGTTATGTTTTGGGAAATCTTATGGGGCCATTAACTGTGTTTTTAAAATAAGACTTAAGGTTAGCATTTTTGTGGTTATACCTAAAAAACTATTTAAGTAACACATCTATCATAAGATGGACATAAAAAGCAAAGAAAAAATAGACCTCTTTGAATATGATAAGAGAACTCTTCCATTTTAGTGATTACAATGCTGATATTCAGAATTAATGAAGCATGAAATGAAATGTTTTATGTGACTTAACTTTTTCTCTGTCTGTTAACTCCAGTGGGAACTTATTTTGATTTGATTGCTTTTTTTGGGTTGATCACTTTTTTGATAAGGGTAAATTTAGTCTGGATTTTGTTTTTCAGCCTAAATAAAATCATTGTTACTAAATATTTAAATGTGGACAGTGGATTTGGCATTAAATCAAGAAAATGGTTTGGCCAAACAATTGGCAATAGAAATACAGAAAAAAAAATAAGCAATAATATATCACTTTTTATTCTTCTTTCTTATTCTCATGACTGCTAAGTTATTGAAAAAATCAAAACTTACCTGTCTAGCAAAAGGATAGTAACTCAATTTTGATCTTGAATATTACCCATCCATATGAGGCAATGTATACAGAAGGTTAAAATTTTTCTGAGACTGTGTGCAGAAAATTAACACCTTCCATTCTACATGTCCATACATAGAATAGCAGAAATCAACCTATAAACTGAGCTGTATACATCCTTAAAATATTCGCCTCTCAAGCATTCTGTGGCATTATTCTTCTTCCTTCCTAAGTTTTTAAAATGAAAGCATTCTTTAATCAGAGGCTCATTGTATTTCATTCCCAAAGAACACAAGGAACAAACTAAAAATAAGACAAGGAGGTTGTCAAAACTGATGGAGATTGTTAAAGCCAGAGAAAAAGATAATGTAATCCTAGAGTTATAAACTGAGAGAATAGTGTGGATCTGGTAGTTCAATCTAAATCCTTTAGTTTGAATTTTAAACGGATGATAATTAAAGGAGCCAAATGATTTGTTAAGTCTCACACATCTAATGTACAGAAATATCTGGTATAAGAGTACAGGTCTGCTTGACTATCAGACATTTATTACACTTTCTTCATTACTTTTCCAAGGATTTTTTGAATACTGATACAAATAGCTACTGCAGTAGCATCTGAGTTTTTATAGAGACAGCCCCTCTGCATGAAAGAACAGCTGCAGGAATGTAACACCAGCAAGCAAAAGCGCACTGCAGTAATCAAGCCCGGAAAGCTTCCTTTCTCCAGCAAAGTTCCTTGGTAGGCTGCAGAATTAGCTGCTGGAGATGAGTCATCTATTGACATTGGCGAATATTTCTTTCTTTTAGCAGATTCCCTCATTGTCTTTTCAGAGGCGGCAGTGACAGTAATGTCTGGCTTATTAATGTCTTCTTCACCCCTGAACTGTCAAGACTGTCGCAAATATTTTTCTGTTAATCCCAGAAAAATATTTAGAAAAAATAGTAGTTTGCAAATGAAAGTCTGAAGATTTTATGCTTTCCTTTTATTATTAAGCAACAATGTTACAATTGTTACAGTGTAAGTGACAATACCCATGTATTTAAAACTATCAGGAGCAGAGAACAAAGAAATTCTCATATTTTTTAAGTATCAAGAATAAAAATGCCTCTCATTTTTGTCTGCAAACTTATTAACATTTTATTTTTGTGTATTTACTTATAATTATGAATCAGACTTCACATCATTAATAGTTGCTAGCTCTAATTGCCAGTCTTATTTTACCCATTATCTACCGTCATTCACCAAATCAAAGAAGTTGACCATTTTACAGGTGAGCATGGATCTTCCTTAGGGTTTTCACAACCTTGGTAACTCCCACCTTTGAAGTTTCTAATGGATTGATGCTTATTTGTATATCCAATATTTACAGTACAAGTTGTCACATCCTAGAATAATCAAAGCTCATATTATACAGAATACCTGAAAATTACATTTTTATACTTTTTATTAGATTTCTGAATTTTTCCAAGGCAGTTTTAGTGAACTAGCCAACCATTTCAGAGTTACTGCACATTACTTAAGCAAGATTTCTTAAAAGTCATGCTATTTAGAGAAAAAAAGAAAAATATAATAACTAGGTGTAAAGCAGGAAAAAAATTGATAAACATAGATGTATTCCTTAAATATAAATTGATGGAACTAGTTAAAATGAAAAAGATGTTTGAAAGATCTCTATTTCATTTGATATTTACAAAACAGCAGATTCATTGAGCATTATTTTACTAAAAATAAAATTTTATTAAACAAATAAATAAATTGAAAACCAAGTGATTTTCAGAGAAATAAGGAACCTTAAAAAACTGTGGGTTGAAAATAATTAATCCATACCTCCCAAGAAATTGCAGTTGCTGAAAATCTTCATTGCCTATTTTGCCAATATTGTTTTGTTTTGTTTTGGGATGCTCTTACTATGTAGTCCAGGCTGACCCTAAACTCACTCTGTAGCCCAAGCTGGCCTCAAACTTGCAGTGATCCTCTTGCCTCATCCCTCTGAGTGCTGGGATTACAGGCATGCACAACCACATCTGACTATTTTGCTAATATTCTGAACTTTTGAGATACATTTCATTGATAAAGACTACACTATCACACCACTTTTTTGTGAATGAACCATGATAGACTTAAAATCACAAGCAAGACCTTGAGTTCATATGTTAAAACCCATGAATTGCCAAATAGCCATGCTTCATCTTAAAGGAGTGGACAGATTCCATCCTACTCAAAGAATAAGACACTATCATTCAAATGTAAATTTACTTCAGTTTAAATCACTGAAAAAGAACTAACGCAATGAGCCTATTAGAAGCATTGTGAACTTTGCCAAGTTGATTTTGAAAAGCAGAAATGGTTTACAAATGCTGTGAGTTTCTTTATTCTGCTTAGTTGGAGCCTGAGGCTAACTGCTAATCCCATTGCAATTAGTTCTCTTTTGTAATGTATTGGATATTTTGCTTCATTTTGGTATGCCTAAGTGATATTCTACAGTTGCACTAACTCTAGTAATGAAGAAAGCAGCACCTATTTGTAAATGGGCAGGTGTTTGCAGATTCTTCCCAAAGAATAACTTTCAATACCTACTGAAAGTCATAGAAACATAACTTAAATGACAAACACTTACATGTGAAAAAAACATTCACAAACAACAAGTAGAAGATCAGCACTTTTTAATGGGTTCCCCTTCTTTGACTCCGTGGAGACAGAGTATTTCAGTCAGATATTACCAGCATTAAAATCATTACCCAGTATATGGGCAGATGGCCGGCCGATAATTGTTTATGGGGACAGATGGCAGTTCCTTGCACCCTCTTTCTGATTTCTGTGATTTTAAAGCTCAGCAGTTGCAATGTGAAACCTTCACAGGACCATAAAATACAAACCAATTTAAATAACTCTGAACCAGGGTTTTGACTGATGTGCTTAAAAGAAATAGTCACCGTTTGAAACTCCATCTGCAGAGATGCTATGTGTATGGCACTGCAGGTTACAATTTATAGGAACAGCAGGCTAATTTGTGCTATGTCTCCACGCAGACATACAGACTGACACAATACAATAAAGAATGTAACCCAATCAAATATTGTTACTTCACCAGAGAAAGATAAGTTTTTCAGTATGTATTAGGTAATCAAAAACCAGCATGCATTTAACCATTGGCTAGGGTTCTGGAGATGTGTAAAAGAGTGGCAAGCCTTGGCCTGTCCTCAGATATCTGACTTTCTAAATGAGAACACAAAAGATACACACACAGGGAGATCATTTCAATACAAGAGAGGAGGTGCAAAATGCCCAGTAAGTGACAGACTGTAGAGATAGAGAAAATCAAGTAGCGCAACCACTGCGAACACGAAGGCTCACTGAGGATGGGCAGGCATGTACTGGACACAGAATTTTACAGTGGAGAGAATGGCATGAGCAGATGCACAGAGGGGGAGGCACAGACTAAGCCTGCAAACTCTGTTCTTGTTTTCCTTTCAGCTTCCTCTTATAACAGAATAAGGTGCTACATAGTATGCCACTTTGATTAAAGTAACAGAATAGTTTAAAGGTAATAACTGAGATTCAGTATGTGATAACTTGCATTTTAGGCTACCGATTTTAGACTTTGTCCTTAAAATAACTGAGAGGACTACTGAAAGTTTGTAAGTAAACATGAACTGAAAAATAATGCTTTTAGAATATTTTGTCTGGTAATTATGTGAAATAGATTGCAAAAAGAGATCATGAATTGAACCTGTTTAAGGAACTATTGACATACATAAGACTGAAGATAATAATTCTCTAAAGTAAAGTTGAAAATGTGGAACAAAAGAAGAAACGTTACAACTACTGTGAAGGAAAAGTCAATAGAATGTGATGACCGGTTGTATCTGATAGCCAAAAAGGAGGATCAGAGTCATATCACATATTTTGGTTTGATTAGAGACACTATTTTCCTTTCTAGTAATTGCAATTAGAAGGCCTCAGAGAGGGGAGATACACATTTCAACTTAGGTTAGCAATGCTCTTGAGGCGTCAGGGTGGAGATGTGCATAAGTTAGGTAATGAGATGGGGAAAAGAGAGATGTCCACATAAAATCTGCAGAGTCATAATTTAAATGATGAAAATGGATGAAATCACTAAAAAGTACACAAAGGAAGTAGCATATTGGAAACTAAAGTCTTGCAGCAATAGCTACATTTCAAAGCCAGCTATGAAATGAAATGTCTGTTTTCAGAACTGAATTTAACTCCTTTATCTCCTTAAATGTGAGTGTGTGTGTGTGTGTGTGTGTGTGTGTGTGTGTGAGTGTGTGTGTATTTGCGGTATTTACTGTTTAAGCTTACATTTATGTGTTCTTGGTAAATGTAGTATCTCTTATTTCTTGTTCTTATTTTATTATCCTGTTAGAAATTCAAGCATACAGTCTGCAAGCAAAGCATTCCCTTGACTGGATGTTGCATTAATAAGAGGCTGCCAAAAGCCAAACAGCAACAAGCTGCAGCAAATAAAAACACATAACTGGTATGCTTGCATCAGCAGAAAAACAATATAGTTTTGAGTCAAATGAAAATATCTTTGGTATTTCAAATGAAGCAAATGCAGTAGTAGCAATACTATATCAAGGAATTTTTTTTCCTAAATGGTTCTCATTTGAGTCTAGAACAATAAATTTTACAGTAATTTTGTAGTTACTTCTACTTATTTTCAATGAAGTTTAATTTGACTCAAAATTTCCAAAATCCTTGTCACATATCAAATTCAGAAGGTACATAGGGTATAAACTCTGCTTCTCTTTCCACCAAAAAATTCACAGATGGCATGGATATACTTTAAGCTTTGAGACAGAGCATACTGGAGGAGAAGCAGCCTAATAGCATTGCAGATTTCTTCATATGGGGGTGTATGCTGCTGTGTGTTCACTTGGCCCTAACTCAAAATGATATGCAGCATTTGAACTGGAAGAGAGATTAAAAGATACAATGAACTCTATATTGCTTTATGTCAATGTTATCATGATATGCAATTTGAAAGGTCTTTAGATATAGTGTAGTCTAATTTCCACATTGTTTCAGCTCTAAACAAGCAGATAAACTAAGTCTCATTACTGAAAATAATAGGGAATTACAGTTATACACGTTGCTGATCTTATTTTCAGGACTTGAGGAGGAAGAAGTTTTTGACTATACTGAGCTGAAATCATACTTCAGCTGTGAGAGAGAGTTTTACTTTACAGTGAGACAAAAAGACAAAAATATTTTCATGCTTTTTCAGTTGTCTTTTCAAATTGGATTAGTTATCACTTCTTTGTCCCTGCTCACCAACCAGTGTTTGCTGCTAAGGTAGATGTAGCTAACAGTCATTCAATTGAGGTGGCAAGGAGGGGTGTGGACATTAGGCTATGAGCTCTTTGAATGCAAAAAAAATATTAATTATCCTTCATTATGTTCATTATAAATAGCAGCACAATTTTTGATACATAGCAATTTGTCAGTATAGCTTTGATGAAAATAATTTAGAAATGAATGGAGGGTGGAAAAACAGAAATATATGGAAAACTAATTCATATTGTTTTTGCCAATTTGAGCTTTAATAGGTCAGAATCATGGGCTAATGCACTATGTCTTGGTTAGCTTACTTTATATATTTTGATATAAATACTCTTCTTCAGCTCTCTGTTTCTGGAAAATATTCATATGTTATGGTTCAGATCTTAGATATTTTCCCAAAGTCTCTTGTGTTCAGAGGTGGGGCTTTTGGAAGGTGAATGTATCATAGGTGTGCTTCACGCATCAATGCATTAATTATTTGATGATGTTATGGCTCAATTGCTGTCATGAGATTGGACTTTGTTAGAAGAGTTGTGATACTGGGAGGAAGGCTTTAGAGGGCTTATCTCACTCCCTGGCTCCTCCCTTCTTTCTCTAATTCTTCGTTACCAAGAAGAGAGCAGCTTCTCCCTGCCATGTCCTTCCACCGTGCCATTTCTCCCATGGAGCCAGCTGATTGTGGACTGAATTCTCCAAAACTGTGAGCCGCATTAAGCCTCTTTTTCTTCACATTTCACGTGTTGAGTATTCTGTTCCAGTGATGGGAAAGTTGATTAGCACAACCTTACATATGAAATTGAAAGGAAGAAAAGTTTAATTTGGTTCATAGTGTCGGCAGTTTCAGTGCATGGTCAGTTGGCTCAAAAGAATAAACCTATCATAAGTGCATGACAATGGAAGGCTGCTCAGTTTATGGCAGTCAGAAGCAGAGAGAGAGCGAGAGCCAGAGAGAGAGAGCCAGAGAAGAAGGGGTCAGTGACACATACAGTCCCCTATGTCATGTTTTCATGAGCCACCCAAATACACCCAGAAGGGTGTTTTACTCATATCTGAGGTGTCTCTCAAGCCTATCAAATGAAGAATCAAGATTAACAAACACACATTCTTAAATATTTATATAAATTCCATGTGTTATATGTGTTTATATAAGTATAAATGTGGACTAGTTTGAGGGGCCTCTAACCTTATTTTGACTTTTTATACACAAGGATATATTTTTCATTGAATGACAAGTCCTTGTGTTAATAATCACTTGAGATGCCTCAAATTCACTGTTGAGAGTCTATCGTTTATTACCGTTACTAGCATTGCTACTCTTATTCTACTGCTTACACGAATCGGATCCTAAGTAGCATGACCTGAAACTGTAACATTCTCCACAGTGCCATAAAACTTTACAAGATTATTTTTATCTTATGAAACAAGGAAATCATTGAATCCCTGTGTTTTAATGTAGCTACATTATTTAAAAGTGAACCATGAAAGTTATAACAGTCAATAATACCCAGGTTAAAAACAATGTTTAGATCCTTATTTACAGACCCTTAAAACAATTTTGAGGAATATGGGATGTTTCCTTAGGTTTATGGAACTCTAACATCTTATCTTAATACGAATGGATAAAGGGCTAAGGTAAAGAAGGGAAGAGAAAGTAACTGACATGTAATTATATGGTTTCCCTCATTTTCATTTTTGATCTAGTGTGTCATCATCGTGTGTAAATTCCAAGAGAGCAGAAAGTCCTATTATATTTCTATTTTGGTCCCATTCAATGTATTGAACAATAGAGAAAAATGGAATATTGGCCTGTAAGATTCATTTGTTGTGAGGTCTTTTTCTGACTTTGGTGTGAGGGAAATGCTACTCTCATAGAATGCATTAAGAAGAGGTTCTTGTTCATCGATATTTTAAAATAGTTTGAAGAATTTATTTTGTAGACGTTTGGTAGATTTTCAAGTATTTACTCAATATATCCACTCATTAAAGACATGTCGAATTTTTCTAACTTTATTGACTCAGTTTAGATGAATTCTGTGTTCTAGGAATGTATCTATTTAACATAAAGCATCTCATCTGTGGTGTACAATTATTCATGGTGTTTTCAAAAATATTTTTCATTTAATACGGTTGGCAACATTTCTGATTTTACTCATGTATGACATCGCTAATATTTTAATAAATAGTTCCAAAGACCAAAAATGAAGGGGCATGTACTTTTCATAAATTCAAAGATTTACTGTTATGAAGCTATGAATTCCCTCAAATTTATAAAGGGAGATTAACACAAGTCAAAATCTGTGAAGAATCTTTGTTTATAATCTGAAAAATTATCTCTCTATTTGGTAAAGAAAGGCAAAAGAGTTAGAATATTTCAAACAGTTTTGAACAATACCTAATTTCAGTATTTTCTCTCAAATTGAAGTAATCAAAATAGTGTGACAGTCACAAAAAAGACAGACATGTAGATGAATAGAGCAGAGTAGTGAAATAAAAAATACACCCACAGGAGTATTGACATTTGATTTCTGACAAAGGTAAAAAGACAACGGAGAAAAGACAGTGTTTTCAAGACAATGTACTGAAACAATTAGATATTCACAGTCCAAAAATAAACAAAGAAGAGAACTAAAAATCTGTTTTGAACAATGTTCAAAAACTAATTTTAGATGGAATATGTCATAATTGCAAAAGGAAATTTTTGAAAAAAACACAGGAAAAAATTTGTTCAACGTTTGGCTTTGGCCATATATTTCTAAATAGGACCCCAAAATGGTAAATACATGTAGATTACTGGATAATATATAGTGCATAAAATTAAATTTAAACTTCAGGTAATGAAAATATTCCACTTCCTTCAAGTATGTCCTTTTCTTTTTAAAATCAGGTAACCCCAGGATTAGAAAACAGAGCAGTGATTGGGAGGATTGAGGATTTGGACATGAAAGAATTTAAGGTATACAAAGTATGCTATATCTTGCTGAGATTATGCAACTCTATGTATTTGACAAAGCTGGCATAACTGTGAATCAAAATGGGTGACTTTTATTTAAGGTATAAAATACTAAAAACTTGAACAAATAATAGTAAAATGGTTATAATATGACCTAGATAGATGTAAGGTTATCCACTATAAAATTCTTTAACCTTTTCTGAAAGTTAGAATTTTCATAATGAAATATTAAGCAAAATGTTACAGAGGAGCACAAAGTAAGCAAGCAAAACAACATAGAAATAGAAATATTTCTATCAGTTAGGGAAATTATGCAATGTACAAATGAAACAGCCTGGCTAGGAGATACCAAATAATTCTTTTGTGTGGATACTGGTCTATAAAGTTAATTTTCATAAGGTTTGGAAAGGTAAAAAATGTCCCAGAAACTTGCCCTCTAACTTCCAAAATAGAAAAATTCCTATTTTAACATTGGGTTAAGTGTGGTTTTCCAGAAACAACATAGTTTGCCTGCACTGTTTTTCCAACGCAAGGATATGAGTTCAAATTTTACAACTTTTTTTTTATTCTGGCCTTATTTATCATCTAAAAAGCATCTTGGCTCAACTTCCACAAATGCTGTTTGAATATTTCAGTAAATTTTAGTCTGGGGCAATATAGTGCTTTGAGAGGTAAGGGAGTGGAAATTTCTCCTAATTTTATTGTTTTAAGAAGGAAAACCAGCACGGTGCATCTGCAAAAATCTTGAATTTTCTTTCTTGTTGCAACATGTAAGGACTTTTTTGTATATTCGAATTAGTGACTAGCTTTTGTGTATGTACAGGTCTGTTTCATTACTTTATCCAGAAAAATTAACATTTTTCTTTCCACTACTAAACACATTTTAAAATAGGTCTAGAGAATTTTGTGTCTAACATTTTTTATTGTTCTTGAATATATTTATTCCTTCCTTGGAACATAAAATGTATCAATTTTTCCTCTTTCATACAGTGACTATATTTCCCTTAGTTATATATCCAGAAATGGGATTGCTAGAACATCCAGTAGTTCTATTTCAAAATGTTTTGCAGGTACTTTCTTATATTTTCTCATAATGCTGGCACTAATTTACATTCTTTCTGAAAAGGTAAAAGATTTCCCTTCTCTTTATATCCTTCTTTGTTAATATACATTGAAAAATATTTTAGGGGATATCTTTTTATTATATATATTATTAAGGGAAAAGAAAATTGTATTATTTACAGTGTACTATATGGTATTTCCATATGTACATTGTGTAATGTTTAAAGCAGTTTAAGCATATATATTCCATCAAAATTCTCTATAATGAAAAATTCAACATCCTTTCTACTATTTTTTAAAGCAAGGTACTTTATTAAAATACATTATTACTATCTATAGTCACCTTACTGTGCAATAGCTCACTAGAAATATTTATAAATATCTCAGTACAAGTTAGGTCACCCTCTTTCCATCTGACCTTCCTACCTACATTTCCCATTCTTTGGTAATACCAGTGTACTCTGCATTCTGAGATCAACTTTTTTTATATTTCACATATAATTGAGGCCATGTGGTACTTGTCTTTCTGTGTTTATTGTGTGTAACATAATGATCTCCAGTTCTAACCATGTTGGTGCAAATGATGGTAGTTCATTCTTTTGGATAGTTGATTTCTTTTTCTTAGCATCTAAAAGGTATAGGAAAAGTGCTGTGAAAATCCACATCTTTTAAAAGTCACAGTTTGACACATTGCCATTATTCTCCCTCAAAGTTCCCCCTTTGCTGTGAACACACTTAACCCATTATTTTGCTACTTTCTGAAGCAGTTCTGGAATCAGATACATTTTCATGAATATTTTTAGTTGTGCTGTCTTAGCTGCCTGAATATTCTGAATTAATTAAAAATGTTTAGCTTTCATGATCATTTTGACTTTCAGGAAGAGGTAGAATTCCTACTGTGCAGATTCAGTAATCAGGTAGATGAGGACAAAGTGTAATATGTTTATGAGCTTGTCTTACTGTTGTACGACATTTGGCTACAAGCATCACTTTATTTTTATCACACCTTGCAAAGACACTCATAAAGGAGGACTTCCAAAAATGCATCATAAGGTGGCAAGAATGATGGAATAAGTGTGTTGAGAGGGATGAGAGTATATTGAAGATTAATGACAATACAACTTTCACTACAATATTTTAAAATATTCACCAAATATATGAAACCTCATATCAGTGCTATTAATTATGATGTTATTCCATTGCTTATATGCACCATATTTTGTTTAACCAGTCATGAGCTAGTTGATGGGCACTTAAGTTGTTTCCATTCTTGGCTACTGTATACTGCTGCAGTAATCATGAGAGTGCATTTGTCTCTTCAACATACTGGTCTTATTTGGTTTGCATATATCCTCAGCAATGGGATTGCTTTATCACATGATACTTCTAATCTTAAGTTTCTGAGGTACATCTACACCTTTTTCCACAATAACTGTTTTGCTTTTTCTGACAGCAACCTGATAGCATTTCCTTCTCTTCACATCCTTGCCAGCACTTGCTCCTTGTCTCTTTGGTAATAGCCATTTTTTACTAAAGTGAGATGATAACTCCTTCCCTGTTGGACTGTTTCTTCCGTTATGAAGAGACACATTGAACAATTTTTTATATACCCATACAAAGAATTGAAAAAACTCAACACCCTCCAATTCAAAGACTGAATCTAAATATGGGCATCTGAGATGAACAGACACTTTTCAGATGAAGAAACACAAACAATAAATAAATATATGAAAAAGTGTTCAGCATCACTGGTCACTTGAGAGATGCAAATTAAAACAACACTGAGATTTCATCTCAGCCTAGAAAGAATGGCTATCATCAAGAAATCAACCAATAACAGATGCTGGAGGGGCTGTAGGGAAAAAGGAACTCTTCTCCACTGTGGTGGGATTGTAGACTGGTGCAACCACTGTGGATATTATTATTTTGCAATTGTGTTGAGTTCCTTTCATATTCTGGATTTCAAGTCATTGTCAGGGTATAGCTTGCAATTTTTTTTTCTGTTCTGTATATTGTCCCTTCACTGTATTCATTGTTTCATTCTACAAGGGTAAAGATTTTTTCTGATGTAATTCTATTTATTTTTTGCTTTTGTTTCCTCTGATTTTGGGGTATTATACAATTTTTTTTTGCCTATCCCAGTGTCATGAGTCATTCCCTCTATATTTTCTTCTGCATTTTCATAGTTTCAGGTCTTTTGTGCAAGAATTTAATCCATTTTGAGTTGATCTTTGTAAATGGTGAGAGACAGGGGCCTAGTTTAACACCTCTACAAATATTCCTAACATTATTTTTTTTTAAAGACTGGGATTTTTCCAGTGCATGTTCTTAGAAACTTGTTAAAAATTTGTTGGCTGGTAGATTCATGTATTTACTTCTATGTACTCTGTTCTTTTCCATTCGTCTGTGTGTCTATATTTATGTTAATACCATGTTGCTTTGCTGACTACAGCTTTACAGTATTTATTTTTTGTTTATTTTTTGTCTTTTTGAGACAGGGTCTCTCTATGCAGTTCAGGATGGCCTTGAGCTTACTTTGTAGCCAACGCTCATCTTGAACTTGCAATGATCCTCCTGCCTCAGCCTCCGGAGTGCTGGGATTACAGGTGTGTGCCACCATGCCCGGCCCCTTTACAGTATATTTAAAAGTCCGGTTATTTTGTTATTTTTGCTCATGATGTTTTGGAATATTTAATTTTTTGTGCTCTATTCAATTTTTAAATTTTGTTCTTTTTCTGTGAGTTATGTCATGGAGTTTTTTATAGTGATTGCATTAAAACTATAGGTTGCTTTAAATCATATGGATATTTTAACAATATTGATTTTTCAAATCAATGAGCATAGGATGTAGTTCTATATTTTTATCTCTTCCTCAAATTCTGTGAAGGTTTTGTTTTGTTTTGTTTTGTTTGTTTTTCCTCTGGTATCAGGAATCGAACTCATGACCTTGTGCTTGCCAGGCAGGTGCTGTGCTGCTGAACTAAATTCCCAGTCTCCCTGTGCAGGTTTGATAGTTTTTGCTTTTGAGATTTTTTTCATTTCTTTGGTTATGCTTACTGCCAGGTATTTTCATTTTTCTAGCTATTATACATGGCATTATATACTTGCCATTCATTTAATATGCTAGTTTTGTAACAAGCAAGTTTTATGAATTCATTTACTAATTCTAACAGTTGTGTCTGATGTGTCTTACACATGTGTATGTATGTATGTGTGTGTTTGTGTTTATGTGTGTTTAATCCAGGGCCTTGCACATGCTAGACAGATGTTCTACTACTGAGCTACATACCCAGTCTTGGTATTATATTTTTGATGGAATCTTTGGAGTTTTCTATGCATATGATCATGTTATTTGCAAAGAGTGATGGCTTGAATTACTCTTTTCCAATTTGGATAGCTCTTATTTCTTTCTCTTGTCTGATTGCTGTGTTTAGGGCTTCCAGCAATGTATGAATAAAAACATTGAAAGGGGTTCCTTTTTTTTTAGGAGAGCTTAGCATGAAAACTTCCAATTTTCCCCTATTCAATATGATGTTAATTGATTATATACATATACATATATATAATATTATATATATGTGTATATATATACCATATGTTATTTTACCATTTATTTTCACATGGTTCATAGTTCTCCATTCTGTCATATTTTCTTATCTCAAATGCAATTGTTTTAGCTGTCCTGTCTTCCCGTTCATTAATTCTTTCTCTGTGTGCTGAAATCCCACTGTGGAACCCCTCTTATGTTTCATTTCAAATATTGATATTTCATCACTAAAATTTTTATTTGATTACTTTTTATAATTTTTATTTCCTTATGTATATCCTAGATTATTTATATCTATTCCCTTTGTTGTTTTAATCCACGTTTTCTTCTAGTTCTCTGAACATGTTTAAGATGGTTATTTTAAAATATTTTTCAGCTAAGTTTAATACCTAGACTTCTCAAATATGGTTTCTATCATTTTATTTTGTTTTTTTTTTTAAATTGTTCAACCATATCAATATTTCTTTTTGAGGTTTTGCATGAACATTGGGCATTTGAGTATTATTATATAGTAAATCTGGACAGCATATTCTCTTCCAAGATTGATTTTATTATTGCTTTTGTTGCTGTATGGAAAACTGTAATAATTCTTTTTATTTACTGACTTAAACTATTTTTGAGATTTTTATAATTATTGCTATGTGTGCTAACTTCCTTTTTATGTGTTCGGTTAATATTTTACATATATTTCCTTGAATGCCAGAAACTAAAAATTCCAAAGTAGAAAAAAGAAAACAGAAAAAAATCTACTATTCTCTCAGTCTGCAGATTTGCTTTGTTCAGGGGCACTCTGTTTGTACTCAGCCATAGATGAATGGACCTTAAGGATCAGACTTATTTGAAAGCATGGCATATTTTAAGGTCTGTTTCAAGCCTGTATGCAGCTTTCTGAATTTCATTGCATATGCACATTCTTTTTTATGTAGTAATGTTCCAAAGAAGCTTCCCCTTATTTTGACTCATAAGGCTTAGGTAGAATATTGTGTGCTAATCCCTAATCTTTTATTCTAGACATCAGAAAGTGATTTCAGCTTGCTGAATTATTGTGAAATACTGCCAGTTTTCTATCCTAACCTCTAAATTAAGTAACACAGGAATGGCTGTTTTGTGTCTGTCCTTCAGTTATCCTCCAGACAGGTTAAAACAGACATACTCAATAATTTATGAATAAGGTCTATTCTGCTTTTTTTCAGTGCAAGGACAAATATCTCATGTTGTTAATACAGGTTTCCATTTTCACAACTAGTGTCATGTTAGTGAGGATGTGTGTCAAGGTCTAGTAAAAATGTCAAAATATTTTTCTGTTTTTTTGAATAAGTTCATTTTAAAAATTGGTTTCCTCGGTCTGTCGTAAACCTCTTCCTATTTTCCAGAATTCTAACAAAGTTGGTTCTGACAACTTCTGCTTTTTTAAGTTTCTGTGGAAACAAATGTTTGGAGCTGCTTATATTAACATTTTACATTGCTTGCTTATTGTTATTCATCTGGAACTTCAAAATTTCCCATACTGGGCCAAGATAATCCTTCTGGAATTGGTCTGTGAATTCTTATAACGTGACCCTAACTTTTTGATAGCTTACTATTTTATAAAAGATATGCTTGTTTTAGAACTAATAATTTTTGTAACTTATGTTCTTTTGATAGAATATGTTATTTTCTATAGTCTTACTGGTAGCAGTGCTTATTGTTACTTACTTAATTGATATTTTCCATGCTGTTTCCATGTTTAGAGTTGATGAAGATAGCTAAGTAGCTCATTAGATAAGGTATACATAATGCCTTGTGTTCATGTGTATACTGCATTAGTAATTCAGTCTGTAAGGTTCTTTTACTTCAAAGAGACTAATAAAAAAGAACAATAGGAAAATAACAAAAACATAGACAAAAACAAAGCAAAAACAATAAAAATGATGCAGTGTTTCAGAACAAAATGATAGGAATTAACAGTGATTGCTATATTACATACTGTTATCTTCAACGAAGTTGCTCAGATTACCAGATGTAAGAATACAAGATTGATCGGTTTTTACTTAACCTCTTCTGTATCATATATTTTTCTCCTTCTAATAGTCCCATCTAATTTTATTTCCTATTCTCTTAGTCTACTGTATTTCCGCTTAACACTATTTGACTATGTGGAAGCTTTCCTTTTCTCAGATCAATCTGATGCTCCCTGTTCCCCTATGCTTCATTCTACACATTTCTCACATCATTCTA
>NW_004955473.1:12548002-12562391 GCF_000276665.1 Chinchilla lanigera | reverse complement strand
TATATATATGTTATGTTTCTCAAGAGTATTTAATTTTGATTTCTCATTGTTAATATCTGTTTTGGTGAATTTAGAGAAATTAAAAATGTGTGTTTTTGTTATGTCCAATTTTCTCAAGTCCCCTCCTGTTATCCTTATTTTAAACATAGATAATCTGACATGCAGAGATTAATTGACTTACTCCAGTTGTAGAGTAATTGTCAAGGACAAAATTCAAGCCTGGGTTGTTTTACTAGAACCACATGTTGACACTCTTGTGTGTGCTGCCACATCAAGGAAGTGTGCCTTCATTACTACCTCAACAGAAAACATGTTTTCATCTCTCCTGTTATTCTTGCCTAGGATTATTGTGTGAAGGGAATTTTGTGTTTCTTTGTTTGAGTAAGAGGTATATAAAGAGGGTTTGGGGGAAAATGTCTCGTTTAGCTCTTCATTCCTACATACTCAAGGATCGTGCTTTAGATCAAAGACAGAATAAATATGTTGAAAGGAAAGTCAGCCTTACCTTAAGCTTTCTTCATGCTCTATCTTTTCTGTCTTTTTATCTTTTCTCTTTCATCTTTCTTGGATTTCTTCTACTCAAGGAAAGTGGACTGTGTATGTTCGCAGTCTTTATGAGGCAAGCAGATCAATGCTTGTAGCTCCCTCCTGCAGGCCCTGCTGTTCTGTTCCTGATTTATTTAAATGAATCAATAAATCAGGTCTGCCCTTCATTTGCAGGCAGTTGTCTTGAAATTGGGTTGGTGGGGTAGTAGAAAGGCCGCTAGAACAGCAACTAGTTTTCAAGTCTAGACTAGCCATAGGAAAAGTTGATCATTTAAATTCCATTTGGCTCCTTGTGTCCTTTCTCAGTCTAGTAAGGTAATTAAATTTCATCATCTGAAATGTCATTAGTAACAAATACAACATTACAGAATCTTAGTTACTAAGAAAAATTTTTACTGTTATCTTGCCCAATCAGTTGTTTGATCACCAATGACTGCACACTGACCTGTTCTGAGCACCTGCAGTTATACGGCAGTCACTTTGATCAGTGCTTTATTTTACCTCACTAAGCATTTCTTCACTTGCCCTATTATAATAAGATAAAGTAATAATTTTAAATGAAAAGTTATATCACACCTTTGTTGCCTTTAAAAATTGATATGATATCTCTATACTCTTCATTTTGTGTAATTAAGATGGGGCAAGTCGTTGCTTCTTAATAATCTTGTGGGATTTAAATAAAATCAAATATGAAATTCTGCTGGTATATTGAAAGGCACAGTTAATGCTTAAAATTTTGTATGTTTTGACCAAATGTGCATGCTTATATCTGGCAATCTGAGCAACTGAGATGAAGACAACAATATGCAATACAACAATCATTGGTGAATTCCTACCATCTTGTCTAGTGAAACTCTGTATTATCTTTAATGTTTTACCTAATAATTATTCTTTTCATCCTCTTTAATGGTTTGACAATCTTCCATTCTTGCATCTAGTAATCTGAGCAGCATAGCCGAAGATAACAATATGTAATACTACAACCACTGTTAATTTCTAACATTTTGTTTTGAAATCCTGTATCACTTTTAATGTTGTTGCTTTGTTTTATGTTTGCAATGTTGGTATGCTACTATTCTTCCTTTTTTTCTTTTACTACTCTCTTTAAAATAAAAAAGAAATCACTAAAAAAAAAAAAAAAAAAAAGAAAATCTTACTACATTTACCAGAGTAAGAAATAAATAAAAGTGTTTTCCTTTATTTATTCACCAGGTGTTTTTACTTAGTTGGCTCATTTGATACACATTTTGTATTCTAAGTATTAATCATCCTCTGGACCGGCATCATCAGCATTATCTAAAAGTCTGTCAGAAATCAGTCTCCAGGCACACCCCACATGTACTGTATTAGAATCTGAATTTTAAGGTCTCCAACTAAGTTGTATGTGTGTTAAAATATAAGAAGTACTGATGTGACTATGATATGCTTCCGTACCCGTTAAGTATAAACCAATCTTCAATGAAACAAATTATCTGTGCAATAATAAAAATGTCAGAGGCTGGTAAAGATAGCTGATGCATGATGGAAGCTGGTGGTAGAGAAGACAGCTAGAATGAACTCGAAATATAGAAACAACACGAGAGCACAGACTAGAGCCCACTATGTTTCTGAAAGGAGTCATGGATTGTAGTAGCATGCCCAAGTTATATGAGAACAAATAAAAGCAAGCATAGAAATTCAACAAATTATGCAGGAGAATGGCGGACTCTGTTGCCTTAAGAAGCTCTTAGATATCTCACTTGGAAATTGATTACCTGATCTGAGAATCCCTAAGAAGTGCCAGGAAAATAAAGAGACCCTTTTGTGGTAGTATTTTTATTTTGCATCTTATTGTAGGTATGGACTTATTTTGAAGTATCAGAAAAATAAAGAAGGAGGACGTCTTATCACTGGAGTAGCAGTCCTAGGACAGAACTGTGGAGGTTTTATGTCTAGTAGAAAGTTTTCTGTTACCCATCTTTACTTCCCAGGCAGCAAAAATTAAGAGTAATAAACATATATTTCTTGAAATGAATGAACAATAACTAAAGATGTAAAATTATTTGGTAAACAAATTTTCATCCAGTATCATTGAAGGTATGCTTACTGCAACACTGAGCCTCGATACACATTCAGTGAAGAGCATGACTGATATTCACATGTATACATGTATACACAGGGAATCGTGGTAGACAGTGTTTTGCAGTCTCATGTTGTAAATTCTTGCCCAGACCAGCCTTCCATGTGGCCTAAATTAGGTAATTCCATACAAGATGATCTCAGAAGGACCCTCATTACCCAAAGACACCTTTTTTACCTGCTTGCTAATAATGAAATGCTTTAACTAGAAGTAAAATATTTTCTTCCTCACGGCACAAATGATATGAAATAACAAAGATGGCAGAAAAGGACAATTAGAGAGGAGAAGTTTACATAGACCATGTGTGGGTGTTCAATCATAGAGAAGGAGTTGAGGATCACTATTTAGTTGGAAACATTTTTTAACTTACCTTATGGAGTTAAAGAACA
Source organism: Chinchilla lanigera (assembly GCF_000276665.1). Classification (NCBI taxonomy): domain Eukaryota; kingdom Metazoa; phylum Chordata; class Mammalia; order Rodentia; family Chinchillidae; genus Chinchilla; species Chinchilla lanigera. Next base: position 12,559,337 of record NW_004955473.1, on the reverse strand, counting down.
AAACTATGTGTAATCAATCACCCCCATTGCTTATAAATGTATTCCTTTGGAATAAATTCCCAGTGCTCTTGATGTCCGGTGTGATTTGGCCTCTACCTAGACAGTCAACCCCAAGAATCTATTTTTTCATCCTTTCGTGCATTTTTTCATGTCTTTGAAGATATCAAGTTCCTACCTATAACATTCTTTTCTCAACAAGCAAAAAATAACAATACATGAGAAAATGTTATTCATATAAACTGCTATTCATCCTTCAAGGCTTACCTTGAACATTTTTTATCATGGTTGTCTTTATTGATCCCCTATCTCTCCCATGCTGATTAGGATTTCTTGTTATACAAGCTTAGCGCATCCTATATTTTTCTTTATAGTGCTTATCAGAGTTACAACTTTATGTGAGTATACATCTGGGGCTTGTTGCTCCCACTAAATTGTAGGCTGCATGAAAACAGAGTGGCAACTCAATGCTATATTCTCAGTACCCAGTCTAGTGCCTGGCTCAAAAAGTAATGTTGAATGAATGAAAGAATGAATATAGGATACAAAGAGGCATACCTTTCTATTTCTAAAGTATGAATCATGGAATAGCTAGTAAAATATTTATAATAAGTAGACATTTGTAAGCTTGAAATTCTCCAAAGTGAAATCAAAACAAGACAAAATAAAAACTTGACTTTCGAAGTCTTAACTGTCCCCATATTATGTACTTCACATTTGCCCTCCTTTCAAAGCAGTCCTACAACCAAAGTTCTCTGTATTTTGACATTTTTTTTTCATTTCATCATTTCTTCAGCTTATTGACATCAAAAATTTCCTAAAAGAGCTCCATGTATCTTTGTATAGGATATCTTCTTCCTGGGGTCTTTAGTGAAGATTAAGAGAAAATGTAGCAGGGTAGAGAGGAACACAAGGCATCCGAGGCACATTTATTTGTATAGATTAAAGTTGTGTTCACTGATGTCCTCCCAGTCAATTAGTACCATGCATTAAGCTCTACATTCTCTGGTACAACTACTCACTTCTGCTGTTGTAAAGAGAAACAGCTAGAGTTGACCTCAATAAAAAGATGTGGCTGTGTTTCAACACAATTTTATTTATAAAAACAAACAGAATGAATTTGTCCCACAGGCCATAGTTTATCCACTTCTGCATGAAGAAAATTATTGGTCAGAGCAAATGCCTGGTCTCATCACTGTATATCTCATATGGATTCTACTAAGACTATGCAATATTCCCTGAGGAAGAATCCATTAGTGACAATGTCTAATGAGATGCAGAACATTTAGAATACAACTGTTAGGCATTCTTCTTTTCACTTTAACACTAGTGTCATAAAATAGTAGTGTGCAGTTGGACGAGCAAGTACTCAATGTGTTTTTGCCATTTCAAACCATAAACTTTTTATAAGCAAGCATGATCAGGGTTAATTTGTATCTCATTACTATAACTAAGTATTTGATCTGTTATATCTCTTTTTCTTGGTTGTATTGTTTGTGTGCATGAATTGGATTTCTAAAGACAAACAGTATGTGACACTCTTCAGTCATATTACAAACTTGAGAACAAATAACTGCAGCTTATTACTGTATTGCCCTTTTACCTGAAGAATGCAAGAGAGGAATAGATATGGAATTTATTGGTTAGGAGGAATTCTGTGTGGTAAGAAATGGCATGCTAGGGATTATCAAAGAAGATGAACTGGTGCAGATGATGTTGGTGAGTCTATCTGCGGTCATACTGTATAAGTGGACATAATTGTGTCTATAATATTACTTAGGCTCTGAGGTAGATGTTGCCCCTTCAACAAACATGGTATTCTGTAAGAGACATCCCTTTCCAAATGGTATTATCTGTGAGCAGAACCCTCTCTATGAAGTTTTTCAGGTATTGCAATATCTTCTCATGGAGTATTAGAAATCAAACCAGTATAACAAAATTAATGAATGAACATGAATTCCTAATTAGACATTTACATCCTAATTAGATGAAGAGCTCTAGACCTCTGAACTTTGAATACTGAAGATCAGGTTAGAATGTATATGTTACTCTTCTGGCCAAATATAACATAAACTTAACAACTGGTAGGATATTCTCCAAGGTTTTCCTACTACCTCATCACAGTTTTTCTTATACCAGTTAAGAGTAAAACTTTGCAAAAATTATTTCCTTTAGCGGTCTTTGGCGAGATACTTCTAATATCAGTACTTCTGAACATATAACATAGTAAGAACTGGTATTTTTTTGGTTTTTTTTTTTTTTTTTTTTGGTTTTTCTCCGCTACTGGGAACCGAACTCACGACCTTGCGCTTGCCAGGCAGGCGCTTTTGCCACTGAGCTAAATCCCCAGCCCCAGAACTGGTATTTTTATAGCTGAGCCTGAGGCCTTAACTATGAGATCCTAAAAGATCTTCTGAACCACCAAAGAGAAATAAAATGAACTGAAACAATTTTAGTACACACTTTGAGTTCTTAATCTGTGTTGAATTACTTCAGATGTGGTCAAATTTTGTAAATGTTGCCAAACCCTCTGCTTGGCAAATATACAGAGCACTCAATCAAAATAGTTCATTCCAGTGACTGCTGGAAGACCAAGCATAGGCTGAATTAGATTGACCTATTGTAACAATCTGCTACCAAATAATATTGGGCTTGATAGCAACCTGCTGTTATAGTATATGCTAAAAAGAAAAACCCCTTCCCTGAAACAGAAGGTGGACCATTTTTATATGTGTTACTAGTTGGATATATTTGCTCAGTGGCTTTTAATATATTTGTGAGTAAACTTAGGTTTCTAAATAGCGTTGTCCTGAAGCCTCTCCTAGAAAAAGAAGCATATTACATAAGTATATACACAGGTACCTCTTTTGTATGGGACAGTCTTAGTTACTTTCCCATAGCTGGACCAAAATACCTGACAACTGCAATCTAATATAAGAAAGGTTTATTTTGATTAAGGGCTTCACTCCATGACTCCAAGGCAGGAACAAAATTGCAGAAGGCCATGGAAGAGGGAATGTCCTCAACCCATAGAGATTTGAAAGCAGAAAGAAAAGGGAGGATCTAGCGATAAGAATATACCTTCCCAGATCACTCACCCAGTGATCCACCTCTTCCAACCAGATCCTACCTCCTAATGACACATTTTGCTACTTAATTTATGAGTGAATGAATCCCGTATTGAGCAAATCACCACTGCAATCCAATCCTTCTACGCACAGGAGAATTTTAACCATCATTTTAAATTTAAACAGTAGAGTGGGTCACAGCTAAAACTTTTGCCCTGTATAAAATTACATTATCCCAACCTACTCCTGCAAGCTAATTCTCCCTGAATATATAACAGTGTTGATTTCATTCAGGTTCAGTGTCAACAGTGTGTGTGTGTGTGTGTGTGTGTGTGTGTGTAGAGTATTTTCTTATCTATGGTTATTATTCATCAGTTTTGAAAAATAACGTGAGAATTTGAAATATTATTTTGATCAAATCACTTCTTTCTAGACTACAGTTATGCACATAGTGAACTTTTTGAGTGTTTCATTCATTTAGTCATAGTACTTAATTTTGTACAATTTGTATTGACCTTTCATTCCACGATTCATCTATACTCTCTATTCTGCTGTTCAGCTATTCAAATTCTTTTTTAAATAAATTTTTAAACCAAATCTTTATTCTGTAATTTGAAAAAGAAGATAAAGAGTTGTTAAGAATATGATATGTTTTGCGAATTTGTGTGTCATCGTTGCGCAGGGGCCATGCTAATCTTCTCTGTGTCATTCCAATTTTAGTATAAGTGCTGCTGAAGCGAGCACTACAGATAAGATTCTTGATATGAGCTACTTCTGTTTTATTTGCAGCATACCCACTTGATTCTTTTTATTGTATATTTCCCCATGACATTCTCCAACTTTTTATCTATACTGTTGAAGTTAGTCACTACAGTTTTTCATAACTCTATGTCTGATAACTTCAGTATCTGTATCACCAATGGGTTTGTGACTACTGATAGATTTTTTCCTTGGGTTTCAGTCAGTTTGTCATGTTTTGTGATCTTTGATTAATTTTTCATTAAAAACTTATTGGACATTGTACATTGAGAAATAGACTTTCTGGGTGCTCTTATTATTCTTTGGAGAGTACTTACATTTCTTCTTGCAGGGAGAAGGAATATATTCAAATCACTCCAAAGTCTTTTATCACTTTATCATACTATTATTTTTTATTGTTTCAGAATTATTTCTTTCCAATTTTCATTTTCCTCTCTACTCATACATATGTCATATACAATATTTTGCTTATGTGAATTTCTATATTTTTAGAGCACCATAATTTTGGGTACATATCCAAAAGCAAGAAACCCAGTATATGTGGCAATGTCATCCTATCAAGAGGCCCAACAGGTATCCAGGTATATGCAGTTTGTTTTGGTCTCTGATTTACACAGCGCATGTAGGGCTGCCTGAGATAAGAACTAAGATGTGTGTATATCACTTTGGTAAAATGATGTCATAGTCTTGGCTTTTTCACTAATGAATATCATTACATTCCTCTTCCAAATCAGAAATGTTACTCACAGCTCCTCTAGAGCAAGTACAGTCTCATCTACAACACAAAGCAGATATAGATACTTTAACACAATATGTGTTATTCTAAGGCCTATGCTTGATGGTAAGCCCTTATATTACTCTTTTTTTGTTTCTATGTGCTTCAGAATAAAGAATATCTCAGATTAATCTCCAATTAACTATTTCATTCTTCATTTGTATCTATTTGTCTGCCTACCTAATTTTTGAATTATCATTTTCAGTTCATTTATTTTTAATTTCTAGAATTTACATATTTTCCATAAATTTAGTACTTAGTTCCCCATCAATATTTTTCACTTCTTGATTATAGTACTCGTGATCATTCAATAGTCATTGATAACTCCAATATATGAATTTCCTATACAGCTACTCATAGTACTTTTGCTTTTTTTGGTCAAATCATTTATTTTCATATAGTTGATTATACTATATTAAAAGCCAAAGAACCGGATATAAGAAGTTAAGGTTCTATATATTGTTTTCCACCAGCAATGATTTAATTTTTCCTGGTTTTCCTTAATCCAATGAGGATTTAAGTGTCCTTGCTGAAATATCTCTGCTCATTTTCATCCATATTCCAGAGTTCAGCTCCACTTCTAACTTAATACCTGAGTCGTTGAACAGAAACCCTCTTCTTTTATGAACACTCAGTCCTAATTTGTAGTTCTTATAATATATTATAATTATATATTCTTTGTGTTTGCTTTATACTCTAATGTTATTTTTTAGTCTGGATTTATAGATATCATCATAGATATATTGCCCAAAGTAACTACTCTGCTATTGCCAGAAGCATGTCTATCAAATACTAAAAATGTGAAACTGTATGGAGGTTACAGAGCTACAAATAAACCTGAAATGTCAAAAGATTCAATGTAAATAGAAGATATATTTCACAAAAATCTATTTATATTACAGTTTTTAAAAAATAATCAAATGTCATAGATAATGTATTATATCATGCAAAGGTGTGCCCTTTTTGTAAATATTAGCTGGTGAATGCTATATCAAATTTAAAAACAGTACTTTTCAAGGTTATCATTTAGCAATTTTCAAGCGATTTCATTTTCTTTAGAGCATGTGTGAGAAAATATGTTTTCCCATCAGTAAATTGTGGAGTACATTTTATATACAACATCCACCGCTACAGAACATCTCAGTGGAGTGTGATCCCAAAGGCTAGGAACCATTGCATACTTATTTGCCAGTAATTAAAATAAGTGGATAAGTATCTAAGAGGGAAAACTAAGATCCATAATTACTAATTTTATAAAATCCAATCATAAACATAGTAGTAATCCATATAACTGAACAAAGATTAGAATGTTATTTTCTTTTCATGTAGTAGTTCAAAGCAAGCTCTTTCAAGCAAGGATCTGATACACTGCTACAGTCTCACTAGAGCAGTGTTGATCCAGGTAGCTAGTTCAGATATACTAACTTCAGGGCTGGGGACATAGTTCAGTGGCACAAGTGCTTGCCTGGCAAGAGCATGGTCCTGAGTTTGATTCCTGGTACCAAAAAGATCATCTCTCTCAGATATACTAACTTCATTCAATTACTCTATTATGAGAGTTGAACAGACAAATTTCAAAACAGAGCCACCAATTCCTCTGTCATAGTTACTTTACTCAACATGTTTGTTTTGAGTACCCCTTATGATCCAGGTTTATGTGAAGAGCTATGGCTATAATACATGGATCTGTTTCTATGTTATCAAAATATAAAAATAATTAAAATTTTAGAGAGTGAAGAGATATTTGCAGATGCCTTGCTATGTAAAAAAGGGACGCTATAGGTAGTTTGATAATCTGGCAGAAAATATGAGTGTCAACAAACAGAATGTAACAGAGACTAAAGAAAGTTGATTAAGCAGGAATTACTCGGAGCTTTTACAGAATAAAAGGAAGTGTTGGTATATTGGAGTTTCTGTTTTCCAGAATGGGAATATTTACTGCTAACCATTTGATATTAAATAACTAACAGTAGGAATCCATGTCCCAGTGATTTGACTGTGATTTTACAGAGAGAAGAAAGTTTGAGGACAACGTGTTGGATACATCAATAATGCAAATCCAGTACTGAAGTTCTACAAGCTGAATTTGAAATGTGTGGCAGTGACTTGCAATGGTAAGAAAGAAAAGATGACAGCAGAGCAGACAGCTTAGGCCACAGAGACAACAGTGATTACATGAAGATGAATGAGCAATTGTCTGGAAATGGCAGTATTAGCAATGTACTTTCAGAAGACAGCCACTGATCTCTGCTGTATTCACACCGTGTAAAATTCAATTTAATACCATTCTCAATGAAAGAAAATAAAACAAAAGATTATTATTTAAATCTCCAGTCTGCCATCTACTACTGTGATAATCAGGGTGATCATAAAATTTACAATCAAAACTGCAGAACTTTGGAGACTAAAACAGGATGATATTAAAAATTACATCAAGACAACAGATGTACACTGCAACTGTCCAGAGTAAAAAGAAACATAATCACCATATAGGCAACTCATTTTTCTTTACATGGAAAATGTGAAGAATATCTGTGTTAAGACAACCATAAAGTGCCTTCGCATTAAATAAGTACTAAATCAGAGTAATTTTGTTCTGTCTTTCTACAGAATTTTTAAATAAGTGAAGACATGTAACACTCCCATTTCTTTTTTTTGCAGCGCCAGAAATAATAATTATAGAACTGTACACTGTCAGAAACCAGTAAGTGCACCTTGTCATGTCATTGCAACTTTATTTGTATCAGACTGCAGTTTACTTTCATGCTTTGAATGATTTGAGCAAAATGTATTCTTACTATTGAGAGAGATGTGGGATGAAAATCATCAGCAATTAGCAAATGCAAGAAAACAGTGTTATGCAACCAAGGATTTTGAAAATGAAATACAGGTTTGTATTAGTGTCTCAGGTTCTGGAGAGCAGCCAGTTCTTTTTCATTCAATCTCAGGAAGAGCTATTTTGTCCTTTGGGCAGAAAAACTGTTTGCCTCCGACAGATGGAAGCACATAAAATGTGACTATGGCTTCCATTATACCAGTTTCTGATGCTACTTAACCTGAATGCAAAGGGTCAAGGATAAGACTTAAGGTTTCTCTAGTAAAAGATAAAGAAATTTGATAAGGGCAAAATTAGGGTTAAAACTTGGCATTGATCTTGTCTGGATACTTGGCATTTCAATCACCTAGGTGACTTTAATACTTTTCTTGAGAAACAGAAGTGTAGGCATATTTTTCATCATTCCTTTGGTAAACATGTGAGAATTAATTTAATGCTTGAATTACTTCACTTTCCTCAGTCACTGTTTTTCATTCTCTTCTAAAATGGTCTTTCTTCATCCTTGGCTGATCTCTTATCCGAGGCTGCTTCAGAATGCCTTGACAGCTTACATCACTTGCTACACTAACCTCAGACTAATTCTGGCTTCACTCCTGCCCTATGGTTCTCCTTATTTCACTCTTTCAAAATTCTATTCTCTTTTTAAGAGTGACTATAAGTTATTCAAACATATTTTGTTTATCATAAATCAAGACTCTTTTAGTAGAATCACAGGCATTAAAAACAGAATTGGAAGAGACCCTAATGATCACTCAAAACCATATTTTGTTTATAAACAATTTGAAATCTTTCTACAATAGTCTCATTTCATATTTTCAATAAATGCTTTTCATTATGTCATGATCTTTAGCAAAAGCTACTTCTTGCTTGATCATAGTCAATCTTTGCCCAAATATTATTTAAATTTTTTTTGATACTGTACATCAGCTGGTTGCATTGATTATACTACTTTCCTGACCCACGGAAGCACTGGGATTGAAAACCTTTGTCAAAGTCCTCATCTCCTTGAACTATTGTTCTATTTTCCACATCTTCCACTTGAAAAAATGCATATTTTCTAAGCAATTGTTAGGAAGCCAAAAAGAATAGCAATTCTTTTTCCTTGAGATATCTATACTCATGTTTGTAAGAAAAAAATGGTGGCATAACTGAGGCACTCATACGACAAGCATTTTAGATTGATTAAATCAATGGTCCAATTTTCTATGTCTCCCTGTGTCAATATCCTTTGGCAGTGCTTTTTAATATCATCTCTGGCCTTGACCATGAAACTTTCTTTGGCCAATGAAACATTAGAAAATTGGATGAACTCAGATGCTTGAAAAACTACTTGGAGATATTACTTCCTCTTCTTTTTCTGCCTTTGCTGTGAGAAATGCCAGGCTAACTTGCTGAAAGAGGTGAGAGACATGACTCAGTTATGGATGTGACCCCAGTAACAGCCAGCCAACTACCAAATTCATGAATGAACCCAACAGAAACTGTGGGGAGGACAAGATAAATCCATTCAAAGTGATTACTCCACAGGCTTCTGAATGAAATTAATGACTAGTGCTTTTTAAATCCTTGAATAGAGGTTGTTTTATTAGGTAACATTATTGGAGTAGATAAAAATTACAGAAATTTGTTTCTATAATCTAAGGATACTGTAGGAGAAATCTGAATATGTGTCAATGGCTTTAGGAAAGGCAGTGGAGAAAAAGAACAGTGTGTGGAAATGATGGAGCCTGGAGAAATGGAGAAAAAATTGTAGTACCAGCCTGGATATGTGGCAGACAATATTATCCAGTGGTGAAGCACTTAGTAAATGATGAGATAATTTACAGTACACAAGATATATAAAATTATCATATATACTTCAGTAAACAGTGTTTCACATTTATGCTTACAGAATATTAAAAATGCTAACTGGATGATAAGATATAGCCACAAGAAGATGAACTAAATAAATATCTACCTAATTTGTGGTATTTACACCCCACTTGGATTCAGTGTACATAGTAATAATAATAATAATAATAATAAATTTTCTCCTGCTTAACTTCTCAAGCTAGTAAAAGATCAAATTCAGAAAGTTGCTGGGAACATGTCTTAGTACTGAAACCAAAGCACTTTTGTAAGACTCTGTAATTATACCTTTACAATAATTAACAATATTTTATATAGACACTTCTGTATTAGAAGAAAGAATTTCAGGAATGCTGCAACACTATTTATGAAAGTCTGACAGGCCCCCCAAACAGTAAGAAATCCATAGAAAGAGTAAGTAGTACCTCAGAGAGAATTATGGCTGTGATTTTTGTCCAGAGCAATGGTATTGAAATATTCATCTCAAAATGTTTTAAGACATTGTACAGGAAAAGGTTCTACCAACCTGGGTTTAAAAAGAATGGAACAACAACAATTGGAAAAAGACCGAGCCCTCAATATTCTTAAATTAGGCTAACAATTTGTTCAGAAATCATATTTGTGAAGGACTCCTTCAGAATAAAGCTAATGGAATAGAAAACCGGTAATATTTCAGAGAATAAAAGTGAGGGCTACACTGCGTAGGCGAGCCACTTCCAGAAGTATAATTGAGTGTAGTTTAGGAACATTACCCACTCAGTGTGTCTACATCTGCACAGCAAGAATTGGTGTTTGCCACTGCTATAAGTTTCTCATTTTTTCCCATTCTGAAAGAAGTTGTTTACACAATTATCTAGCTCCTGTAATCACCACTCAATGTTGTACATGTAGGTGGCCAATAAATTGTTATTGGCCTTTCTTTAGATCAAAATAATCCTACTGTAAACTGTGGGTAGTGACTCCTCTGAAATCCCAGCATGGAAGCAGGAGAATCTGAACTTTAAGCCCAGCCTGGGAAATTCAGCAACTTAGTGATAAGCTGTCTCAAAATGAAACGTAGAAAAAAGATGGGATGCAGCTCCATGTGAAAGCCCTGGGTTCAGTCTCCCACACCCTCCCTCTACATAGACACACAACTTATCTGAGAAGCCACATTAGTATCTAATCGAAGATCCTGAGATTCTTTTGAGATCCTGAGTTGCAGGATGGCATATTTGGCATGCAGACAGAACTTGATAAACTATTATAAGAGAAGAATATTATATACAGATCATATTAATGGAAATTTGTTTCAAGCTTCCTTATATCATTACTCTTTGTAGACTCTGTCCTCTACTTTTTGACTTACTTTGGCTATTAGAATTGTAGAAAATGTAAAGAAAGTGGATGCTTTAAAATAACGATTGTTTCTACTATATGCTACTTCCCTCACTACTCTCTCTTCAACATGAGGACACTTCTAGTTTAGACTGTTCACATATAATTTTGTCAATCCTCTATCCCCCAACTCTCAACTACCAAATACCAAAGTTTGGAGTGACCTTGAATACAGAACATATACTAACACCGAGTCCCTAAAACATAAATAAAGTTATTATTTTAAAACCCCTGAATTTTCTGATAATTTTTTACACAACAATATTGTATCAATAGCAATTTCTGAAACAAGTTTGAAATTAACCATTAAGTAAAGGGAGAGACAGAAAGAACAATTTGTGCTTTTTGAAGGGTGATGTCCATAACTTTCTTTTTCTGAGCTACTACATTTTATGTGGGGACATTTGAACAATCTCTTGGTAAAGAAAGAATTTTGATTGGATTTTGTTTAAAAGTCAATCCAGTTTATCTGATAAAAAATGGCACAATAGTATTAATCCGGACATACAAATCTGAATTTCATAATTCTACCTCTCTTTTGTTATTTAAAAAAAGTGCTTTTACAAAACAGTACTCTTTTCCTACCTAATTATAACTGAAGACAGAGTTCAGAATACTTACTTCAAGTGTCCATCATATTTTCATGTTTTTTGGGGTCTGGAGTCCATTCTTTAT
>NW_004955473.1:12543494-12547902 GCF_000276665.1 Chinchilla lanigera | reverse complement strand
CTGAGCTAAATCCCCAGCCCCTGGAGTCCATTCTTGAATGAGACTCTTTGTGGGTTAGCAGGAAGAATAGATACTATTGATCCAAATCCTATTTTGACTACTTATAAATGGGGAAAATAAGGGCAAGTTGTTCAAACTTTCTTAGTTTTCGCTTTCACATTCATATTGTCAGTCTTGGAGATTGAAGTTTGCATTTTAAACTCTAAATACAGAGTAGAAAACAATGTATGGTAGGTAATATAGATAATAGTCATATTTTCATTGTTAGGAACATTATTATTATTGTAATATTATGTTTTGAATAACATTTCCAGCTTTTGATTGTTGTATTAGCCATGACTCAGCCTGAATTCCTTTTTGGAGTTTTGAGAGTTAGAACTCCTGTTGGGAAATTGTCAAGCTTTCACAAATCTTTTCACCTCTGAATGCTAGCTCCTATAAGTGTTTCCAAAGGCAAAATGGCATTTCAGAAGCAATGATAAGTGTACTTCTAAAATAGAACACACAACAGGCAGTTTCCTAGGACAGAACAATATCCTGGTGAGAGCAGCTGGGCTGGTTAGGGAAACAAATGGTCAAATGCAACTCCTGAGGATGTTCTGTAAGGCTGAGGGCAAGAGCATCCACATGAGGTTTGTTCCTTAATTTTTTGTTTGTTTTTTACTTACCCAACGTGCTTGGCCTCTTTATCTTTAATGTGGAAACTTTGTGCTTCAAAGGTAGACTGGAGATAATTCCCTGTCATGTAACAAGCAATGTAGTAACGATTATTTAGCCACACTTCCTTCTACTGTTGAGGGAGAATCGGAGCTTTCAAGAAGTCCTAGAGAGGGAATGTTCTGTCTCAGAGTTAACTCCTGTTCTTTTGTGGACTCATATGCTTTCTTTGTCAGCTTTAAGATAGCCTTCCTGGAGTCTTTCTGTCTTTAATTTGTTAAGCCAAGAGCCTAGAACAGTGGATCCTTGAGTTACAGCCAGCTTCACATACAACCAACTTGGGTTATGACTGGAATTTTAGGGTTAACTTAACACCAAAGTCTTGAGTTATGACCCAAATGCCAGCTACTTGTGTGGTTGTAAACAAAGACTCATGATGCCAGGGAAGCTTATGTAAGCACATATGAGTATCAGTCTGAGCCCAGATGTGTATGTTTGTAGATATGATTTTCATCAGTGCTTTATATATTTGCTATGATTATTGCTACCAAAATCGCCTCCCCCAAAAAGCTGGAAAAGCATCTAAGGAAGGAAGGGAAAGTGAAGAAGGCCATCACAATTGGAAAGAAGAAGGAAATTGTGGAGAAGTATGAGAGTGCTGTTCATTTGACCAAACTTACTAATATGTACAGCACATCAAAATCCACTATCTCTACAAACTTACAGAGAAATGCTTTGCATAAAGGAAGCTGGTGTTGCTAAAGGTGTTACTCAAATTAGTAAGTCATGATCAACAGTGTTAGATGAGGTAGAAAGGCTATTATTAGTGCAGATAAATGAAAGGCAGGTTATAGCTTATCTGAGACTATACTCTGTGGAAAAGCTAGGGCTACAAATGCAGGTCTCATAAAGGATAATCCACCAATGAATGATAATGCTTGAATAGTTCATGCCAAAAAGGAGTGGTTTCACAATTTTAAAGTGAGAACTGGGATTCATATCCTAACTAGGCATGATAAAGCAGCCACTGCTGATAAAAGGGCTACTGAAAATTATATACACCACTTGGAAATGATGACACAGAGAAGTGGCTTTTGCTTTCAGCAGGATTCAACCGTGATGAAACCAGCCCTTCATGGAAGAAAATGCCCAGGAGAATATACATTACCCAAGAAAAGAAGAAAAGGCCAGGCCACAAGCTTATGAAGGATAGGCTAAACTTACTGCTATGTGCCAATGAGAGTGATGACCTCAAGATAAAGCCTCTCTTGGTTTATCAATATGAGACCGTTTGCCTTAGTTACCTTTCTCTTGTTGCTGAGACAAAATACCTAACACCCAAGTTTAAAGGAGGAGAGATTTATTTAGCTCACCAATTTGTAGAAGTTGCAGTCCATAATTGGTTGGCTGTAAGGCAGTGCGGCATGGTAGATGGACAACAGCTCATGGTGATGGAAGTCAGCAAAAGCAACTAGGGAGAGAGGAAGGATAAGCCTCTTTCTGTCTCTTATATTGTATATAGGCTACCTGCCCTAGGGCTGGTGTAGCACTCACACATTTAATTCTAATAGTGGACCATGAATCAATCACAAAATCTAGAGTCAGCCACCTGTAGAAAGCCAGTCCCTTCATGACTGCATGAGGCTTTGGGGGAACATCCAGACACAAACCATAATATACCTAGACTGTTCAGAAAATAAAGTCATGAAGAATAGGTTAAGGGTAAGGTGGAGATTTAATGCAAAAGCCAGGGTAATAAGAGTACTTTTTCTTGAGCGGATCAGGGAGACTTTCTGTCCCATTAAGAAATATTTATGTAAAGTAATACCACTCAAACTCTGCTCTTCATGGACAATGCTCCTATTAACCCAGGAGATTTGGAAAAACAATCAGCTAAAGAATTCCCTTGGATCTGAGTCAAGTTCCTCCCACCTAATACAACTCATCTACCACAGCCTATGTACCAGCAGATTATAGCTAAATTTAAGAAGCTATATACCAAGGAATTGCTCCTGAAGTGTTTCCAGATGGTCTCAGATATAGATTTAACCCTTAAGGAGTTCTGGAAGGAATATCACAAAATCCATTCCTGTATGGGATTAATTTTGAAATCCTGGGCCAATGTGTTTGTAAGGACACTGAGATCTGCCTAGAAGAAAATGTAGCCTAAAATTATACACGGGAGAGACTTTGAAGGCTGTGTAGTGGAGCCTGAGCCTTCAATTAATGTTGTGGTTGATGGCATTGTCACTATAGCAGAGTCCATAGGCTTGTTTGCTGGTAGACAGTGGTGATGTTGAGAAAGTGGTGGAGGAAGACTCAGAGGAATGGTTTACAGAGGAAGTTCAGCAACGTTTGGCTGAGCAATAGAGAATGGCAGCTGAGGAGCTTTCTGGGGAGGAAGGGGAGTATCAAAAATCAATGCAGCAAAGTTCTTCTGAAATTAAGGAATTCCTAAAAAAGTGGACAGAGCTACAAACATTTGTGCAGAAGACCCTGCTGGACAGAGGCTAAGTGAATTATTCTGTTGACATTTTTATTGATAATATCATATCACAAGCCAGAACACTGTTAAAGAAAAGACAGAAACAGACAACCTTAGACTAGTTTTTAGTTCTCAAAAGTTGGAGACCTAGTTAGCCAGAAGTAGGTCCTTGTGGGCTTCACACGCTCCCAAGGAGAGAAAGGACACCAGAGAGTCATGTTCTTATGGAGGGGGACTTTTCTTCCAAACAATAACCACCTTCTATTTCATCCTCCCTTCCTGCAAGCCAAAGATGTCAACTTGAATGGTGAGTACAGTATAAAATTATTGTTTCTGGAAAACTAGGCACATTTTATAACATTTGGATGAATATAATAGGAAAGTTATTGTTGTTTCTGGTAAATTATACACATTATATAATGCTTTTTATTATGCAAAGGTTAGTTAAGGGGTACTTTGGGAAGTTCCATTATTTGTTATGAGAAAAATAGTCTTAATTTACAACCAACTTGTATTACAACCAGCCCTCTTGAACGAATTGAGCTTGCAAGTGAAGGATCCACTGACACTGAGAAAATGTATTTCACTTTCAACTTGCTTTACTCTAGATCTGTGTACAAAGCAGTGTCTTGAAAACATGCAATATTGAACTGAGACCCTGCTACTGGTGCTTTATATAAACATGTCATAGGAGCATGGAGGTGTTGTTTTGTAGCTTCTTTCCCTAATGCTAATGTAGGTCTCCTATGTGTAGACACCATGTCTGTGTTTTAGTGTTTTATAAAACCACCATAACAGCCTAGTACCAGACATTTGTAAATACATATGTATTGATTGATAGTCTATAAAGAATTATTTATTACCAAAAATACTTTTCACCTTATACAAAATTCTTACCATCCAAAACAATGACATTTACAATTTGGCAATATTATTATTACATATGGTCTTATGTGTTATGTGTTAAAGGTTTGCTCTACAACTTGGTGCTATTTGGAATTCATGGAAACTTTATTTATTTCTTTATTTATTTTTTTTGCTTTTTCTCCAGTACCAGGAACCAAACTGACGACCTTGTGCTTGCCAGGCAGGTGCTTTGCTGCTGAGCTAAATCCCCAGCCCCTCATAGAAACTTCAATAAATGGGATCTTATGCGTGATCTCTGAAGTTTTGGACATATGCCTTTGAGAGGGATAATGGAATCCCTGCCCCTTCTCTTCCATGTTTTTTTTCAGTTGGCCAATGAAACAGCAGACTTTTTTTTTT